>NC_085141.1:117745138-118052392 GCF_024139115.2 Armigeres subalbatus | reverse complement strand
GGTCTTGCTTATTTTTGGGTCACCAGTTCTTACACATTGAAGTTGATATTAGTCCCAAACTTCATCTGTTGGTTCTCTGTGTAATTACAACTGACCTGGCAATAACGCAGTAGCAACCGTGGGCGGTCAATCATGCTCATGCTCAACAATACGAGATATTATGGACGTTGTAATTATTTTGACACATTTGCCACTGATTCTGCTGCAGTTTGAAACACGGAAACTTCAGTACTATTGAAACATCGCCATTTTGCCACATGCACACTTTTAATTTAACAAAAAGAAAAAAACGATCATCCCAAAAAGCCAGAACAGAAAACACACAAAATCTCAAGTAACAACCACTCAACTGGGCCACAGTTCGCAGCCCAGTGCCCGACATCTCGGTCAGGGTTCCACGTGCGCCCAAACCATTGCTCTGCCAAACAGGTAGGAAGGCACCTCTCTATCTCGTAATCGTAAATTCCATTGACGGCTGGGTGGTTCCTTGCCAGCATAAATCGTTTCTTCCGCCCAGCCGACAATACCATCCCGCCCAGCCCAAACGAATGCAGTGCAGAACGGATGGAACCGCTCAGAGTGAGCGGTCAGCCTATGAGCCCAATCAATGGAACTCATCACTAGGTTCGTATCTTTTGACTTCAATTAAATACGCCTCTTGCTGGTTGTTGGCAGCAGCATCAGTCGAGCCGAGAATATTCGCGAGCCTCGGTTTACTCGATTTTTTTCACCTTCATGCAGAAGACTCCACCGTCCGTGTGATACTGGCAGTAAAAACCTGCGAAAGAAGCACTGCGGATGAAATATGTTTTGCGCTTTTCTTCCACTTGCGGTTCGGCCAAACCCTAAAATATAGCTTCCATAGACCGACGGGCCGCATCGGCTTTTGGGTTGTGGAATATTATTTACGACTTTTATTGAATCTTACGTTCATTTGGGTTTATCATTTCAATTTCGAAGTTCATATTTTCGGCGATTTCGTTCTTCGCCATTCGGACAGCAGCGCTGCTTTGATTTAGTACGTCTCGAAGTCCATAAAACAAAGCTCGTTTCGGGATTGTTCTCGTCTCCAAATGGTGCAATCGAGGATTTTGCAATTGCAGCATTTGGTCATTAGGGGCAGAAAAAAAAGACCGCATTGCCATCTGACGAGCTCTGGTGGTCTCTTCTGTGGTCATGCCCGGTCACGTCATCAGCTTTTCTGCACCATCTCGTAATTAATTTATCATGGCACTAATTAGGGACCAAATCTGGCAAAACGAGTATTCGTGGAACAAAGCCAAAAAGTGCTTGATAAAAAAAACTCTCAGAAGTGCTTTCACGTAGTTAACCTAATACTGGCAGGAATTAGTATGGTTGCAATGAGCCGTGCAGATTAGTATTAAGAACTTTACTACCTCAAAAGTAATCTGTGCAGCTCCATGTTTAGAAGACCTTAGGCCTCAGAACTTTTGTTTGGTCGATAAAGTACATTACTTGGATTGTTTTCTTGTAACATAGGGAATGTTATGAGACTTTTATTTCCCATTTTTTCAAAATGTATTACCATCAAGACAAACGTTTAAGTACGACTAATGTGCGAGAGAACGAAGATCCATTGGAAGAATTATCATCCATTTATCGAGTGGAGGGAGATTAAGGTAATTAAACATGAAAACTCAAAAAAGTACCTCAGTAATTTAAGCAACCAATATACATTTTTAGAAAGTTGTGAACAATTTTATGCGCAAGAATATTGTGCTTTCCAAGTCGATGCCAAATGAGGTGACATCGTGGGTGTCGTCGATTATAGACCGCAACATGTTACTCCGCAGTTGGTGGCGCACTGTGTGGTTCCAGATGTAAACAGGCCATTATTGTACGTTATTTGATTTTTTTTCTGCTCGCCGCCATTACTGACAGGTTGCTTCTATGGTCTTGTATCAGCCTTTACATCAGTGATCCCCAAAGTGCGGCCCGCGGGCCGCATGCGGCCCTCGAAGCCTTTACCTGCGGCCCGCGAAGGATTTCAGAATATACACTACATACGGCCTGTTGATAAGCAATAGATGACACATAACGTTTTTCATCATGCTGAGTTGAAGTTATACTTAGTTATACTCAGAGAATCTGTCAAGTTCACATCATTACGATGTTTAAGCACCATCATGATTAATTATATTCATCATTTCATAGATGTTACGTAGGCCAACAGCAAACAACTTCGATGGTATTATCCCGGGCTATGAAAATAGTAACTTCGTCCATTTTTTCACAGATTCAACCGAACTAAATGTTGAGCTTCTGGTCAAACTAGTGTTGTCATATACTGCTCTAAAATGAAGAAACTTTTAATAGAGGGTTTAGCAATACAGTGAACGTTCGCTGGTTGGGTTTTTTTTCTAGTTGGGGCGCTTTTTAGTTAGGGGTTCGCTCACTGGGGCCCAATTAAAAAGCAGCTAAACGTCAGAATGTGATGTCAAAAACGCGTTGACGTTTTGTTTTCGTGTTTGGCGGGATCAATATTTTCTGGCGCGTAAAACTTCCCTTTGTTCAATGCAAAAAGTAAACAACATTGACGCTTGTCAAAACGCCCCAATTAGCGAACGGCATTCGCTGGTTGGGGTGAGGTCGTGCCCCAATTAGCGAACGATTACTGTATTTAAATTTGCTTTATTTTTAACTCCAAAAATAAGCTGAATATCAACGTACTTTACGCTACCGTCGCATCGTGCAAGGCTTCTTTTGACTCCAGGAGCTACTTTGGATTTTTGATTTTCTGGAAAAAAAACTTAACGGAAAAAATACCAATTTTGAAATATAAAGTTGCCATCCAACTATCAACCTGACACCCGAATAGTGATTATGGCAATTTGATAGTAATTTACGTTATAATTCTTGTTTCAAACTGTCTAAAGTAGCCAGTAGCTAGTCTAAAGACTTGTCAAAAGAACCCTCGAACGATGGTACCCAAAATATTTAACAAAGTCAAGAATTTAACCATCCTTCGATTGATTGATGAATAAAAGGTTTCTGTAAAACTCAATTGATCGGAAATCTGGAAACACGGTAAATAGTGCGGAACTCAGATTTATTCGGTTTCTTTTCAATACTTCTGGCAAGTTCATCTGGCTTTGAAAACATGTTTATCGTTATGACACGACAAGTTATGATCAATGGTGTCCCGAAATCTTCATTTTCATCTGTTCAATAACACAGAATTTGGAGATTTCAATATTTTGAATGCCCAAATAGGAAATAAAATGATCAGTTTCTTTATTTTATGCATTTTTACGCAGAAATTTTGCATATTTAAAGTCCTTGATAGAATAAGGTTAAGGAATCGTTACTGTTGTGTGTAGTGAACAATAATCCTACAACGAAAATTCAAAGATTTGGATTTGGACGACATAAATCATCATAAAATAGATTAACATATGTTCTGCAAACTATGCTAAAAGCATGTTGTTGCGAAAAGATTTTCCTCGTGTCCAGTCCGCTGATACAATAATATCTGTTAGTATCAACTTAAAGTCAGATTAGGTGATAAAAGGATAAAACCTGTAGAATAAAATGTTCTTAGAAGTATGTTATTAGAAGAAGATACATCGCAACAAATTTTATTAAAATGTTAAATAGATATTAAAAATCGTTACGATTTACAGCTTATTTTACATAAAATGGAAAACAAATCATGCAAATGTACTGCGGCCCGCTTCAACAGTTCAAAATTACTATGTGGCCCTAGATAGTAAGCATGCTGGGGACCACTGCTTTACATGGACCATTACTTCGGTGAGCAGAAGCAGCCACCACCACGGGTGAGGTCGCCGTGTGATTCAATCTTTCGAACCAGGCAGGACAACGATTATGGCGACGTGCTTCGGTTTCTCCAGGTGCAGCACTTAGCGAACGTGAACGTTATAGGTCCCATTATTGCAGTTCCACATATCAGCTAGGTTGGCTCTGTAGGAACCGCCATCAGAAGAGCCACGTTGCGTTGGGCTTCCTTCCAGCATGTACGGTGATAGAATGATATATGGCCGGGGCGGTGGAACGACGATGTTACGCACCAGCGGGCTCACCGTATGGGGACATTTCGAAACATATCCAAGACGCTGCCGGTGGTCTAAGAGAATGAAGGCGATAACATTTTGCGGGGAAAATATTTTTGAATGATTTATTTTTTAAATGAAGTTTTTTCATCAATTGAATCGCGAGTTCTTTGCATGGCCAATAGAAAAGAATGCAATGATTCATATGTTTTAAAATAAACCACAGAAGAGTGAAGACTTCAGTTTGTTGCGAACAATTAATCATTCTTTTTGATTTCCGTTGTTCGTTTGGTAACTTTTAGAAGCATAATACCCTCCTACCTCTTTACTTTGGAATCTCGAACCAGGTGCTGATCCAACGAAATACTCAGAAGTGTGGAGTCGTACCTTTCGCGACGTCAACCGTTGATGTCCACCCGGTCAGGCTTTCCAAAAGTACCGCATCATTACAGCCTACCAATGATTGTCGCCTATGCTCAACCATGACAGCCGTGCTATCGGTTCATATGCGACAGTCACATACACGCAATCCCACGAGAGTTAACGCTGCTCTCGGGTGGCGTTGTAAGACAGTTTCATTCATTTGCTTTCGGGTCGTTCGTTATTCCCGACAGCTGCGTCTGTTCGTTCGGCACATTTTTCGTGCGTTTAACATGCGTTTCGTTTGCTGCTGCGGATGTTGACTACTGCAGTAAAGAGGTAACTGTTGCCTCGCTAACTGCTTTTCGTTCATTGCGAATCCATCCGTGGCGGATGCAATAGTGCTGATATGTATGTTAATAGCTCCCAGTTATAAGGTACCAGGTACTCCATCGCACCGTACTGCGGTAGCGTAGACCGACAGATGTGAGTCATTTGTTCGCGGGTTAAATAATTTAAAAAAATAAAGATGTTCATATTAATACAGAACAAAGTAATTATCATCTTCGAACGTAATTAGTTCGTAATTCAATTCCGAAACAGAGTATCAATTAATCAATTGGATCACTTCCATGCTTTTAGTTTCCTGAGGAGTGTCTTAAAATTGTTTCTGGGAAGTATGGTTATGGAAGTATTTACACTAAAGAGTTCGAATTAATCGATAAATTCACCTAACGAACATGTATTGAATATTTTAACATATTATTTCAGTACTTAGAGTAAATAATTATTTTAAGCTTAGTACTTACATACAAAATTGAGTTTGCATTTACTTTGTAGCCGTACAGCTAACAACAGGTTTATCCGATACGCTAGAATGTTCCATTACTCGACTTACTGGACTTGGGATGCTTATATATTTCAAAAGACGAAAAAATTTCATGCACCTACTGACATCGAATCTCTCAGGTTTCCATCGATCTCTTAGTCATCGCTTCTGGTTTCTTGACATTACAAAATATTATGTTTTAAAGTTAAATCTTTCGCTAGGGCTGTGAGATAAAAGAAACAAATTAAAAAAGGCTATCCCACCTATTGGTGTTGATGCCTTTTTCGTTGATTATAATATGTAACGAGAAAAGATCATTGGGGTGGTCTAAACAGCACAAGCTTAGAGCTGAAAGTGTATATACGGTACGTTGTTCCGGACACATGTTTGTGATTGTAATATAGACTTCTAAAAAAATTGATAATTTCCAATTCTTCCTCTATACACTTCCAAAATTCATTCCAGCGGCAGTCAAAACTTGGACATGTCAAAAATCGTATCATTACTGTTTCTTGTACATATTTGTTTGTAAATTGTTTGTAATGAAGTTGCAAAATATTGAAAATAACATTTTTTTAAGTTGAAAAATTTAGGAATGAGTAATATTGTGTTAGGTGATTTTTCTGTAAATAAAATGTATTTTGGCCATAACTTCCGAGGTCATAGTGCGAACTGACTAATTTTAAATAGGAAACAATGGGATAGGATTCTGTGTTGAATGCATTTTGTTGCGAGCTGTTAGAGATAAGTGGCAAAAAAATGAGTGACACTTTTTTAAGTCATTTTTCTGTAACAAATTGGCCATAACTTCCGAATCCATAGTGCAATTTGAATCGATTGGTATATAGCACTATGGGTCTCCGGGCGTTTTATAAAAAGTTTGCCTTTGGAGCGAACATATAGTCTTTACGTATACTTTGTATACGAGAGAGGCAAAAATCCAGTTTTGGTGATATACTCATATGGCATTTCCGCAAATGATTTCTATTCATCTGACATGCATATTGATGATCCGATTTTATCAAATCACGATTTTATCACGTTTTCTACCCGATATTTTCACCTCCCAATTTCTTCAGATTTTCATACTTGAAAATAAAACTGCAAACCACTTAATGATCATTTGCGGCTGATTATGAATGTGGTTTTAGAGACCTGGAAGACTAACAAAAAAGAGTACCGTTCATACATTTTACAGTGTTATTATTTGTGAAATGAGTTCAAAAAGTGAAAATAAAAACATTCCAATATTTTCATTCTTTCTATTTGGAGTTGTCCATGAATCGCGTAGACCAAATTTTCACATTTTCAAATCCCCCTCCCCCCTACTAGACTTGCGTAGACTTTTTTGAATCCATCCCTTTTCCCGCTCCATGAAGGCTACGTAGACTTTTAAACAAATCGGAATCTAATTGTCACTTAATTAACCACGTCTTTTCTTCAGGAAATTCTTCCAACATTTCCCAAGAAATTCTTAAAGCAGGTTGGCCAACGAACCGGAAAAAAAAAACGGAAAATTGGAGTCATTGGGAAAAAGCGGGAAAACCGGCAATGTGAACAAGTACCGGGAAAATAATGTTTGGTCAAGTTACATTCAAAATTTGTCATGGTTTTTAATGAAGTCACTAGATTTTTTGATAACATTTCGATTGATAGGGGAGGAGGTTCGGTTGTGGGCACCCTTTTGTGTTTGGTCCATAACTTTGGCCCTGGTTGATCTTATGTCGACATTTGCATAGCAATCGAAAGCTAAACTTATAACCTTACTACTAGCAAAGAAATTAATATGATTTCATCGATTTAGAAAAAAATATTGACAATTTAGAAAATTTGACATTTTTGGACATTTTCATTTCGTGGTTCGGTTGTGGGCACCCTTGAAAACTTAGCTAAAAATAAAGAAGCATGAATAAAAACCAACCAGATTTAAAAACAAGGAATAGTTTATTCATTCTAAAAGCCAGGAGACGCTAAAAAAACTCAAATCAATTCACCTAGCAGTGATGATGCCTCCCTCGGTGCATTAAGGAGGATGTTGAAAAAAATCACATAAGAATTAAAACCCAGCACTTTAGGTAAATGGGTTTTAATTTTTCATTGATTTACGTTTTATTGGTATGCATCACAGTCAAAAAATCCTGATTAATCACCCTAGCGGCAGTAGTGCCTTTCTCGTTCATTTCAAAAAATAATATTTTGGCCATAAATTTTGATCCCATAGTCCGATCTGACCAATTTTCAATAGAAAACAATGAGAAAGCCTTTTCCGTCGAATGCAACTTGTTGCAAACAAATAGATCAACGCTTTGTTCCAAAAAGTGTGTGTATATGTATAATAACTAGACATGCCCAAAGAACAAAAATATTAAATAAACTCATTATTTCGAACAATTATTGCGCAGATTCCGCCTTATTAGACTCCTGCGCGAAAATTATTTGCGTGCATATTTTTCCCGTGTCACACACACAAATGAATTGACACTGTTAATTGTTTATTTGAGTAAACAAAAACATGTGTGTTTGATGAATAACAACAACAAAAAAACAATTACGAAGATAGTTTGAATGTATTGGTGTGCACGCTAAAAATTTGAAGCAAAACGAAGTTGCGCCAGAGTCTAAAAATTGATGCAACGGGCAATATGTCAAACTAATTATAAAAACTGCCTTAAAACGTTATTTAAAATAAGTTAAGGGACAAGTAAAACGATATTGAATGATTTATCAATAAAATGAGGGTGCCCATAACCGAACCAATAAAGGTGCCCACAACCAAATTTCGCAGCCTTTTTGAAACGAGAAGAAAAAAAAATTCGCGCTATAATTTTGATGGCAATCGACATTGGGCCTCAAAATAGATTAAATTTACTGTGTAAATACGCATTAGAACTCACTTTTTGAATTAAATCCTTTAATTTATGACACTTTGAAAAAGGCCAAAAAAAACTTTCGTGTTGTTTTTCTTGTACGAAAAATTTATTTGTTTCTAGTTCAAAGTAGAGATGCCCATCCGGTTTGATATTGAGCACAAAACATCATGCTATTATAGCAAACAAATGACGGTTGTCAGAATGACAGCATCTCTTATCTGTCAAAAGATACATAGGGGTGCCCATAACCGAACGGTGCCCACAACCGATCCTCCTCCCCTATATATTATAAGTATTGTGTTATGATGCGAACATTGGATCGAATATCGAAATATTCATTCTTTTGAATGTATTAAACTATAATTTTTTCTTCGAATGCCCAGACTTGCCTTTAGACGAGGTACTTCTATTATTTTCTTCTGTATTTTTTAATTGCATACAATTCGAATAAATGGAATATAGAAATAACAAATTTTCAAGAATTATTTGAAATTAACCCTTAAAGGCGCAAGGCGATTTTTTTAGAAATCGTCGGAAATATTTTTAACGTAAATAACCATTGAAATTATTAACATTAAACGTATTTTCGGTTTGTTGTTTTAAAACAACATTGCGCATTTAAGGGTTAACTTTATTGAAAAACTAGCAGACCCGACAAACTTCGTTTCGCCTGAAATTGATTTATTCTCTGCTTAGTTCTCGAGTTATGCAGAAATTTTTGTTTCATTTGTATGGGAGCCCTTCTTTTTAAAGAAGGGAGGGGTCTCACACCATCTTAAGAACCTTCCCCGGCCCCAAAAACCTCTGCAAACAAATTTTCACGCTGTTCGGTTCAGTAGTTTCGGAGTCTATAAGGTTCAGACAGATAGAAATTCATTTTTATTTATATAGATAGATAGATTCTACAAATCATTAAAACATTGTATTTTTTGATACTTCATGATTTCGTCTGTAACATTCTAAAGAATAAAATATCTTCAGTTTAGTATTTTTAACAACCGTCCCAAGCAGAAGGTTTTGATGGTGAAACATATACTCTATTTTATTTTTCAACTTGTTACGGAAGGAAACGTTCAAACTTTTGAATAATATTGATTCGAATGGATAGAAAACTGAAAAAAAATGAAAGCTAAATTCTAGAAACACAAAAATAATTGATTATTCTACGAATCGGATTTCTGGATTTAGATTCAATTTAGAATACAAAATGATGATTTTTTTATCGGCAACAAAGACTTAAGTCTTCGGGTTAAATTTGTTCATATTAGTTGCTTTATAATTTTTTGGATTTTTAGAAAAGCAATACCATTTACTATGATTTAGTTATACACTGCTTAACTTACTTCATTCCTAAATTCTGTTCAAAACATCGATTCAACATAGAGAACAGACGTTCATCTTCATTCGCGTGCTTGTGTAAAAGTTTGTACTGGTCATTTTGAAGCAGGTCGTTATGCCTCCGTTGCGCGGTGCTAGTGTGCTGATAAATATGATCAAAATTTGCCGTATTTTACTTTTTAGCGCTAGTGTTCATTCCGAATCGCTCCTAGGTGGCAGCACTATATTGTTTATGTAGTGTATGCCAACGCCGCCATCACTTAGTGATATTGAGTTTTTATGTCAGGCAGCCTGCGTTGGCGGCGCCGAGGTGCGATTTAAATCTTTACACACGTTTTTAACAAAATTTTGTTCGAGCATCCATGTCTGTTCTCTGTGGATTTAATTTGATTTACTTTATTAAAAATAATTGTGTCTTTCTTCACATAATTTTGCGATAATTGGAAAAACTTCAGCTAGTCAGGAAGGTATTCTTAAAATAGTCTGCTGAGTAATATCAAACCAAGAGCTGAACATTAACAATATTTCGGCTATACTATAAGATACTCTACTTTTCACTGTTTTCTGTGAACATTATGCTCAAGAAAGAAAGAATCACACTAGAAAGCCATGCAATGTCTATTGCCTGTGACATATAAACTTACGAAAGTTTTGCAGCTAAGAAAAGAATCAAGCCATTGTAAAAACGTGCTAATGTAGTACTACCATATTGAGCAAATGCTGGTTGACACTAATTACATGGCCATGACGTATTCAATTTCAGTGTGCCTGATGATCAAATCATTTCGCATATAACGTTGTTGCTAATTTATTGTATCTATTTCAAAGGTTCGCCCTTTAATTGACTGTACAAACTGTCGAAATAGAATACGAAACTACTATAAAATGTGTGGCCTGAACTAATGGAATATCCAACATATTCGTACCTTCAAGTAATTGGAGGAATTTATTGTTACCCCTTGGAAAAAAAACGCGAGTCTTTCGGTTCCTCAAAACTACCAATATTGTAATGGAATAATAAAAAATTGTATTGAAAAACATGTGTTCGGCTCCATAATGCTTCACGGCAAATTAGCCTTCCAAATAAAAGATGAATAAAAAATGATGCTTACGAAAAATTGGTATGGAAAATCGATTGAAATGTGAATGTCTTATTAGCTACGAAAGTCTATCATTTTTCGTGAAGCGCTCGTTTTTCAAACTTGGGAAGTGTACCCCTGCATCCGTATCGAAAAATAAAAAGTATTGACCTCCGGTTTTGTCACAAATAAAAATACCTAGTTACAGTTCATAAACTCTTACCCTGAATTCTTTTCAAGTAAAATAAAAACCGGGAAAATTTGACGAAACTTATCGGAAAACGCGAAAAAAACGGGAATTTAAAAAGCGAGTTTCAGTGGCCACCCTGTTAAACAAGTTGCACAGAAAACACTTCCAGCAAATCCAAAAAAATACTATGTAAAGAACTCTACAAGAAATTGCTACGGAAAAGACACAGAAAATTTATTTCCGGGACGATTTTTTGGTAATTCCTTTAGAAATTCTACAAGAAAGATCTTATCAAATTCTATAAGAAATCTTATGGAAAATTAAATGAAATTTTTTTTTAAATTTGTTAGTAATATTAAACCATTCAAAAACGTCCTTCCTCCACCAATGACACAATTCCAAAAAGCTCTAAAAGGGACGCATCCTATGGAGAGAAGGGATATAAAATTAGAAAACCATTTCTGTCTAGAATCGATGTTACATAATCGTGAACCGTTTTAAAATAATTTAAAATTTATCATTTATACAAGGTGAAAACTGAGTTTGCTTAGTAATTCAATAGTTATTATTAAGTTATTAAGTAGCATTTCAAATTTGTCCTTCACTTTTGAATGTGACTCAGGGCACAACATTAAATACTTTTTATCGGACAAAACATGGACGTATAGGAAGAGATCCCCCAGCGCACGCCGGACACCTCTTAATACCGGGACACTTCTTAAAACAATACTTGCCGAAATCCTTTCAGAAGAAAAGGAAGCCTTTGCCTTTAAGGAATATCTGATCCACATTTTATAAACAAGCAGGTTTGAATCAATAATATTAAAATTGATTGGACGCATTATGATTATGTGGAGATGGTAAAAATGAACCATATTTTAATTAACTTTGTTGGATATATCGTTAAATTGTAATGTAAAATCAATTTCGGAATCCAGCCGCTGTACCCTACATCCGGACAGTTAGAATTTTAACACTCGAGCACGCGCGTATTTTGTACAACACTATTTAACAAGAAAACATCGCTCGTGGTACACAGCACGAGCGAGCTTGTATGAGCGTTCCAGAACCGCGCGCGTGCTGAACGGGTAATGTGAGCAAATAGGCATTTTACAGCTGTTTTGTGAAATCAATTTAATTGTATCTCTTGGTATCAGAAAACCACAGAAATAAGCAGAAAAGAAAATTGAGGATGGTTAAGAGTAGGATGTACCAAATTTAGCTGGAGCGTTAAATCAGCTCTACTAACACACATTAGGTAGACACCCCATGACAGCCGCGAGCAAACTGTTTTATTGACAGTTCATACGAAAAAACCGAAGAATCTCTTCGAGTAATGCTGGCTGTCTTGATGACGACGAATGAGCGTCAAAGCACACAAGACAACATTTACAATGAACAGCCCATCCGCCTCACTACATCCACGGCGCTACAATGTCGAACTAGCTGCTGTGATGCTGAAAGTTTGGCAACAGCGTGCATCGTGCATTCGTGCATGCCGTCGCTACGACACTTCGGGTTGAAGGAGAAGTAAGCAGCATGGAGCGACTGATAGCATGCAAAGCGACAGTTAGTGCTCTTCCAAACTGACTGCAGCGGAAAGGCTGTACATTTGTCCCGGGTATACCGGGACAACCGTTTTGCTGCACGACATATTTCGCAACCAACTGCAAAGCACCGTACCCAATCGGAACGGTATTTCGCCAGCAAGACAAAAGGAATTCAGTCAGCAATTTTACAGTCGATTTACATTGCGTACAGAGCCTGGCCGTCCCGGTGATATGGCCGTGGTTACCACATCAAGATCTGCCCTCAACCGACCGACGACGATGCCACGAAGAGCCTTGATGAAATGCATGTTCAGATCATTAGAAACAGATACACACACACGCTGTTGATCCGCAGAGCCGCGTGTGCCACGTTCGGAGGTTAACCTCGCAGCCTCATCAAACTCACCGAGGCAGAGAGAGGGTAAATGTTACCGCTGGCTGTTGCCATTGCTGCTGCAGTTCGGTTTGATAGACGACCGAACACCACCGGTATAATTTATTGCTATTTATTTCAACTAATGACATAATATAGAAAATGAAATATGGCAATCGTCTGCGTACAAAGGCTGTTGCGGACATGCAGCTTAGGGTGTTCCGGAAAATCCAGGAAATTGGTACATCACATTGATCAAAAATTCTTTCTCGTGAGAACACAGGCTTATCGATCATTTCTAGTTCACCGAATAAAACTCGAGATGAGAGGTTCACATGATCGAATCTGGATTTCATTTTCAGCGCATTCAGTTTTTCTCATATTTTTTTTCCTTTGTTATGCTTTCTATCTCTTGTTTTTTTTTCTATTTTATAATCTCGCGATTTTGGAAAAACTTCGGAAATACTGAAAAGTTTCTACCGAAATCCTAAAGAACTCTCTCAAACATTTTCAAGAACTTATCCGGAAATCCCGGAGAATTCATACAGGTTTTCAAAATAATGCTCCCAGGAATTACTTACCATACTTACTGCCTCTTACTTATTCATAAATCCCCTTAATTAATTATTTTTTAAATTTCTCCAAGAATATATTCAGAGTTTTCCTCTAGCAACTCCTTCAGGTATTCATCATAGAATTTCTCCAGGATATTTTTTACATTTTACGTACTGCTGATCGACCAAGACGCTGCTGACCAAATAGCTATAGCTGCCATCATTGGATGATCTGCATCAACCATCTTGACGACTACCATCTTTTTCTTCTTTTTCTTCTTTTTATTCTCCTTCTTCTTCTTCTTCTGTTCGCGGTTGACTGGCTGTCATCATGCCGCTGGTTTAAGGGCTAAGATTATATGCCCTCGACGACTACCATCGATGCGATAGTTTTCCGTTGAGACTGGTATCAGCGCCTTCGCTCCGCTGCGTCCGCTTCGCTTGAGATCTTATACGAGTTCAGGATTAGATCCAAACCCACTAGTTGCATGATTTTGAAGTCTGTGCTTGCGTTGCATGAACGGGATTGGTTGTTTTTCTAATTCTAAAATGTTTGCCAATTTGATTTTCAATATTTTTAGAACAATACAATAATGACTCTTATACTTATACTTATTTGAATGATAAAGTGTTCGCATGGGCTCTTAGGACTTATATGGACACGCTGGGTTGCTGTCGGTTTGATATTAGGCGCAGTTGACTTGGTAGACCAATTGAACTCAACTCCCGAACAATTTGGAGAACCTAGAACATCTGCGTTGCACTTATTTGAATGATGAAGCATTCGCATGTGCACTTAGGACTAGGGGCGATTCAACTATGACGTCCACTACTTTTTTAGATTTCTAGACAACCCGCCTCCCCCCTTTGTCGCGCTTTTTTGTATACCTAGTATATGTACTGTCGCAAAATATTAGACCCCCTTCCCCCCCTTAGACCTGTGACATCATTAGTGAACGATCCCTTATATGGACACGCTGGGTCGCTGTAGGTTTGACATCAGGCATAGTTGACATGGTAGACCAATTGAACTCATCTCCCGGATAATTTGGACGGGCTTCAGGGACTTATATGGACTTGTTGGATCAGTTCATGCTTCAGGCACATACAATTTTAATTTATTCAGAGCAACTTCACCACAATCTGCCAGATGTATTGGAGGCCTTAAAAAAGTGTTTGTTACATTATTTGCACAAATCTCATACAATTCAATCATATTGAATAGATCTGTGCCCACGGGCTGTTAAACAGACTATTAAATCTCCAAATATGACCAGTTTTATATATCACTGCCTAAAATTACGGTATTGGGCCACCTAAGTTTCTCAACCATAAAAAGAAGGAAGGCTCCTGAGGGGAGGGTTTGCATGTGCCTAAAAGCCCAACTATTCTCCTTGATTTTAGTGAAAATTCCGAGAAAAAACTTCTAAAAACCTCAGAGATATATGGTTTTCAAAATTAAAAGTTCGTTATGGGTATTTACGGGTTAATCCATTTATTTATTATCAGACTAAGGCCGGAGTGGCCTGTGCTGCACATACATAAAAGTCTTCTCCATTCAGCTCGGTCCATGGCTGCACTTCGCCAACCACGCAGTCTGCGGAGGGTCCGCAAATCGTCCTCCACCTGATCGATCCACCTTGCCCGCTGTGCACCTCGCCTTCTTGTTCCCGTCGGATCGTTGTCGAGAACCATTTTCACCGGATTACTGTCCAACATTCTGGCTACGTGCCCGGCCTACCGCAGTCTTCCGAATTTCGCGGTGTGAACGATGGATGGTTCTCCCAACAGCTGATGCAACTCGTGGTTCATTCGCCTCCTCCACGTACCGTCCGCCATCTGCACCCCACCATAGATGGTACGCAACACTTTCCTTTCAAAAACTCCCAGTGCGCGTTGGTCCTCCACGAGCATCGTCCAGGTCTCGTGGCCGTAGAGAACTACCGGTCTTATTAGCGTTCATGTACTTCGTCTTCGACGTATTGATGACTAGTTCAATCCGTTTAGCTTCGCTTTTCAGTCTGATGTAGACTTCCTCCATCCTCTCAAAGTTACGTGTCATGATATCAATGTCGTCGGCGAAACCAAATAACTGGACGGACTTCGTGAAAATCGTACCACTTGTGTCAATCCCTGCCCTTCGTATTACTCCCTCCAAAGCTATGTTGAATAGCAGACCCGAAAGACCATAACCTTGCCGTAATCCTCTACGCGTTTCGAAGGGACTCGAGAATGCCCCTGAAACTCGAACTACGCACATCACCCGATCCATCGTCGCCTTGATCAACCGTATCAGTTTATCCGGAAATCCGTTTTCGTGCATTAGCTGCCATAGCTGGTCCCGATCGATTGTATCATATGCGGCTTTGAAGTCGTTAAATAGATGATGTGTGGGCACGTTGTATTCGCAGCATTTCTGCAATACCTGACGTATGGCGAACATCTGGTCTGTGGTAGAGCGTTCACCCATACATCCCACCTGGTACTGCCCCACGAACTCTCTTGCAATTGGTGTTAGTCGGCGGCATAAAATTTGGGAGAGTACCTTGTAGGCGGCGTTCAGCAATGTGATTGCGCGGTAGTTGCTACAATCCAGCTTATCGCCCTTTTTGTAGATGGGACACACGACACCTTCCATCCACTCTGCGGCAGAACCTCATCCTCCCAAACCTTGGTAATCACCCGGTGCAGCGCTCTAGCCAGTGCCTCACCACCGTGTTTAAACAGCTCTCCTGGTAGTTAGTCAACTCCAGGGGCTTTGTTGTTTTTCAGCCGGCCGATCTCCTCCTGGATTTCCTGGAGATTCGGAGCCGGAAGTCGCATGTCCTGCGCGCGTGCTCCTAGGTTCATTACCATACCGCCACCGTTGTCTGCCATATCGCCATTCAGGTGATCTTCGTAGTGCTGCCGCCACCTTTGGATCACCTCACGCTCGTTTGTAAGAAGGTTCCCGTTTATGTCCTTACACATATCGGGCTGTGGCACGTGGCCCTTACGTGAACGGTGCAACTTCTCATAAAACTTTCGTGCGTTATTAGCGCGGTACAGTTCCTCCGTCTCTTCACGGTCTCGATCTTACTGGTGGCGCTTTTTCCTCCGGAAAATCGAGTTTTGTCTGCTCCGCGCCCGTTTGTATCGTGCCTTGTTCGCCCTCGTGCGGTGTTGCAGCAATCTCGCCCATGCTGCATTCTTCTCCTCAAATAACTGCTTACATTCGCCGTCATACCAGTCGTTTCTCTGATCCGGAGCCACCGTGCCTAGTGCAGCGGTTGCGGTGCTTCCAATGGCGGATCGAATACTTATCTCTCCAGCCATCTTCAAGAGACGCTGCGCCTAGCTGCTCTTCCGTTGGGAGTGCCACTACCAGCTGCTGCGCGTAGTCTTGGGCTAGCCTACCGTCTTGTAGCCGCCCAATGTTTAGCCGCGGCGGACGACTCCGACGCGTATTAATCAGCGTCGAGAGTTTTGAGCGCAGGCATACTGCAACGAGGTAGTGGTCGGATTCAATATTCGCACTGCGGTAAGTGCGTACGTTCGTGATGTCGGAGAAGAATTTACCGTCGATTAGAACGTGGTCGATTTGGTTTTCCGTTACTTTATTAGGTGATTTTCATGTGGCCTTGTGGATATTCTTGCGGGGGAAGTAAGTGCTTCGGACTAACATTCCGCGGGAGGCTGCATAGTTTATGCATCGTTGGCCGTTGTCGTTCGATACGGTATGCAGACTATTCGGTCCGATGACCGGTCTATACATTTCCTCCCTTCCTACCTGAGCGTTCATGTCACCGATGACGATTTTGACGTCTCGCAGTGGGCATCCATCGTATGTCTGCTCCAGCTGCGCATAGAACGCTTCTTTCTCGTCGTAGGATCTCCCTTCGTGTGGGCAGTGCACGTTGATGATGCTATAGTTATAGAGGAAGTGGAGGAAGTGGAAAAAGAGAAGGTGTGTGGAGGGTATAGAGTTCGAGGTTATGCATAACCATGTAAAGCATAAGAATGAAAACAATATAGTTAGCTAATGCCATTTGAAAATTGTAAAAAATCTCAACCATATTGTTAAGAAAATTATTTTGAGCTTTTTAGTGGAATGTCTTCACTTGTCATAAGA
Organism: Armigeres subalbatus; assembly: GCF_024139115.2. Taxonomy (NCBI): domain Eukaryota; kingdom Metazoa; phylum Arthropoda; class Insecta; order Diptera; family Culicidae; genus Armigeres; species Armigeres subalbatus. The sequence continues at coordinate 118,035,104 of NC_085141.1, read as the reverse complement.
CGAGTTTGTACAATCTCATTGAATTCCACCACTTAATTGTATCTTGACAGACACGTATTTCGACCTCAACAGTAAGGCCATCTTCAGTGTCTCGTACTTGACTCGAGAGTCAAGTCAAGTCAAGTACGAGACACTGAAGACGGCCTTACTGTTGAGGTCGAAATACGTGTCTGTCAAGATACAATTAAGTGGTGGAATTCAATGGGATTGTACAAACTCGTCTTATGACAAGTCAATCATATTGAAATATTCACATTTCAAAAAAGTGTCTATATTTCGTTGCTGGAAAACTCATGAGGAAACACGCCTTCAAGCAGGTAGCTCTTTGGAAACAACGAATTCGGCGAAAATCGGCGAATCAACATTTTAGTATGGATAGTGCGTGCAGACGCGTAGTACGTAGTCCGCCTAGGGCATTTTGCCTCGCCGAAATATTAGATGTTTCATCAAAATGAGGAAAATTTCGCTTTTTCCAATCTTCCTATCTTTTATTATGACACTTTTTTGCCTATCCAACATAATTTTTTAGACTAGTTTTGTTACGCCCATACCAAATACAGTTAATATGATGGAATACCCAAAAAACGTTTTGTCCCGGGGGTGCGTTTTGAGGCCTCTTCCCCCAAAGTCTGGTTTTCATACATGGTTGGACAATGTTTTCGATCCAGCTTGTAATTCGAAATTTGGTTTAATGATTCAAGGATCGAATATCAGCTTTGATATGATCGGCTTTCAAACTGTTTGATTTCTAGATTTTAAAAACTGGTGACCTTTCTTATGAAAATTATTTTGAGCTTTTTAGTGGAATGTCTTCACTTGTCATCAGTACGAACTGGTCTTTTGACAAGTGACCTTTCTTAAATTTCACCGTGTTTGGGAACAATTGAACATATTATGAAAATACAGTACCCAAGTAACATTTTGTGGTTTATGATTTATCACAAGACTATTTTATTCCTCATGCAATAAAACCCTAGTTTGCTTCTACGAAGCTTACACCAAAACCTCTTGATGCTCTCCTAGTTGGCTCACTCTTGCAATGGTTTTGAAGTGTAATAAAAGACGGGCTTCAAAATCGGAGTAAGACAAAAAAATAATACTATATCGGCACCAAAAAAAAAACAAAAAATCTTTCGAAATCCTTTTGCAAACAACTATAAAAGAAAGTTTGCATAATTAAAAGTCTTTTCTAAGCCACTTAATCTCGATGTCTGTCGAATTATCTAGATATAGCTTTATTTAAGCATTCATAAGCAAGTATGTTTGCTATTTTAATAAGGTTTTCAGTCCTTGCTACTCATATTCACTTGCCAACATGTTTTGTTTTCAATCAGAAATGCAACATTTTTTAGCAACCAATTTCAATTGATCTAATTTGAAGCCAAATGTTTTGAAAGTGACGTTTATGACAACTTTAAGAAGTACATATTTCATTATGCCAAATAAAATTAACGTCAATGAGCTTTAATGTTATTTCCCAGATGGATTTAATCAAGGCATGGAGTGCCGCACGCAACAGATCCATATTTAAATTTTATAGTACGCTGAATTTGCAACCTGATTAAAAAGGTTTTGAGAACAGCTAAAATGCCTTTCCTAAACTGAAGAGCATGACGATTGTCGCAATAAAACTAAATGTTACTTGGGTATAGTCCGTAAAAATAGCAAAAATATTAAAATCATATTTGTCATAAGAAGAGTTTGTACAATCCCATTTAATTCCACCACTTAATTGTACCTTGACAGATACGTATTTCGACCTCAACAGTAAAGTCGTCTTCAGTGTCTCGTACTTGACTCGACTGAACGACCAAGTCAAGTACAAGACACTGAAGACGACCTTACTGTTGAGGTCGAAATACGTATCTGTCAAGGTACAATTAAGTGGTGGAATTAAATGGGATTGTACAAACTCGTCTTATGACAAGTGAAGACATTCCACTAAAAAGCTCAACATAATTTTCTTAACATTAAAATCATAGTTAGGTTGTTAAATAGTTGAGAAACTATGTTACATAGTTACAGAATACATTCATTAAAGCTTTAGCGTAGCTTAGCTTTATACTGACTGTACATATCAATGGTTGCTACTCCGTGATTGATCAGAGCTGGTGCGAATTGCACTTCGATCCAAGTGAATAATGGTTGGGATTCACCGTCTATTCTCGAAGTGCAGCTCTCGAATGTTGATCAATAACGGCACGGACAAGTCCTTACAGTCAGTTGGGAAAGGAAAGGAAGGTCAGTGTGTGGTTATTTTTGCTCCTAGAGACCGAGAATACCTCTGCATCTCCACAATTACCACGGTAAGGAATTTGTGTTAGTTGGGTGGGGTAATCAGAAACATAGATCGAGATTCACCATGGGAAGCGATGTGATCTATGCACCTTCTATTCTAACAATTAGTACGGATATTTTTATATACAATAGTATTATCATTTTCTTATCAGATCTTTTAAAATACGCGTTGAATTGTTTATCCTTCGTGAAGATAAGCAATCGATCACTCAAAGTGAGCGATTGTTTATTTGAATGTCGACTAAAATGTTAACGCCGTCGTTATTGCTCCACCGCGAGGATATGCAATGCTTACAATGAAGGGGCAACAATGTAACAATTAATTTATTTTGAAATTTGAAACTAAGCAAACAAAAAATCGACATCAACAAGACTAAGGCATGCAAGTTCCATAAAATATAACGATAGTAGAAAAGAACAAAACAACATATGTAGCATAATGAGTATTATGAATGTAGTAAATTTTGTTTGCCTCAATGCTGCCACAATTGCGGAGTTATCAGTGCCTTGAAGATTCGCACTCATGTGAACTCATATGGTACTATTGTGATGCAAATGATGTGGAACTCTTTTCCAAAGATTATACATGTAACTTCCGGAGACGAGCCAGCCTAGGGCTGAAAGTCACCTTAATAAAGACAATAAACCTTAATAAAGACAAAAACATGTAACCATTAGCACTGAAAACTACAACATTGGAAACTCTTTTATATTAGAACTCGAATTGTTGATATGAATCGTCATGACTTCAATTACTTTATAAATAGATCTGAGCGCGCACACTATAGAACGGCTTACTATAGGCATCAATACGACAAGTTGTATTATTTGTGTACATGAAACTAATTGGACATACCTTGGTTCCATACTTATCCTCTAAGTTCATCTTGAAGGATCAGTAAGCTTATCTTCCTTACAATTCTCTTCTATCACGTAACGTCTACTCTCTTTTGAACAAGCTTGAGATAAGCCAGACCGCCAGTTCCAGATTAATTTCCTAACGTATAGTTACCATAGTCCTATTAAACTAGTCCACATCGGTGGCGTCGGTGGTGTTGGAACTCTTGACCTCGGTGAATCTTGAGTTCTGGTTCTGACCGCTGTTGAATCTGTTAACTTAGTGTGACCCAGACTGTCAAAAACTAAGCCACAAAAAAATTCACGTTTACGGAAAAAAAATGCGAGATTTTCTATTATTTTGCTTGCACATTATTGACCGAAGAAAGACCGAAGTTCGAGGGAAAAAAATGACACCAAAAATAAGCTACAACCCAGTTTGTTCTATGTAGAACTGATAAATAAGACCGGCTGAAGGGTTATTAAGAATTTAGGTTTTGTTGTTGCCGCATTATGTTTATGTCCGTCAGATCTGCAGGACATGTGGTACGACCGTTAGTTGTTGGTACCAGTATAGACTGGTAGTAGGGTATGCTGTTTGGCTCTCGAAGGTGTCCGTTAAGCAAGAGCGAATGACATTTCAATGAAGGGACCATTAATTTCATTCCACCTTCGCCGTGCGGTCGCGCAAGTTGAAGCATTGGTATACGGGTGGGTATACCACGCCACAAGAAACTTCTCATCGTTTTGGTAAGCTTTGCGATGTGCACTGCAGACGGTGGGAGGATGGAGGAAAGGTACCATATTTTTAAGGAGGCGAAGACGTTAAGAGCCGTAACTCTTTGTTCTAGCGAGAGTGAGCGCCCCGAGTGTAGCCATGCGATGTGGGAGAAATTATTTACCACCTTTTCCCAGTTTAGCTTTACCATGAGCCGAATGCTGTTAGCAAATACAATACCCAGATTCTTCACCTTGTAACTGCCGGCGACGTCCACACGTCTGTGCAGTGGACGTCCACACGTCCCAAACTAGCTCAACTTTTGGGAAATTTGTACTCAGGGTCGGCTTACTACCTGCTCAAGGGACACACAGACCAAGATGTAGCTGAAGTGGACGATACAGGGAAAATCAACGGAATTGCATGCACCAAAAACCTTTCAATGATCAGAAAAAAAGGAATGAGATGTACATTTTTTTCCTTTTTTTATTATTTTATCATTTTAGTTGGTTAAGGTTAGTGTTTTAGGATTAGTATAGCGTTGCGGCCGATAGATGGTGTTGTTTTGGGCTGACGTGGACAAGCGACATACCTTTGGATGTTGGGATTACACTTCGGGCGGGGTAGGATTTGTAGCCTTGCCCTCGGCATTGTCGATCTTCGGTGCTGTCACTGAACTGTCGATGAATAGTGCGGGTAGTAACCGGAGGGAGCGTGCCGTAGATCGATAGTCCTCTTCGGCTCCCCTCCGCGATGTTGAACTGGACTGTCTGGGATTGGACGATGATTCGGTTCCCTTAGGGTGAGTTCCGTCCGGCGGAAGCGGCTGGTAACTACTTCCACAGCGATGCAAATGAACGGTCGACGATACGACGACGAATGCTTGGCAACCTCGTGGAGTTGGGTAGGAATAGCTTGATTTGGGCTTGACTTGATGTGTGGAACTCGCCGATGAATCCGGTGTCGACGCTCCGTACCTCCAAGCGTTTTGCCTCCTCGCACTGCGGTTGTTTCGGCCAAACGAACTTGCGCCTCGTGGTTTCCGGGGTGTCGAAGCAATGGCGGCCGTCCCCGTGCAGAAACCGGTTCGAAGGCTAGTTATCTCCGATCAAATGGCTCCGCTTCCCAGTACGAACTATCTAATCTGGAACCCAGCGGACCGTGCTTCGTATCGGGAGTTCAAGAAAACGGCCACTCACAGCTTACAGCTTCCCCAGGGTTCGAATCTAACAATTCGTCGATACACGTGGCACCCGGGATTTTGGGTCGGATAGGTAGGGTAGTGCACACCTGGATCTCACGGCAAAACTACCGGCAGCTTTCGTGCGTCTCGCACTCGGGTTCAAGGCCACCACTTTCTGGCCATATTTTAGAAAAACGTGCTGACTTCGGCAAAAAACTTTCTGGGGAACTTGCTCACTAAGGAAAAAAAGGTCTTCCTTCTTCGGTGTCTTTTCCACGACTCCTCGTCCAGTCCAATTTTTGTTCACTCCTCTCCTCCTCTCTTTTCTCCTACATTTCTTCCTTCACCAGACGGGGTGCCATCGCCGTGTTAGAGGGCGAGATGTGAGCCATATATCGCATACGATGAAATTTAGTAATTACACGATTAAGGTAGAATAGGCATTATAAGTATTTCACTTAATACCTATTCTACCTTTGGGGTGCTTCATGCAATAGTCTCACAATGTTTTTTTTTTGTATTGTCAATTTGATTAGTATATTTTTGTTCAAGCAAGTGCGTCGACCATTGTTACCCTGTACGGTAACAACCTTGTTTGCAGTTTGAAGCCAGGGAACGTTGAGCGTGCTGGGGCCATTGATATCACCTATATCCACCGAGAGAGTTTTCGTCAGATTGAGCTTTGCGCCAGATGCGAGTTCGAAACGAGAGAAGAGTGACTTTGACTAGATTATTGCCTGCACGCTTGATGAAATGATGGAGATGTCGTCTGCATAAGCAACGACGAGATTGTTGCCTTGGACACGTTCGATTTTGGTGATGAGAGGGTGCAAGTAGAGGACAAATAGTAAGCTGGACACCGGGTCCCTTGCCGGCCCGAACGTTCGATCGGAAAAGCAGCTGATAGATGTCTATTGACTAACAGGCGTGATGAAGAGCGTCGGGATATATTGGAGAGTAGGGTTATGAGGTCACGATTGATGCCGAGCGAGCAAATGGTTTGGTGCAGGAATGAGTGCCTCACACGATCGAAGGCATGGTCGAAGTCAAAGTCAGCTTTGATCTCTGTTTTTGTTGAATTTGTTGTGCCAGCCGATCCTTCAGTGAGAGAACGGCTTGAAAAATATTAGGAGGTGAATTCGCACATTTTTGCGAGTTTGTTATGATGCGGTGCGTCTGAGTTATTTTCTCCAGTTTAGTTTTTAGAATGCGGGAGAATATTTTGTAGTCACTGTTCAGTAACGAGATCGGTCTGAAGAAGTTTGCTGTGTCATCGCCGCCTTTCTTCTTGACGAGCACGACTACACCATTCACGAACTCCGCTGGGAATTGTTGAGCGAGGGCTTCATTGAGAATAAGATTGAATTCTCGATGGATGATGTCAAACATTTGCACGTAGAACTCGTTGGGAATGCCATCGCAACCAGGCGATTTTTGGCGCGCGGCGCCACGGATTGACGCGATTTTCGGCTGTAGTGATCTGTTCCATGCTAGCTGCGTATGTTTCGTCGTTTTCGGGTACTACATATACGTTCAACTTCAAAAGTTTTGTCATCTCCGACGGGTACGGCGTTTTCTGCGTAGAGTTGTTGAAAGTACTCGAAAAGGTGTCGTTCTATCGCTTCGGATGTGTTGTAGGCTTCTTTTTCTTCTCCCCGTAGGTGCGTAATCGTGTTTTTTTTTCTTTTTGCGTTCTCCCAGCTGAAAGATATATACACAGATAGAAAAAATCACTGAAATTTACGCTAAAAATCATGCACATGAATGGAACGCCATTATTAGCGTAATTCCACACGGGATCTAGCTTAAATATATACAATATTTGACATGAATCGTAGATATCGCATACAAGCTGTAAGCAATCTTGTTAGGAAGAGGGCCATTTCAGCGACGAATATAAATTTCCGCTTGTCAAATTTTACGCGCTGTTTACTTTTCATTATCTGTGTATCGCTTCGCCTGCGACGTAGGTTTCATTGATACGGAAGAATGTTTGCGAGTATTCGCGCTGTAAGACTAACATTTTCCCTTTTAAGTAGTTGATGATGGGAAGTATAGAAAGATCTTGAAAATAGTTGTCGTATGCCCGGCAGAGTTCAGCGTAAAGTCGTTGGAACTCTCGCCTAAAGCCATCGTTAACTATTTTAGATTCACATAGGAAAGCCACCACGCCATCCACGATGGGTAGTGCCGTTTCTGTCGCGTCCAGTATTGCCATCGTGTTCGGAATTCCTCAATGTTCTCGTTTGTGAGCAGGTGCGGTCGAAGTGTCCAAAAGCCCCTGCCTGTTTCTTTCCCCAGGTTTTGTAGACAAACTCTTAGTATGACAGCTTTGTGATCTGAGAAGCAGCACACGTGCGTTGCAGTGTCTCTCAGTTGGTTGCGCAAGCTGGTGCTGACGTAGATTCGATCGAGTCGGGAAGACGAATTGTGAGTGATATGTGTGTGGCCTGGGTTGTCACAGCGGAGTTTTTCCCACTCATCAATTAGATGTAGTTGTTGTACTGTTCGTCGAAGTGTTGGGCTGTGGTTGTTGCCGGTTGCATCACACCGCCGAATCACAAAATTAAAATCTCCGGCAACTATGGTGTGTGGGGTGTTATGCCAAAGATAGTATGCAATGTTTTGGTTGAAGAGCTGCTCTCTTTCTGCTCGGTAATTAGTGCCGCTGTGTGCGTAGCAGTTGCACAACGTGGTGTTGTTTACTCTTATGGTGATCAGGCAGCCGTCGAGACTTTTCTCGACGTGTGAGAATCTTATGCACTGATTTATGGCAATCGCTGTTCCTCTTCTGGCATGGTCGACGTTGCAGATTACGTTAAACCCAGGGATGTTGAGTTGGTCGTTCTCCACTTCTTGCAGGAATATGATGTCCAGTTCGTGCGCGCGAAAGAAGCTACGTAAGGCGTTTAGTTTGGTGTCATTTGTAATGGTGTTGATATTGATAGTTGCTATGTTGTAACTGGTCCAGTCCATTTCGTGTTTAATTATCATCGTTAGAGTTGCCCTTGTTGATGCGCATCTTGTTGGGTACATGCCGGTTTCGTAGTCGTCTGCTGTTGGTGGATGTGTTTGAGTTGTCTGTATCATGACCATCTGTGTGACGCTGAGTGTGTTCTTTGGAAGCTTTGTAATGTGACCACAGAACAGGGAAGTCAGATTCGGCTTGCAATGATGGGACTGCTAAAGAGGTGGGCGGCGGTGGTGGCATTATTTCGTTGGGCTGGACGGTGGATGTTGAGGAACTTGGAGCGGCTGGTGAAGCTGACGGAGCTGTGGACTTTGTTGCTGTGTGACGCGGTTTATCAGGTTTTTCTTCGGCACTCTCCTTTGTGGTGGTGGACTGTTTCACTACATCGACATAGGAACCTTTGTCAGCTTGTAGTTTCTGCAGTAGAAGTTTTTTGCTCTGTATGCACGAGATTCCATTATGAATCAGCTCGTTACAGTGCCTACATGTCTGTTGCTGTCCATTGTAAGAGACACATGTGGTTTCTGAGTCTAGGTGACGGTCGATGGGATGTTTTTTAACCACCATACGCGCTACACGCACTCCGGTTGGGATTGCGCCGAAATGGTACTTGGAATCCCACAGTACCTCGCGGATGGACAGGATATCTCCATAGTCTCCATAGTCATAGTGGTTATCGACTCATCTTGGACGTCTTGACAGATCATGCAATTTTACGGCGACTCCTCCGTCTTCCATCCACAGTCGTAGCGTGTATCTTTTCTTGTCTACCTTCATTTCGTGTTTCCCGTCGTGTTCTTGTACGATGCGTTCAGCAACCGCGAGGCTGTTAGCTTTAACAAACGCACACCCGAGGTATCTGCTGCACTGCAGGCGTATGACTTCTTCGCGTTTCATACTGAGCACTTCACTAATGAAATAATGGAGTTCCTCGTAAGAGGGCTTTTTTGGAATCTTCGCATAATCAATGCGGAAAGTATTTTCGCGCCGTTGCTTTACGGTGGCGAAAAGTCGCGACGTATCGCGTCGAAAAGTTTATAGAACGACCAGATAAACGTGAACGAAAACAAATTATCATCGACTCCCGAAAACTAGCGAAACGAGTGGAAACGCGTGCGCCTTGCTCGGAAGTCCGTTCGCGCGCAATGCTTGCTGCGATCCTCTGAAACTCTTCACACTTTATGCAACAAATAGTCGATATCCTTCTCTGCCTAATTCTATTTCTAGCTCAGTAATCTTTATCATTAAAGCCTATAAAGCCTATTTCGGATTTTGTAATCAGCTCAAATCCCGTAGTCTGTGGACGAAGACGAAATTTACACTGCATACTACTCTGATTCTGATTCCCAGCTGATTCTGGTGACTTTTTTATACGACTATGAAACATGGGCGTTGAGGTCGCTCCTGACGGAATCCGGAGGACGGTGGCGGCGCACAACTGTCATTTTTGTAGCTTTAGCTTTGCTGCGTCGCAGCATGCGTGAAACAATAAAAATGACAGTTGTGCGTTGCTTCCGTATCGAGTGGTGTGCCCCCGAAAACGCGAGCACTTTGAAGCTTGGATTCCGTCAGGAGTGACCTTAAAGGTAGCTGATTGGAGAGCTTTCGGAGTATTTGAGCATACAATGCTGCGGACAACATTAAGCGGTAAACTGAAAAACGTCTGGCACCAATCGTCTGACACCAATTACGAGTTACACCAGGTGTATAAAGGGATGGATATTTTTAAGTTTATGCAACACGGTAGACTACGGTGGGTTTGACACATTGTATATGTACCGAAAGAACATCAAACGGAAATAATAATCAGTAGCGAACCCGGAAGAGGCCGTAGGCTTCGTGGTAGGCTCAATCCCATACATTAAAATAGATTAGCATATAAGTTGGATCCATTGGAAAGCGAAATTTTACGCTGATTTCAGCGTCCACGTGTTTTGTTTCGAGTATTGTATCCTCAAGCTCAAGTAGCATAGCTTCCCCAAAGTGGTTTCGTTCCTGGGACACCCTATTACTTATGCTACGCTGCCAAAACCATGCGAACATTTACCTGTCCGTAGCGGCGAGAGGTGAGGTAAAGCGACAAATGTGGTTTTCCCAGCCGCACATTGTAGGCTTTGGAGACAAATCTACGGACTCTACGGCGGAGACCAACAAGATGGGCAGCTCTGCTCTGCAGTATTTGGTTTCGGTACTGCACCGAAGCGATACCTCCCTGTAGCTAAACCAGAAACCAGCAACAGCCAGTCAGTCAGCTCAGTGGTAGGTATGTGGCTGCTGCAGTGCTTCTTTTTGGTTAGATTTCTGGTGCTTGGAAGCGAACGCTGCCTGCATACGGTTGCAATTTGGTTTTGAATCGAAATATCGTTCCAATTGTTGATTTGGGAAACCAAATATATAAGCACAATAAAAGTTTGACTTGAAACTGAGCAATCCCCTATCAGAATATGAAACGACCACATGAATTTTCAAACAGGATAAGAAGAACTATTCATCTATTTCTTCAATGCAAGCCAATTACAGTGCGTCCATTCCTTTCCGGAACTTGTCCTGTTTTGCTTTCGGTGTAAACTGATTGCCCGTGAATAAATGTAAACTTTTGATAGAAGGCAGGAGATCCAATGTGTGATAATCCGAAGGAATCGACTCGATGAAGCATTCAAATATTTGTTGTGCAATTCTTCTTAGTTGTACTCAGTGTTGGGAAAAAAATCCTGGCAGTTTGAATCATTGCATGATTTTTCATGTTCTTCTGTGTTGATTGCATTGATTTAACTTTTTTAGCTAATAAATCCACATGTAAACATAAAATGCGCTTCCCCTGGGTTTTGATGCCTTTTGGAGCAAAATCATTTTTCGACGAATGAGCGAAACGATGCGATTCTGCGTGATAAACTCCAGTGCGATGCTGTTCCTGCAGAATCGCGAGCAAGTAGGCTCGCACATGAGGACTCGAATGATTGAGATTTGAGCATGATTCTACCAACACTGGTTGTATTTGACCTTTGTCAACAAGATCGATTCGACAGAGAATTTCTTCTAGTTTGACACTGTTTTAAATTAACAACTTTCCGAGGTTATGAGAAGAACACTATTTCTATACACAGAAGTTTGTGTCTTAATCAAACACAAAAAAGACTGAAGCTTATGTATGAGTTTTGTAGGTTGAATAATTCAAGAATTAAAATAAATTAAAGCACAAGTTAATACTTAATTATGAAGAAACGGAATGATGAAACATCAATTATTTTGAAAGTAATGCAGAAATGCAAAATGATAACATGAACAAATGCATAACTCCAATCAACCTTGTAGAAATGTGTAAAACAAAGTTTTAGCGAACTTTAATTGGAAGCCAGGTTGAACGGTCATCAACTTCCACGCCATTGCGTTTGACTCCCAGTCCCGGGATAATCGTAATCCCGTAATCGCGCGGGTGTACCGCAATACCCTCAATAATCCTCATAAAGGTCTTTATTGCCGCCGTAGAGCAAATAAATTCTACGACCAAACGACACACGCCCGGACGGTCACCATCCTCCGTTCGAGCGCGCGCATACACAGAGACACAAAACCCGGCCGCAATGACCATCATCGCCGCGCCAAGACACGGATTCCGAACACAGCAACTTTTATATCGTTCGGTTGTTTAGTTGGTTACTGGCTGGTCATTTCGCTCCTCCGCTGCTGGCTGGCTGGCCGGAAAGCACCAAGTTGTAAGCGCCGCGCCGTATGTCAGATCAATGGCCAACATTTCTTCCGATATTTTGTTCGCTCAATGGTGGACAAAAGTGGACATTGAGTGGATGGGCACATAAAAGCGCACACACTGCCAAGTACAAATGCACGTTGGCACAACTAGGGAAAGATGAGGCGAAGGGTGTATCACAAGGGTTTTTTTTTTTAATTTTTGGATTCCAGTGGAAAAAAAATGTAAGTTGAAACTAATGTTTTTGGAAAATGTTTGTCATTATTCCATTTGGCACAATGCTGAAACTGAATAATAAACAAGTGCAAGGAACATGGAAAAAGTAAGATAGAAAAGGAATGAGATAAAAGAAAGGAGGAGGAGAAAGGAAAACACGAAAGAAGAATTTAGGTAGAAGAAAAAAGGAAGCAGCTAGAAAAAAAGGAAGGAAGTAGAAGGAAAACGGAAAAATATAGAAAGTGGAAGGATGAAGGTTAAATGAGAAAAACGAAACAAGAGAGAATTAAAAAATTGAATGAATAAGCCAAAAGGAAGAGAGAAGAAAAAAGAATAAAAATGTTAGAAGAGAGGAGGGAATATAAGAAAGGAAGACGGAGACAAGCAAGCCTAGGGCTGAATGTCTCCTTAATAAAGATTATAAAAAAGAAAGAAAGAGTGAAGAAAGAAGAGGGAAAGATGAGGAAGATTAAGAAGAAGAAGGAAGAACGAAGAAGTAAGAAGATTGGTGTCGGAAAAAAGAGTATTTTGGTAATAAATTCTGATCCCATAACTGGCCAATTTCCATTAGTGAATAATGGAAGAACCTGTTGCGAGTAAATGGGTCATTGCTATGTTTCAAAAAGTGTGGCTACAAAATTTTGTACACCCTAAATGAGCGAAAAAAAAAGTTTCAAGAATTTATAAAAGGCGAGTTTCGGAGGTTGTTTTTTAGATTATCTATGAACTCCATACAGTCAAGGTCTGCGGATCAACCTCCGTAATGAAGGCAGATATCGAAAAATAATCAAGTTATATGTTTGTTTTACATATAGTTCTTGTTGCTGTCGTGGCTTTCAGTCTAGTAACTCCATAGAGTAAAGTTTTGTGAATAACCTCCGTAATGGAAGCAGTTATTAAAGAATGAACAAGTTGTGTTACCAATTCTTGGTATATGTTTTTATTCAAAGTAGTTCTTGTTGTTCTCGTGGGATCCAGGTAGTCCACAATCTCCATAGAGTCATCCCTAGTAACATTTTGGTTTCATACTGGTTTTATAACACTCTTGTAGAGTAAATTATGGTCTTCAAGAGCGTTATAAAACTTAAAATGTTACTTGGGCAAGGTCTACAAATCAAACTCCGTAGCGGAGGCAGTTATTCAAGAATAAGCAAGTTGTGCAACAACTTCTTGGCAGTCATGGTCTGATAATCAACTAACGTTACACAGACAGTTGATAAAGAATTACCTAGTTGTGTGACCCCTTTCTGGCATATGTTATTGCCATGGGTTTGAAGAAGTCTACGGAATCCGTAGACTTAAGGTCTGCGAATCAACCTCCGCAACGGAGGCAGGTATTGAGGAATAAACAAGTTGTGTTGCCGCTTCTTGGTATATGTTTGCATTCCAAGTAGTTCTGATTGTTTTCGGTTGATCCAGGTAGTCTACGAACTCCATAGAGTCATGGTCTGCGAATGATACACCGTAATAGAAGCAGCTATTGGAGAATAAATAAGTTGTTTGCCCGTCCCTGGTATATGATTGAATTACAAGCAGCTCTTGTTGTTGTCATGGGTGCCAGGTAGTCAACGAGATCGGCTGATCAACCTCCGTAATGGAGGCAGTAATTAAACGAATAATAACTTGCGCAACCTCATTTCAGTAGACGTTTTCATTTCAGCTAGTTCTTGTTGTTGACATCGGTTTTAAGTAGTGTACGAATTCCATACAGTAAAGATCAACCTCCGAACGAGAAGCAATTATTGAGGAATTATCAAGCTGTGTAACCCATCTTGGTACATAAATGTTTGCATTCTAAGTAGTTCGTGTTGTTGTCATCTGACCTAGGCAGAATACGAGCTCCATAGAAACAAAAAGTACAGATCATGCCCTGTAACGTAGCCAGTTATAAAATAATAAACAAGTTGTGTAAACCCTATTGGTATATTTGCATTCTAAGTAGTGGTCATGGGTTCCAGGCAGGGATCGCAATTGTCACTCATTCTCACGAGCAGAGAATGCCCCCTCTCGCTGATTTTCGCCGAGAAATCGGTTTGCAGAAAAAGAAAAAAGATCTGATGAAAGATAAGAGTAGCTTTAATGGAACAAACAACCTAATCCCTATATGCAGTCGATGTGGTGGTATGGCTATAGGGACCGCATCTCATCGCCATTTTTGTTGATGTTCTAGGTTCGAGTTCCGTTGTAATATTTTTTTTTTGTAATTGCTTACCGAAAATTTTCGCAAAAAGTGAGTAAGGCGTAAAAATGATAAAGCGAAAAAAGAAATTTATCAAGAAGGCACGATTTTTGCTTATCTTCTAGGTTTGCTCTAAAGAAAAGACAGGTGGGAGAAAGATGTTTTTCTCTATAAACTTCAAAAAAAGATTCTCCTCCGACCCGGAAAACGCTTGATTTTGTCTAATCGAAACGAAAAGTACGAACCGTGGTTCCAAGTAGTATATAAACTCCATCCATATCACTAATAAGAAGCAGTTCATGGCTTGTAAATACAAATTGTGAAAAAATTGCGACATGAAAACTTCAAGCCGAGAATGTGTTGAACAAATATCGAGGGGTAGACAAAATTGGGAAGTGACGCAATCGGGCCGTTATCGCAAGGCGCATGGCCCACATTTAAAACTGGCTGAGATACCTGTAATTAATTGTCTGGGCACGAAGGTCTTACTTCAGAAATTTCTTTAATGACCACCAGCTGATGAATGAACGCACTCCATTCTATGTACCACAAAGGGCATGTACCTCTTTTAAAACAAGACGAAAGATCTCTTTTTACGCGTGTAGACCAGACGCTTTTTTCCAGGGATTTCTTGGATGACTATGAACATATGCCATGGACGCATCTTATGTATCCCAAAACACAGGTACAAGCTCTGGGAGGTTCTCGATAACTTTAAATGTTTGAAAATGATTATAAACAGCTTATTGTGTGTCATCATGTATTTGCATCACTTATGGAAATGCTTTCAGATGAGCTGGTAGATCTGAGGTCCTCACTCCATGAGGTTCTTGGTTGACTCATAATACTTGAAAATAGGAAAGATTTGCTTATTATGTATTCATATATCTACATGGACCCATAACCGTTGTTAATTCACTTGAAACGCCTGATGTTTAGCTGCTAGACCCTTAATACAATTTCAAGACTTTTTGGCGCACCAAAAACATCTTAAGGCCTCAGCACTCAAACAATTAAACGACCATTATAACAAAAACAATTTGAATAACCCTAATACCAAAATTGGTAAAAGATGCATCTTGAGACTAAAAGTAAGATTGCAAACATAATACGGAAAAAAGAACAGAAAAGAATAAAGAAGGAATGAACAAGAAAAAGAAGAAAGACGGTAGAAGAAAAAAGAAAGAAGAGGAAGAAAATAAGAAGACATCATAAAAAAAGAAGAGAGAGGAAAAAATGAAGGTGAAAAAGCATGAAAGTGGAATGAAAAAGGAAGAAGAAAAAAGGAAGGGGAAACAGTGAGAATGAAGAAATAAGAAGGAGATGAAGAATGAAGAAGTAGGAAAAATAATTTTCAAAAATAAGGAGAAAAAGAATAAATAATGAGGTATGAAGTAAAAGACAGAAAGAAGAAAAGCAAACCAGGAGGAATATAAAAAACAGTTAGAGGGAAAAAAGAAAAAAAGACGAAAAAAGAAGGAAAATGGAATAGAAAGAAGGAAAAATTGAGAAAAAGAAAGAAGAATGACGAAGGATGAATGGAAGAAGAAAGAAGAAAGAAGGACGAGGGAGGAGGGAAGAAGAAAGAAAAAAGATTAACGAAGGAAGATGGGAGCAGAAGAAAGGGGAGGAAAAAGCACAAGGAAGAGGAAAGACGAGAGCAGGAAAAACTACAAGAAATCGGAATAAAGAAAATGAGAAGCAGGATGATGAAGAAGAAGGAAGAAGAATTAAGTAAGAAGGGTGTCGAAAAAAGAATAATGAAAAAAAGTATAAAAACCAAGTTCAAGGAAGAAAGAGGAAAAACAAATAAGTAATGGAAAAACGAATGAAGTAGAAAGAAGAAAAAGGAAGAACGAAGTAAAGAAAGAAGGGAGAAGTAGGATAAATGTAGCAGAAGAAGAAGAAAAAAGAAGGAGGTAAAATAAAGAGAGTAGAAGAAAGAAAGGGGATGGAAAAAGAAAAATGAAAGAAGAAAGATGTAAGGAGGAAAACTTATACACTAAGAATAAAAGTTATGCTACTAGATCTATTGGTTATAGTTGCGCACCCGAACAAGAAAAAAAGGAGGTAAAACAAACAAAAAAGTATGTTAAAATTAGAAAGCGAATGAAGATTGAAGATAGAGGAAAGTAGAGGAAGAAAGAAGGAAATAAAGAGAAGGACGATAAAAGAAGATAAAAGGAAAAAGAATGAATGAAAAAGTATGGAAAGAGAAGAAGAATGAAGGAAAGCTAAGATGTAGCAAGATAAAAAATGGGAAAAAGAAGAAGTAAGAAAAAAGAAGGACGAAGGGAGAAGAAACAAAAAAGGATGATTAAGAAAATGGAAAGAGGAAGAAAGACGAGGAATGAAGGATGAAAGAATAAAAGAAGGTTGAAGGATGAAAAGGATGAAATGAGAAAGAGAAAGAAAGGAAGAATGAAGGAAGAAGATAGAAAGAAGACACAGGAATGAAGTTGAATATAAGGAAAAAAGAAAGTAGGCAGCAGGATGACGGAAACAACAAGAAGGCAGTAGAAGAAATAAAACAAGTAGCAGAATAAGAAGAAAAAACTCCACCAAGAATAATCCACCTAGCGGTGATGGAGCCTTTCTCGTGTATTATAAAACAAGAAAACACATAAGGTCATAAGGTCAAAATTGCACATTAGGGAGATAGATTCAGTTATTTCCATCAATTCAAATTTATTTGCGTTCATTCGAATGCATTGCACCCTAGCCCAGCAGGGTAAATTGGCACAACTTGCCAATGAGGCACGCCGCATGAAGCTTGAAATCCTGGGACTGAGTGAAGTCCGTTGGCCAAACTTTGGAGAACACAGAACGCCGTCGGGACAAGTTCTGCTATACTCTGGTTTACGAGGTGAACACACTCCCCGGCATCGTGGAGTTGGCTTCCTACTAAGCGCTCAGGCACACTCTGCGCTTATGAAGTGGGAACCTATAAGTGAAAGGATAATCGTTGCCAGATTTAGAACACGGGTCCGAAACCTTACTATAATCTAATGTTATGCGCCAACCGATGCTGCCGATCTGCAAGACAAAGAGAACTTCTACAGTCAACTCAATGCCGTCGTAGATAGAATTCGAGGGGTGATAGCAAGACCTGTTTTGGCGACTTCAATGCGAAGATCGGATCCGAAAACTCGAACCATGAGCGCATTATGGGACGCCATGGTCTCGGAGAAATGAGCGAAAACGGAGAGCTGTTCGCAGAATTTTGTGGTAATAACGACATGGTGATCGGGGGATCGCTCTTCCCTCATCGACCGGTTCACAAGGTCACGTGGGTCTCCCGTGACGGCTTTACAGAAAATCAAATCGACCAAATCTGCATCAGCCGAATATGGAAATGGAGCCTTCTTGATGTACAGAATAAACGTAGTGCCGATATCGCGTCTGATCATCACCTCCTCATCGGCGAAATACGCCTGCGCATTGCGCGGATTCGTCGGCAGGAGGAAAGAGTTGGACGACGATTCAACACACGCCGACTGGAAGATGCCACGGTGAAACGGTCCTTCGTTGAAGAACTGGAGACGCGTGCTGCAGATATTCCGGAAGGTGGCAGCGTGGAAGACCAATGGACCGCCACCTTCATCACCACCAGCGAGAACTACGCACCCAGAGAAAACAATGGATCACCGATGAGACCTGGAGAAAGATAGAGGAGCGAAGAGAAGCCAAAGCCGCGATAGAGCGATCGAAAACCAGAGGAGCCAAAGTCTTAGCCCGTCAACGATACGCGGCTCTTGAGAAGGAAGTAAAACGCTCATGTCGACGGGACAAGCGAGCGTGGGCAGACTCTCTGGCCGACGAAGGAGAGAGAGCCGCCGCAACTGGGGACATTCGCCTCCTCTACGATATCTCACGACGCTTAAGCGGCACGAAGATGAATGCAACGATGCCTGTGAAAGACGCGAATGATCAGTTATTGACCGACCCAACTGACCAGCTGAAACGCTAGTTCGAGCACTTCGAACAACTTTTTCAAGTGCCAGCCAGGCCATCACCTCCTCGGCATGATCTGCCTAGGATCCGACGTATAACACGCGTCAATACCGAAGCTCCATCACTGCTAGAGATTCAAACAGCCATTCAAAGCATGAAATCCAATAAAGCCCCAGGGGTCGACCGCATATCAGCCGAGATGCTCAAAGCTGACCCCATGACATCCGCTCAACTACTGCATCGTTTATTTGGTAATATCTGGGACACCGCAACTTTCTCGGTCGACTGGATGCAAGGTATCTTAATGAAGGTGCCCAAAAAGGGTGACCTGACTGTATGCGATAACTGGCGAGGCATTATGTTGCTGTGTACCGTTCTCAAAGTTCTGTGCAAAATTATCCTAGCCCGGATTCAGGGGAAGATCGATGCGACTCTCCGGCGGCAGCAAGCCGGATTCCGTGCCGGAAGATCCTGTGTGGACCATATTGTCACGCTCCGCATCATTTTGGAGCAGGTCAACGAATTCCAGGAGTCCCTTTACTTGGTATTCATTGACTACGAAAAAGCTTTCGACCGTCTCAATCACGAGAATATGTGGGGCGCCCTAAGACGCAAGGGAGTTCCTGAGAAAATCATCGGCCTCATCGAGGCACAGTACGAGGCCTTCTCGTGTAGAGTGCTACACAATGGGGTCTTGTCCGACCCTATCCGGATCGTAGCTGGTGTGAGGCAAGGATGTATTCTATCACCGTTACTGTTCCTCATCGTAATCGACGAGATTCTGGTAGATGCGATTGACCGTGAACCAAACCGCGGGCTGTTATGGCAGCCTACAACCATGGAGCACCTAAATGACTTCGAATTGGCGGATGATGTTGCACTCCTCGCGCAACGGCGCTCTGATATGCAGAGTAAGCTCAACGACCTTGCCGAGCGCTCCTTTTCGGCAGGTTTAATCATCAACGTCAACAAAACCAAATCGTTGGATGTAAACACGGTGGCTGCCTTTGCGAGTTTAAGAAATATCTGGAAAAACAGGCAGATAAGTGAACGCACCAAAATACGAATTTTCAACTCTAACGTGAAATCTGTGCTGTTATACGCTAGCGAAACATGGTGTGTATCAGTGGAGAACACTCAACGGCTGCAGGTGTTCATTAACAGATGCCTGCGGTATATAATTCGGGCCTGGTGGCCTCACAACTGGATCTCAAACAACGGCTCCATCGTCGTTGTCACCAGAGGCCGATAGCAACAGAAATTCGGAATCGGAAGTGGAGCTGGGTCGGCCACACTCTACGTAGGGGCGGAAACGAAATCTGTAAACAAGCATTAGACTGGAACCCAGCGGGACATCGCAGCAGAGGCAGACCCAGAGGCTCATGGCGGCGAAGCCTCAACAAAAAAATAAAAGAAGTCGACCGAAATCTAACCTGGCAACAGGTTAAAGCGATAGCCGGGCAACGCTCAGGATGGAGATCTTTCAAGTCGGCCCTTTGCACCACCGGCGGTGTACAGGATCCATAAATAAAATAAAAAAACATTGATGAATGAACGCAAATTCGAATGCATTGCAGCAGTTTTTTTTTTCGATTTTGACCCTTGACAAAAATGGGGAATAAATCAATGTTTTTCTAAAAAGTCTGGAACGCAATGGACGATTAGGCCAATTTTCAATGGCGAAAAATTAGGAAAGATTCCGTGTCGGATAAGGCTAAGTACAAAAAAGTGTGTACCACTAGGCCGAAAGTTGTATGGCCGAATATAACATTTGGCTAAACAGACCAATAGAACGAAAGTCATTTGGCTGAAAGGGTCATTTGGCCGAAACCCATTCAGGCGAAAGCCATTTGGCCGAATGCCGCTAGGCCGAAAGTTGTTTGGCCGAATATACCATTTGGCCGAACAGACCATTAGGCCGAAAGTCATTTGGCCGAATGGATTTGGAAAAAAAGGGTCGTTTGGCCGAAAAGGTCATTCGGCCGAAAGTCATTTGTCCGAATAGGCAATTTGACCGAGAGGGTTGTTCGGCCGAAAGGGTCATTTGGCCGAAATGGTCATGTTTCCGGAAGAGTTATTTGACCGAAGGGTCATTTGGCCGAAAGGGTAGTTTGGCCGAAAGGGTCTTTTGGCCGAAAGGGTCATTTGGCCGAAAGGGTCGTTTGGCCGAATGGGTGATTTGGCCGAATGGGTAATTTGGCCGAAAGGGTCATTTGGCCGAATAGTTCATTTGGCCGAAAAGGTAGTCAACTCTCCATGAGTCGATATTGAGGGGTCCATCGACTCATGAAAATATCGAGATGACGAATAGAACATTTTTGAGAATCTGTTCGATGGACCCATCACGGGAGTTTGGTAAATATTTTCCATTATGAAGTATTTCGCTTCCATGTGTCGATATCAAACTACAGAATATCGATTCAGAAAGAGACTCAAATATAAAAAAAGGAAGATGAATGAATGAGGAAATAGCAAAGTAGAAGCAAAAAAAGGGAGGAAAATTAATAGATAAGAGTAACGTTTTCCATCTCGTTTTTTTTGTCCTAGTTAATTTTTCGACTTTTTTGAGTTTAACTATCCCAAAAAAAAACCTTATTTTTAAGCCTGTTACTATTTTAAAAATCGTGAGAATTATGGGAGAAGATAATATAGATATATAGATTCATACGTGTCTCGAAGACCGTCGGAAAATAGTTTGTGGTTTGCTAAATCGCAAGACGCGCCTCGAAGACCGTCGAAAAATGGTTTGTGGTGGCGCATCTGAAAGACCGCTGGAAAAATGGTTTGTGGTTTGAAGAACATCAAAGCCTCGCCGTGAAAGACCGTAAGAAATTGGTTTGTGGTTTGCAAAATTACAATACGCGTCTGGAAGATCGGTGGAAATGGTTTGTGGTTTGGAAAACTATAAGGCGTGTCTGAAAGGTGACCGAAAATAATGTTTTGTAGTTTGTGAAACTACAAAATGCGTATGGAAGACTAAGGGAAAATGGTTTACGATCTAGAAAATTTCAAAGTCCAGCGAGCATTGATTTTGATTAAAACATATTAGGATTTCATGAAGCCACTTGGCGATGTATATGAGACTAGGGGTCGTTCAAAAATGATGTCACAGGTTTAAGGGGGGGAGGGGGTCTAAGATTTTGTGACAGTGCATGTACTAGGTATACAAAAAAGCGTGACACAGGGGGGAGGGGGTCTAGAAATCCCAAAAAGTAGTGGACGTCATATTTGAATCGCCCCCTACCAGTTGAGCTATGATATAACGAAATCGGAGAGAAATGGAGAAATATTCAATGCTGTACTGTTCGAAGCTGTTCGGAAAGCCAAATATATTATCTAGAAATTTATCTTGGAATTTACTGAATTAGTAGCCATAGCGGGATTACCTGAAGGAGCAGATATCTTGGAAATTTAAAAATTAATATGGTTGCCGGTTTTTACATAGCTATTCGGAAGTTCGAATTTATTATGCGTAAGATTAGTTTTGAGTTATTAGCTAGCAGTACTACTTGATGCCAAATGGTTAATATAAAGTGTACTGTGAAACTAAGAATTGGACTAAATGTACGGATTTGGATTGGATTTGGAATGGATTTGAATTGGATTTGGATTGGCTTTAAATTGGATTTGTATTGGATCGGATTTTGGTTTGGATTTGCATTAGAATTGGATTGGATTTGCATTAGAATTGAATTGGATTTGCATTAGAATTGGATTGGATTTGGATTTGGATTGGATTTGGATTGGATTTGGATTGGATTTGGATTGGATTTTGATTAGATTTTGATTGGATTTGGATTGGATTTGGTTTAGATTTGAATTGGATTAGATTGGATTGGATTTAGATTGGATTTGAATTAGATTTGGATTGAATTTGCGTTAGATTTGGATTAACATGGATTTTCTCATCTTTATTATGTTGTTATTAAATCTTCTTAGTAATGAAGCTCAACACCGCTTAGTTTTGGATTGCATTTGGGTAAGATTTGGAAAGTTTTTTGGAAGAAATTGTCATTGTATCAAACAAAAGAAGGCCATTGGCTTCGTAAATTTGCTGTGCTCCAATCATCCAACGAAAGTATGAATCACGTTTTATCTTCCGCGAATCACGGTTTGGGAACCCACACTCTGAATCTTTATTCTGGTATTAAAACCAAGATGTTGAGTCAAGTTTATTCTGGTGTGCACGGAACCGCGAAACAACTCACTTGACGGTTCCTTCCACTCAAATCCGACCTTGCGTAGAAGAAGCAAAAAATAAGTAAAATGCGAAAAAATCCGGTGAGTACTTTGCCTTTACTCTCGTGTTGAATTTTCACCCACTATGAAGTTTCACCAACTCAAATTTATTGTATTTTCACTCACTCGAGACTATGGTGAAAACAACTCAAATTTGGCTTCTTCCACGGAACAGCACACGTTGGGTCGATGCAGCTCTCTTTGTTTATAATAACATTCATGAGAGGGAGTGAGAAAACTACCTAATATTGAGTTGAAAATTGAAAGTTGAGTTCTTTAAACTTTTTTTTAGGTTCTTTATTTTTTCTGTGTGCAGTTTTCAATTTAGTTAACCGGTTGCTCAATAGGGCACTGCAATAGGGCACTTTTTCTTTCGTTCTTCATAAATTTTGACGTTTACTGGCCTTGTTGTTTTCTAATTTCTATGCAGCGAGAAAGAGACAAAGCAGTCCGTGCAGTGCCCTATTGCAATCAATTTTCACCTTCGTTTCATTTAAGGACATAGTTGGAAGAGTACCACGATGGCCGTCAATATGGCACCGCACCTTCCACGGGTCGTTACCACACCTCCCGCACTCCTCTCCCACCAACTTTTGAATGCATCGAACAGAATCGAACAAAAGTTTAATATTCAAATTACTAACCTGCTCACAGCATATTTATTTACTTCCCGTGATAATTAACATGTTTCTTTGAAGAGTCCTATGCCTTTCGGCTCGAATTATAGAATAAATCAGCAGCTTCGTGCCAATTTAATAGCCGTTCGCGATTTGGTGGGGTTATCATTGCACTTCACTTCCTCTCAAAGGACATTGAAAAAATCAAGTTTTCACACACTCCCCGCACATGAGCAGCCCGAAATGTTGATGGAATGCCAATTAAACATCACTTTTTGAAATCAGTCACTTGTTTGAAGCGAAAACTTAATATAAACTGCTATTTTTGATCGAAAAAAAACACTAAAAACTGATCGCGGAGCGAATGTAAACACCGGCAGCGGCAGCAGCAAACTAATATTTAGGGTGGCTCAAAAATTACTTTGCTTCGCCACGCTCAGTCGAATATGTTTCATATTCTGGGTGTCTTCCGATGGTTTGGGCTGGTTTGAATAGGGGCTTACAGTGCACAGGTCGTTTCAGGTTTGTATGACAGTTTATATGGCGAGGTTGAATTTTACATTATTCTGATTGCGGCGCTTCGTCATTGGGCCCTGGCGAGGAGGGCGACCATATGATTGGATGAAATATTCAAGAGCTTCGACTCCATAGACAATGCATATTGAATTGTCGTTCCGATAGTTGTGAGTCGATTTTATTCGAGGTTGCCAATCCTTAGCATGATAATTAGGCTTCTCAGAAAGCATCAGTGAAACGTGTAACTTATCAAAATAGCCAGAATTTGTCTGTGATATCTATCGCACCAGGAGCAGATACTTCATACAAAAAGTGTGACATAGGAGTGAGCCAAGGAGTGAGCGGTTTATAAAATGCTATTTTTTGCGTTACGTAATCAATGGATCTTTCCCAAGGTGCGGTTTTCATTCAGCTATGTGGGTTCTCTTCTCGCCAGCGTTTGGAGGAGAGGCACTGTAGTCAGTGTTATGAAAGGTTTAGTTTCCCATACTAGCTTTCATACACACTTGAACCGGCTTGTGCCCAATCAGTTTTTGTTCAAATTGGCTTTTGGAATACACTCGGAGCATGGGACGGAATCGATTGAGCGTGATGGAGCTGGGTCGTTTTTCGAACCACCCTACAAATATTCTTTGCTTTTTTATAAATACTACACCAATACTACTTCAGTATATGACAGTTTTTATTGTACCAATACTTTCATAGCTTTGTTTTGGTACTCAACCCACCTTCACCTTAAATAACCTAGGAGACAAACAAGCATTGCATCCTATGCTGGAAGATTTTTTTTTCGTTTTTGATGAGAGAAGAAGGGAAATGTGGGGTTTGAGTAAAGTGCCTTCAGCGTGTGTTAATAGATTCACACATCGGTGTGTCAATCGGCAAGCAGCAAGCCATGACTTTTCCTCCCCTTCCAGTCAGACATCCGCGGCGTGCACACGCATCCACGAAGAGTCGCTGTCACAACTTCGTTCCGGCCATTTAGGGCTACACACTTTTATTATATGATTTCGGACTAATCAATATCTCTATGCTGGAAGCAATGCACTCTCCAATACACCGAGCTTGCCACTGCATGAATGTTGAATCTTCCATATATAAAAATGAGTTTACATTTCCTTTAAGGCACTATAACTCACGAACGGATGGGCCGATTTGCAAGATCTCCTCATCAATCGATTAGTCTTGGTGCATTTGACGGGAAAAGTATGGAAATTGTCAAAAACGTTCCCTAGCAGCACAATCCAGACCGATTTGGTTGCAGAAACTCAAATGTGACTTGATTCGGTTGCATATGGGGCACATAAACTTTCGTGCAACATTTCTGCTGTACGGGTTGTATTTGCATGAGTTCTGAAGAAAGTCATCAGTTCGAATTGAAATCGATCAGGAGTGCGACACTGCAATTAAACAAACGATTAACAGTTATATGAAAAAAATCACGAGCGAGATCGGGCAGGTTCGTCTAGTTTCAGATATTTTTCTATTCAACCAGACACTTTACAGTCGGTTTCATACCCAGTCCTTTAAACTTTTTTTTTTTCATTCGAACTTTATTTATTCTAACTGTTGGCCTTGGTGTCGTTAAACTTTTGTCTACTGTGGCGAGTTATTCGATGTAAGACGATCACCAGAATATTATTCATGTCATAGGCACTTATTTAAAAATGAACTACTCCCGATTCTTTTTTTACACGGGGGATGCGTTCCGTGTAAAAAAAGTTTTTAGTTCAAAATTTGAAAATCCGTGTAAAAAAAGTTTTATGATTTCTCGACAAATCATGCAAAATTGAGCAACTTTGCAAAAATTTCATATGGGATTTTTTTTACACGGCCGTGTAAAAACAGAATCGGGTGTAATCAAGCTCGGTTGGGACATGAATTTAAGTCTCAATAGTAGCCTTGAAAGAAATAAAATAACCCTTACTACATCCTTGCAACCTATCCAAGTCCAACGAAGAAAGTATCCGTCGTCCATCAAGTTAATCCCTGGTGCTGCACTAATCTTCCACCCAATTGAGTCACCACGTGACAACAACGATGACGACGGAGACGACGACGACGATGGTTACCAAGATACATACTTTTGTCCTTACCTTGGCTAGATTGCTTGGATCAAGCTAAGGGGCAGCGAAATGAAGCCACAGAACAGGGAACTTTTGCTGTTCACATAAAACCACAGATCCCATACCCCCTCATATGCTTCGGCCATGTGTGCTCTGCTGAGCTGTGTGAAAGGAGAAGTGTTATTGCCCACTGTTAGAAGCAGCATGTTTAACATATATTTAATTCAGTTATATTGGCCACCGGCATGAAGGGTCTCATATGCACACAAAGCAACAAAACTCTGAAAACGACATTATAGTGGTGGTCATAAACAGAGCCGTACAATCAGGAACCTTTCTCCTGGGCCATTTGGGTTTCCTCCTGCTGACCACAGATTCAAGCTGGTCCGTCGTCCAAGGGCACATAAAAATGGACAACCGAGTGAGTTCGTTTTTGTCATTAGGCAGCTTCGCCAATCGATACCCTTGGCAATGGACTCTCGGCTTGGTTATCCAGTACCTATGAAGATGGCATATTGTGAACGCACATGCTACACTTGAGAAAGGAAAGAGTAAGAGATGAATATATTTCAGATTCCGGTGGACTACATGAAAGCGAATTTCTTAACGAGCCTAAAGGCTTTGTACAATACATACATGCCTAATTTGATGCTTTCTTGAATATTGTATGGTTTACACTAAGTATACATAAGTAAGCAACAACAGTACAGTAGGTTTTGGCTATGAAAAATCTAGAAGCGTATATTAAAGATTTGTACCGTTGAAAGTTCAGTAGCGAAAAATGCTGAATATTGTAGAGTCACCTGAATGTGATGTAACTCTAGAGATAGAACCCTTGAACCCTTTTTTACAACTAACTGGCTCCATCTTCCTGATCAAGTTTAGTGGGTTAACCCATTGGTGCACACTGTACAGAGTAATGTAAGGCAAAGACAGGCTGTACGTACAGCCTTGTGCCCGGCTCGTGTGCTTACTAAAAATGATTTTATTACTCTTTCATACTTTTTTTACCGCACATACGTACACTTTTTTGTCCCTTTTCTCATGAGCCGAGCTGTTGCTGCGGCAAAATGGAAATTGTTCAAATTTGTGCCTACCCGGTGTGCCATTTCGCGTGAGGTGCGGCCCAGGATGTGGCAAAAGTTTTGCGTCCGCACATTCGGCCCAATAAGTGTGAAATGGAACTGCCTAGAAAGTGCAGTAAAATGTTTGATTTAGAGCAGACAGTAAAATTGGACAGGGCTCCAACAACCGTAAATCTAACGGATGGGGCAATTGACCTGGGTCACTGCAACGTCATCGTTGTCCATTGCGGACTACGGATTACGAGTGACGGTGGGAACGAAAAGATTACTGATCTAGAACAGCAGACCGTATTGTACTCTCGTGCTGTGCGGTTCTATTTTTTCTGAAGAAAGTTTTTAGGGTATTTTAGGGAAAGTTTCCCAAAGGTATTTTTATTTCATCAGTACTTCTCAGTGCTATTTGTAGGTACTGTAACCGACAAATGTAATCATATTTGTATGATTTAGTAGAGAGATAAACAATAACAATGTTTAGCGATTTTCACCGCCTTGATATGGTTTTTGTAGCGGGTGAAGGTTTCAGAACTCTATTGCTCGGTGCGGTGCTACCAAGGCGGGCGATATGACAGAACCAGATTAGTTAATGTTACCGATAACCGTGGAATGACAGAACGTCAGCGATAAGAAGAAGCGGATATGTCTTGGAAGGTCCATCCAGAAAGTGGGCAGAATGAAAAGGAACGAACCTCGGTGATGGGAACAGAGAAAACGTGTGGGGACTTGGATGTTAGCCGCCGAACGAGAAGGATTGAAAGTTTTAAAAGTAATTTTGATAGGTATTTCGAGTGATCGCTATAATTAGGCACGTCGACAAGTGCCTAGCCTATAGTGGCTGATCCTATAGCCTTTACGTATACTTTGTATACGAGAAAGGCAAAAAGGTATCAGTACCTACTGATCCCGTTTCGAATAAAGGCGACGAATACAGGACCACGATTGGAAACTTGGAACATGGATCTGCAAGTCGCTAGGCTTGGCAGATTGCGACAGGATAATCTACGATGAATTACATCCCCGCAACTTCGACGTCGTGGCGCAGCAAATCGGGTGGCAGCCAATCAACGCAAGGATGTGCAAACTGAGGATCTATTGCCGTTTCATCAACTATAGCATCTTCAACGTGCAATGCCCACACGAAAGGAGACCTGAAACGAAAAATAAAAACGGAAACCCAAATTAACCAGTTCAATCAAAGTTAATTGCCTATAATCCGGGGATGAACCACCAGACTTGGATATTAATTTACTATGTTCTGAAAACTCATATGTGAATATGTACATTGTGTGGAAGATATTGGTTTGAAAAATGTATTAGAGGTAACCACTTTCCCTTCGATGGGACTCGAACCCACGACCCTCAGTATTTTGACCACTTCTAAATTTCATCTCTGACATCACGAATGTCTGCACTTACCGCGGTGATAATATTGAATCTGACCACGACCTCGTTGCGGTATGCATACACTCAAAACTCTCGACAGTATGCAAAACGCGTCGAAGCCGAACTCCGCGGCTTTACAATCGGTGGCTACAAGACGGTACACTAGTCCAAGACAACGCACAGCAGCTGGAAATAGCGCTCTCAATTGAAGAGCAGCTAGGCGCAGCTTCTCTTGCAGATGGCTGGACAGATATCCAATCCGCTGCAGTTGGTACGGTGCTCCCGAGTCAAAGAAATGACAGGTATGACGGCGACTGTGAGCAGTTAGTGGAGGTGAAGAATGCAGCATGGTCACGACTGCTGCAACACCGTTCGAGAGCGAACGAGGCACGATACAAACGGGCATGGAACAGAAAAAACTTGATTTCCCGAAGGAAAAAGCACCAACAGGAAGATCGAGACATTAAAAAGACGAAGCAACTGCACCGCGCTAATAACACACAAAGGATCTTGGAGTAGTTGAAACGTTCACGTAAAAGACCACGTGCCACAGCCTGACATGTTTATTGGAAATCTTCCGGACGAGCGTGCACTCGATGAAGAAGTCACATGATGTTTTATTATTTTATTTTTCTATTTTCTTCCTTCCTTGAAATCGATCTAACATGGGGAGGTGCATCGAATGAAAACAATGACGTTTGAGCGGTGCGCTATTTACTAAAAATTAACATTCTTTCATACATCGAGTTCATTCAAAATGAATTTCAGCACCGCTCAAACGTCAAATAATGAACTTATCCATTGCCCCATTCCCGAGGAGAGAGCCCCTACTCGAGCTTTTCCTGGGACGGGGGACAGAGCGAGCGGCCAGTGGCTAGAGCATGGTTATCCAAACTGTGGGTCCCGACCCCCAGGGGGGTCGCAAGCGGATTGTTGGTGGGTCGCGCAGAACAAATATTAATTGCAGTTCGAATGCTGAACCTTTTGATCATTTTTTTCAGGAACATTATTTCAAGTTCAAACCGCATTTTATTTTAAATATCCATCACCACGCTATTTTATTTAAACATTTATGCCTAAAAGCTGTCCCCTTAATGAAGTAAAATAAAAACGCTAACATTTTGACGAACAATACCATGTTCGTCATGTTTTGCATTTGTACATGTAAGGTAACGTGATTTTTTTTTATGTGGAAGAAGCCGAAACAGATGACATTCTGATTCAATTAATGCTTAATACTACTTGGTAAACAAAGCAAAGACACAACAGAAACGGCAATGCTGCACCTGCTGATGTAGCTGTGGTTGATCGACGTCAATCACTCACGTTAACCCTTTCCTTCCCATGGTAGCTGTAGTGCTCCATCAAATTTTGCACCTTCCAACATTCATCGATTTATTTCAACAACAAAAAGCAGTATTTGGCACAACTTTATGGTTTCATTAGACTGCATATAATCAATTTTGAGCAAAAATAGTGAAACTATTGAAAACAATCAAGTAACTATTGATTTACAATCAAAAACTTTTTTTTCGTTTTCCACTAATTTAAGTTATGCCAAATAACTCATAGATGATTCCTTCCTTTTGAATTCTTTGAAAAAAAGTCGTGGGAAAGAGGGGTTTAAATAGCGGGCAACGGATCATGTGAACAAGGGAGATGAATCAGTACGTGATCCGTTGCTACTACGTTTGCACCAGGATGGAGACGGATATGTCCGGCAGACCGACGATGTTGGAGATGTTCCCTCGGTTTGCACCACAGCTTGACCAAAACAAGTTGTACACACGCCAGAGAGCTATTATGTCTCATAATATGCTGACTCCAGAAGACGTAGAGTACATCAAACGGGAAGTGCAGAGGGAACTAGGAGAGGAGGAGGAGGCAAGATCGAGCGATACGTCGAGAAGGAGTTGGGTTGGATGCATCAATCGCAGGTAACCGTCGCGATTCGATCGCACCCACCGCTCCAGAACCAACAGTGGAATTGCAACGACAGCAATTGCAGGACGAACTAGCCAATCATATGGGCACAGCAGTTACACAGTTCCGAGGGACAGATCCCATGTCCCGGAATCGGATACCCAAATTGCAGTACTCCTATCGGTTGACGAGTGTAGTAATCCATAGCCGGGATATTTTGCCGCAGTACTTGGAAACCGTGAAGAACCTTGAGGAGCTGCAGTTTTTCGTATATTCGGCTGCAGTGGCTGCTGTAAGAAAGTTTAGATTGCGCACGACCCAAAGTACAAAAAACCCGAGTGGATGCGTCTAGATACCCGCATCGCCTCACTGCGGTCAAATATTGATCGATTAATACAGTACAAACAGGGATCAACAAGGCTAGTTTGGAATGCTACTGAAATTGTGAAACCCACAGAACTCCATGATCTCGCCGAGGCGAACATCACTGAGATCCTCGACACCCATGTACAGCGGTTGAATGTTCTTGCTAAACGACTGCAACATTACGGAGAATGTTCGAAGAGGAAAGAGCAAAGCCGAATGTTCAACATCGAC
The DNA here is from genome assembly GCF_024139115.2 of Armigeres subalbatus. Taxonomy (NCBI): domain Eukaryota; kingdom Metazoa; phylum Arthropoda; class Insecta; order Diptera; family Culicidae; genus Armigeres; species Armigeres subalbatus. The sequence continues at coordinate 118,004,619 of NC_085141.1, read as the reverse complement.
GAAAGGGATTTCTATAACCACATCCGAAACGACATAGCCGGCTTTGGCGAAGGCCTTCCGTAGATTGGAGATGTCATACACAACGGCTATGGGGATGGTAGAAGAAGAGTCGATATTGTGGTGGAATTGGACACATGACCGCTATCAACGTGACCGCCCAAGACATACGTAAGGCTACCCGGTATACCATGAATTAGTCTGCACCAGGACTCGATTTTGTGCATAATTTTTGGTATAACACAACGGTCCACGGGCGTTTGGCGGAATGCTTCAACACGGTACTAGATAACCCCAGACAGCTACCGGAATATATCACTGGGGGTGTCCCGTATCTTTTGCCGAAGGATCGGAACACTTTGAATCCAGCCAAGTACAGATCAATAACGTGCCTTTCGAGTCTATACAAAGTGCTGTCATCGGTAATAGCGAGGAGGGTGCAGAAGCATTGCGACGTCAACAACCTGATAACCGAGGAACAAAAGGCTGTCGACGCAAAACATGAGGCTGCAAGGATCAGGTCATCAATGATGCAGTAGTTGTTGAGCAGGTCTTCCACAACCAAAGAAACCTGAGCATGGCGTATATCGACAATAACAAAGGCATACCACACAGTACCTCACTCGTACTTTCTTAAGGTACTGCAGTTGTATAAGATAGACGGTAACGTCATCAGGCTAATGCAGCACGCTATGGGGATGTGGAGCACATCCTTACACATTACCGATGGAGAAAAGGTGTTACGGTCCAGGCGATACCTTTAGTTCTCTATGGTTTTGCCTTGCCATGAACCCTCTTAGCAGAGCACTCAACCAACACAACTATGGCTATCATTTGAAGAGTGGAGAAAGGAGTACAAACATTACCCACACCTTCTTTATGGACGACTTGAAGCTGTTTGCGGAATCTGTGGAGAAGCTGCACCAATTTTTGCAGTTTGTAACGGTATTCAGCTATGTCATCCGGATGGAGTTTAGTATCGATAAATGTCTATCCATACATCTACACCGCGGTCACCTGGTGGATGCCGACAGTTTCCGCGTCAACGAACAGGAGGAGATTCGAAACATAGTTGAAGGCGAAACGTACAAGTTCCTAGGTTTCTGCAACTGAAAGGAATTCGCCATACGATGATCAAGAAAGAGCTGCAGGAAACTTTCTTGCATCGAGTCAACGGTATTTTGAAGAGCCTCTTGTCGGCCGGCAACAAGGTGAAGGCGATAAACACGTTTGCCGTGCCTTAGTTGACATACAATTTCGGGGTGGCGAAGTGGACCAAGACTGACTTGGAGGTGTTAGAACGAGCAGTACGAGTGACGTTCACTAAGCATCGCATGCGCCATCCAAAATCGTCCATTAAGAGAGTCACCCTGCCACGTACAGTAGGGGGAAGGGGCGTTACCGATATACAGACTGTACGCAATGGAAGCGTTCAGTCTGTTTATTGGAAGTCAATAAGTAACGTGTACTCAATGGGCGGAGCTAAAAGTTGCGCAAACTGACAGCCGTCGCCGAAGAAAATAGAATATAAGATTGTTTCACATTCATGTTTTTTGATTCAGTTTGAAATAAACAGTGACCGAAGACAGAACAAAGGAGTTTCTCTCTTTCACTCTGTTCATCGAGTAAACAGCGCGTGTGAGTGCATTCTTCTTCTCGTTCATCTCGAACGTTCGTCCCGAGCGGTGTATCGGTGGTGCCCGTGTGGGGTGGAGCAAGGCAGTCAGAGCGACGTGAGCATCGACAGAGTCTGGCTGCATTCGAATTTTCCTCCGTGATAACCATCACAACATCAAACCCTCGTACATGTTCCAACTTGTTCAAAGCTTGACCAGTTTGGTTAAGCTAGAGTTAATTGAATAATTTTCTTCATTTCTTTGGATCATGCGAGGTGGTTTGTGTTGGAAGCGTGTGTTCGGTAGATTGCCGTGGTCCTTCATCCGTGGTGGTGCATCGTAAGAAACTCGTCGCTGCTACCAGGAATCCTGCGCTGGTGGCTGCAGTGTCAGTTGCCGTTCCGTGCGTTGGTGGCTGTAATGAGCCCGGCCGTCGAGTGTAGTCGTCGTGTCCGCTGGTGGCTGTAAAGTGTACAGTACCGGCAATTCCATCATCCTACCATCCTGGCATTGACTGTGGTGTTCATGGTCAACAGCGACTCGATCACGAGGTAAGTCTGCGGCTTGAAGGGTAAGTGCAACGAATTGCCTTGTGATTAAGTGAATACTCAACACAGACACTATGTGTTTCCCAGATCCAGCAGTTGCGAAGATACTTCGAGGAAAGCCAGAACCGCCACGAAATCTATCGCACTGTGTGTGAAGCTGACCACGGATTCAGTGCCCTGCATCTGGCGCAGTAGTGATAGTCCAGCTGAATTGCGACATCAAATCTGTCGACGATATGATCGCATCGTGGAAGCAGAAGGAGTTGCATGGGACGCACCCCCATCAACTGGAGCTGGAATACGTGGCTGGTGCGGGGTGAACTCTTCTCAGAAACAGAAGGATTCACGGTAGCCATCCAGGACCGGGTAATTGCGATGAAGAACTATCGGCACTATATATTGCACGAAAACGTGGAGGACCGCCGCAGGAAGTGCAATTCAGTAGGAGAGACGATCGAACATATCGTGTCCGGGTGTTCAGCCTTAGCTGATTCAGCCTATCTCGGTCGTCATAACGAAGTAGCCAAGATTGTGCACCAACAGCTTGCTTTAAAGCACAATTTGGTTAACCAGTTTGTCGCCTACTACAAATATATGCCTGTCCCGGTTCTGGAAAATAGTTTCGTGAAGCTGTACTGGGATCGCGAGATCATAACGGATGTCTTCATTCGTGCCAATCGGCCCGATATTGTGGTCTAAAGGGCGAACACGAAATTATTGCGACACATTCAACAGAGCATAACTTTTCTGCCATTGGGTAAAAATCAACCAAATTTTGCACACTTTCTCATTGATGTGTATTGTTTACATGCTGTCAAACTCGAAGTCGTGTTTTTCGATTCAACGAAAATGGAGGTGAACCAACGTGAGTCAAGAGAACAAATTCTTTCCAAACACCTGGAATTTCCTGACCTGTCGCACCGGCAGTTGGGAAAAATGTTGAACATTCACCATTCAACCGTCTCCAGAGTGAACTCCAGCGGGAACTTCGGAAGAGCAAGAAGACAGTCAGACAGAAAAAAAACTGAGAAACTGGTACCGGATGACACTGTAAAGACTTTGACGACAAAAGATGAAGCGGGTAACCCTCATCGACATTGCTGTACTGCTAGACCATAATGTCCAAACAACATTCTCCAATAAGATAACGAAGTTCAATGACTTGGCGGAGGAGTTGAAGCAGATGTGGCACCTGGAGGCCGTGCGTATAATTCCGGTTGTTATCTCAGCAACCGGAATCGTCCCGAAATCTCTTCTGAGATCCTTAGGAGAGCTGGAACTATCTCATAACCTCCATAGCATCCAAAAGACAGTGGTTCTTGGAACTAGCAGCATCGTTATTATAGGATTTTAAGTCAACCGGCGAATGAGATCCACAGAGCTTAATCCTCTTTGGCATTCAGATTGCCCGGGGTAGGGGAAAATTCCCAGCATTTTTGCTGAGAAAGTGCCAAAGCTCTATAATAAAAATGAAGTTATTCTAATTTTGAAGCCGGACAAAAATCCAGCTGAGGATTTTGGTTATCGCGCGATCAGTTTGCTTCCTTCAATAAGCGAACTCTTTGAAAAGATTATTCTGATGACAATTGAATTTTTGCTGATGAGCAACTTGGTTTTCGCCATGGGCATTCAACCACTTAATAATTTGACTAAGCTCTTCTTGATTTGACTGAGCATTGGACAGCGTTTGTCTTGAAGGACTGATTGTAAAATTGATGGATTTTGGCCCATATTGTATAACATTTTTACTTCTGACTTACCTGATTTACCACCAGGGTGTCAAAAATCTTTGTTTGCAGATGACATGGACCATTCCGTCAAAGGGCGAAACCTCCGTGTCATATGTAGTAGATGGCAGAAAATTTTGAATACTTTTTTCTCTTACCTCCAAAAATGTAAAATTTCCCCGAATGCCTTCAACTCAGCTTTTAACTTTCCCACATAAGAAGAGAGCTTCTTAATTGAAACCTTCTAGCAGACAAGTTTTCACTATCAATTAATTGGTCTTGCGAAGCCAAATATTTAGGACTTATGATTGATCAAAAATTAACTTTTGAAAATCACATTGAAGACATTTAAATCAAATGTAACAAATATATTAAGTGTCTATATCCAATTATATATAGAAACCCAAAACTTTGTCTAAAGAGCAAATTTTTGATTTACAAACAGACTTTTATAGACAGGACAGAATTATTGATCAAAAATTAACTTTTGAAAATCACATTGAAGACATTTAAGTCAAATGTAACAAATATATTAAGTGTCTATATCCAATTATATATAGAAACCCAAAACTTTGTCTAAAGAGCAAATTTTTGATTTACAAACAGACTTTTATATCATCCATGTTGTATGCTGTGCCAATATGGACTAGATGCTGCAATACCAGGAAAAAGACACTTCAGGGGAGACAAAATATTTGAAAATTATTCTGAAATAGCCTCCCTTGTATAGTATCAATGAACTTCATGGATTTTCTATTATTGAGACACTGAAACAAATTAGTTAAAAAATAGGAATTTGCTAGTGTGCTACATGGTTGGGAATTTTGTTCATAAGAAATCCAAAAATCTATGAAAATGAAAGCGTTTTTTACAAACCATAATAGTCTAGCAAGTAGATTGAATGTTTTCTCAATCCAATTAAAAACGCATCAATCCGTTCGAAGAGCGAAGCTCATAATTCATCATCATGTTCTGAAGTCAAATCAATAATTGCTACAGCAGAACCTCTGCGGAATCTTAAATATTCTCTTTCTCCAGGCTCCATCACAGGCAGTCCGCAATAGATGCAGGACCCAGCGGGTCTCCAGACAGTACAGTTGGATCGACGACCATATCTTGGAGCGAAACCCCGTGTCCCCCGGTAAGGCAGCTCCGGGTTCTGGCAGAGCTTTGTTTGTGTGTGAACCGCGTTGCATATTAATTGGAAGCCATGTGAGCTCTTCCTCCTAGGAGAGCGCGTCTAACGAGCGCCAATCAATCAGTAGCGCGCTGAACAGGTCCGGGATAGCCCGCCAACCGGGACACGCCGCCGTGTGGAACGTTGTCATATTAATGCCCAAGCTCGGGACAATTAACCTGACCACTCTGTCCGCTCGTTCAACGCAGTCATAAATAATACTTCGAATGGCAAGGTTCTTTCGTGGCATGGGACCGCCGTCACCGTAACCATAGTCACCAACAGCCAGCGGGAGCTTCCCACAAGCACCTGGAACGGGAGGACCAAAGATTGGAAAAGTAATCATCCGCCGAGCAGCGCGGCAGCTTCTGTGAAATGTTTATATCGAAGATTTATGTTCTATCACTTGTAAGTACATCCACAAGCTGACAAGCGACGCAAAGTTGCATCTGCCAGAGCTGACAGATCGATATGAAGTAGGAAGGTCGGAACGTACCTACATATTTTTGTTCTCTCAGGCGGCTTATGGGGATGGTAGGATTTTTTTACTGCCTTTTCATGAACTGGTTATGGCCGCGACCATCCACCTAGATTGCCACTTATTCGCACCTCGTAGGTTAGCGTGCCGCAAGTACGCGACGGGAAAGGGAGAGGATGAAGCACGGCCCTGTGAAATCGTTCGCAGAAAGATAATGAAGCGACAATGTGCCCCCGGGGGGTCGGTCACTTGGTTCGCCGGGTTCCAGTCAGCCAGACTGTGGTCCGTTTTGTCCTCCTGAGAAGAGTACTTAATTAGTGTCGAGGTTGTACCTTTGCTCGGGCTAAATTGTTGCAGTCATGCTTCATGAAGAGGAGAAAAGCACGGATGGTTGTTGGAACGAGAACGAGGCTTTTAAATATATTACTCGTTTATTACTCTGATCGTTATTGCACTAGTTTGAAGGATTATTTAGATTTTTTTTTCAAGGATTATATTTGAAAGAAAAGTATCAAAGCCTGCTAACGCCAATACTCTGACACCAACATTGAAATAAAATGAAATGAAACTCGATTAATAGGGAGTGAGTGCTAGTAATGGACCCCTTAACGACGAAAACTTACATCAATCGCTTCGCTAGAGTAAGACACATGACGAATTGCCATTCTGCAGCACTAGATGATAAGCAACAAGTATCAGCATCGCGTTTCGTACATAACACATGGTAAAACATTCATTTTTACTACTAAAATATGTATTTTAAAATTATGCAGCCAGGTTGCCTATTATGGCCACCCCCGGGTCCATAATACGCAACAACGGGTTTGTTTACATACGTATTATGGTCCCCCCCATTTGATTTACATGTTCCATTTCCACATGTTCCTGTTGCCTATTATGGACCCCCCTCTTCTGTGCTAGTAATGGACCCTTTAGCGCGTTAACATTCATAAATTAGTTAATATAGGGAGTGAGTGCTAGTAATGGACCCCGTGCGTATAATGGACCCCCTGAACAAAACCCGAGAGTTTACGCTTGAATCTACAATTTCCTGCAAACTTCCATAGGATAAAGTTGCTTCACTTATCAGGATAGTAGTTCCATACAATGGTTTTGCACTGGGAGACTGAAATTTAATTGTATTAACTAATTTATGAAAGTTAACGCGCTAAAGGGTCCATTACTAGCACAGAAGAGGGGGGTCCATAATAGGCAACAGGAACATGTGGAAATGGAACATGTAAATCAAATGGGGGGGACCATAATACGTATGTAAACAAACCCGTTGTTGCGTATTATGGACCCGGGGGTGGCCATAATAGGCAACCTGGCTGCATAATTTTAAAATACATATTTTAGTAGTAAAAATGAATGTTTTACCATGTGTTATGTACGAAACGCGATGCTGATACCTGTTGCTTATCATCTAGTGCTGCAGAATGGCAATTCGTCATGAGTCTTACTCTAGCGAAGCGATTGAAGTAAGTTTTCGTCGTTAAGGGGTCCATTACTAGCACTCACTCCCTAATTAAATTTCAGTCTCCCAGTGCAAAACCATTGTATGGAACTACTATCCTGATAAGTGAAGCAACTTTATCCTATGGAAGTTTGCAAGAAATTGTAAATTCAAGCGTAAACTCTCGGGTTTTGTTCAGGGGGTCCATTATACGCACGGGGTCCATTACTAGCACTCACTCCCTAATAATTTTTCATGGGCTCATGGAAACGGAGAGATGTCTGTAACTATGAGAGATTTTTGCCATTTTGCCAAATCTCCGGATCGGTAATCCTACGCCTTTGCTCGCAATGCTACTGGAGACCCCAAGGGAATGGAATACTGGGCGCAAAACCAAAAATAAATGTCGCGGAGAAACATAAATTGAAACTCTACTGGTAATCGAATAAACTGCAAAACTGACTTCTAGGGATGACAACGTTATCAACATCATATATACGTTGACAAATCATTTTGTGGTAGTCTAACTTTCTTAGGAAACAGCTGCCTTGACCATCGTTTGACCAGCTAAAAATCAAACGACTGACTTAAATCAAATATACCTCTTATGAATGAAATGACATCGATACCGTGTATTCTCGTTTGTTGTTCTTCAAATTGAAAAATCGACGAGGTGATAAAATTGATGCTTGAAAGGTACTCATACATGAGAAGCAAAACATTCTGCAAACACAAACGAACATAGAGAACGAAAACTCTTCCTCATTCTCGAAGCGTTTCACAAACATTCCCAAGTAATTATAATCCTTTCCTGACAGCTCAGCAAACTGCACTCCAGTCGAGTTATTAGTTTCCCGCACTGCTTCCGATCGTTCTCGGAGAAAAAGTGGTTTTGTTAACATGTCAGCCCAGAAGCGCAAACGAAGAGCATTGTTCCTGCGGCAGCATCACCACATCATCCCTGACGGCTTCTGGTTGCTGCCTCAGAAGCAATATGAATAGTGGCTTCCACTTCCCACAACCCGGCCGGCATCCTCATTTACCTTCCCATGCGCCTCCCCCTCCTTCCCTTTTAGGGCCCTGGAAATGTCGGAAATGAAGATGTTGCGTAACATGCAAATCTACAACATGATGAAAAACAAAAGTGAAGGCACTTGTTCGCTTTCCCTTCTTCTTTCTGCGATGATGATGATGACGACGTCGGCGGAAAGTAGCCTCCTTCCGTTCGTCCGACCGCTCCAAGTTCTCCGGAAGCAGAATTTTCCCAAAGTACGTGAAGACAAACAGTCACCCCCTTGTCCACAAACGACGACCATATGTACTCGTAGTGGTAGTCGTTTGCATTTGCGCCCCTTTCTTCTGTACGTGTGCATGTGTGAAATGATGTGAGCAATTTCGGGATAACACGAAGCTCGGCACTGGCGTTTTTCGTCGGAACATATTTCATTATTACTTAACATGTTGGGATATCCACTCGCTGCCTTCTAAGTAGATACCCTCCTGCAAGCACATACCTATATGGCATTGCGTCATCGCCCGTATGGAGGCCTCTGGAAGTAAGTTCGATCTACCGAAGGCAAACGAGCTATAAAGGCAATGAAGTGACAATAAGAAGGATCAGTTTGTTACAGGATCTCTGAACCGTATATGCTTAATAGATGAAAATCTCGTCTCCTCAGAGGAGAGGCCCGCTTCTGTTTTTCCTGAAAGAAGTGGGCACATGAAAATGTGGTCAACTCCAGTCTGACAAGTCTGAGCCATTATTGTTTGACGTACGTCTACGTTTGTATTTTTTCAACCGGGGTACACCTTGCGAATGCGAAAAATGGAGACCATCACGAAAATATGATAGACTATGAACGTTCATATCTCAGTCGTTTATTGATGGGTTTTCAATTTTTTTGAACATTCGGAAGAGTTTACGTTTTAGCAAAAAGTTTGGTAATTGGTAAAACTAGCTTCTTCTTCTTTTTATTGGCATAACATCCCCACACTGGGACAGAGCCGCCTCGCAGCTTAGTATTCATTGAGCACTTCCACAGTTATTAACTGCGAGGTTTCTAAGCCAGTTTACCATTTTTGCATTCGTATATCATGAGGCTAACACGATGATACTTTATGCCCAGGAAAGTCGAGACAATTTCCAATCCGAAAATTGCCTAGACCGGCACCGGGAATCGAACCCAGCCACCCTCAGCATGATCTTGCTTTGTAGCCGCGCATCCTACCGCACGGCTGAGGAGGACCCCTAGCACAGACATCAAAGGTAAAACTAGCACAGACATCAAAGTCAAGCAACTAGCGGGTTTGAATTTAATCAGTTCGAACAAGATTTCATGCAGAGTGGACGTAGCGAAGCGGACACAGCAGCACGACGAAGGCGCTTGTAGCAGTCTCAATGGAAAACCATCGCATCGGTAGTGATCATCGGGGCCGCAGATCATTCAACTTCAATACTCGATGGACTCGTCTGTCGCAGCGATGACGCCGGTAGCAAAGTCCCAGCAGAAAGTAAATCATCAAGTGGCCGTCGCCGACAGCAGCAACACAAAAGGAAATTCCATCGCAAGGTTTGAACAATCGTATGGTTGCTAGTGATTGTGAATAGAAAATCGGTTCTTTTCCGCACACTTTAAATAAATCGCCGAATTCGGTAAAATTTTACCGAAATCTCAACAGCAGAACTGTTCGGTAAATAATTTTACAGATTTTCGGTGATTTTGACAGTTGAGAAAGAAAAGACTGATTGCACAAACGGCGTCGGTTGCAGTTCCGCGACATCAGTGAAGATACTAAGGATTCATTCTAAATCGTGGAGTCTTAGCAAAAAAATCATCTAGTGGCGGTCGTACAGCAACTGTACAAAATAAAACTTCAACGCGAGGAAAAACGTTTAATTTCTGTTAGTAATTAAAAAGATGCACTGTAGAAAGAAAATTTCTCATTGGAGAAAATTGCGGTCAAAACAATACATACACTTATCAGTCCGCACCTTTCGAGAAAATTTCACGAGTCGGCGATAATCTACCGACGCCATCAAATTTTCTGTACTGTATGTGATTGTTTTTTGCTCACTTCGAAAATAGCTTCCAAATCAAAATAAATTGTGATCCTGCATAGCACGGATCTTCACATACGGATGCACGTTTCAATCACTGACATCAACCAAACCATAGACCGAGACACGTTAAAAAATTCACAACTGCTGCTACTGTCGTCGTCGGTCTTCGGATGACGACGTCTCACTGCACCGTTGCAAATAATTATCGGGAAGTGAGAACTGGTAATTTGGCCGAAGAAGCCGTTTGTTTCAAAAGGTCGTTTGGCCGAACAGAGGTCATCAGGCCGAAAATGCCCTTTAGCTAAAATGGTTGTTTGACAAAAAGGGCCATTTTCACTCGCCAAAATGTCAATTACTGCATGAATAGCGTTGGCCGAAAGGGTCATTTGACCGAACTCCATTTGGTCGAATGCTGTTTAGCCGATTAGTTGAAATTCAATTTCTTACCTGGATGAAACGACACAAACAAAAAAGAAAGAAGGAGAAAGAGAAAAGAAAAAGGAAGAAGGAAAATAGAAGTAGGAAAATAGAAGAAGGGTGATGGAATAAGTAGGAAAGAAGAAGGAAGAAGGAAAAAGGAAGAAGAAAGAAGGAAGAAGCGATAAGGGAGAAGGAAAAAGGAAGAAGAAGAAGAGAAGAAAGAATAAGGAGTTGGAAAGAAGGAAGAAGGAATAAGAAAGGAGAAATAAGGGATAAGGAACAAGGAAGAAGGAAGAAGTAAGAAGGAAGGAGGAAGAAAGAAGAAGGAAGAAGGAGGAAGAGGGAAGAAGTAAGAAGGTAGAAGGAAGAAAATAGAAGGAGGAATGAAGAAGGAAGCAGGAAGAAGGAAGAAGGAAGAAAGAAGCAGGAGAAATGAAGAAGAAAGAAGGAAGAAGGAAGAAGGAAGAAAGAAGAAAGAATTAGGAAGATGGAAAGAAGGAAGGAAGAAGGAAGAAGGAAGAAAGAAGAAAGAAGAAGAAAGAAGCAAGAAGGAAGAAGGAAGAAGGAAGAAAAAAGAAGGAAGAATGGAGAGGGAAGAAGGAAAAAGGAATGAGGAGGATGGTAGAAGGAAGTAGGAAGAAGGAAGAAAGAAGGGGGAAGAAGGAAGACGGGAGAAGGAAGAAGTAAGAAGGGAGAAGGAAGAAGTAAGAAGGAAGAAAGAAGAAGAAAGAAGGATGAAGTAAGAAATAAGTAAGATGGGAGAAGGAAGAAAGAGGAAGAAGTACGAAAGAAGAAATTCTCTGTTCTAAATTTATTATTCACTACTTGTAATTTGAATCACTTTGTAATTTGGTCAAATTTTTTGACTAAATTGGCGTTCGGCCAAACGACATTCGGCCAAATGGCCTGACATCCGACCATAAGACCAATTCAGCAAATTACATTTTCGGCCAAATAACCTATTTGGTTAAACGACTGTTTGGCCAAAAGAAAAGTTTGGTCAAACTACATTCTCGACCATATGTCCGATTCGGTCAAATGATGTTTGGGTTTTGGCCTAATGGTTTGTTTGGAAAAATTACATCTTCAGCCATTTCTTCGATTGTCACTTGGCCAAATAATAATAAGCCGGAAACTCAAATACCATTTGGACGAATTGCAATTTTGTTCAAAGTGGTTGTAAGGTCGAAAATGGTTTGATCGAAATTATCATTTGGCCAAAACGACATACAACCGGAAGGCACACTTGGCTGAACTGGTAAAAGGTCTTCTTCTTATTGGCATTACATCCCCCACTGAGACATTGACACCTCACTGCTAAGTTGTTCGTTCAGCACTTCCACAATTATTAACTGCGAGGTTCCTAAGCCAAGTTACCATTTTTGCATTCGTATATCACTAGGCTAACATAATGCTACTTATATGCCCAAGCAAGTCGAGAAAATTTCCAACCCGAAAATTTGCTAGACCGGACCGGGAATCGAACTCAGCCACCCTTAGCATGGCCTTGCTTTGTAGCCGCACATCTTACCGCTAGGCTCAGGGAGGTTCACTGGCGAAAAAGTTGTGGCAATGTCCCAGTGGGGGATGTAATGAGTAATTCTCGATGAGACCGGGCCACAATTTGCACGAGGATTTTGAAAATGCCTAAATTTATATTTATTCGAAAGCTTCCTGTGAACATATTAAGGATCCGAGTTAAATTCTTCAGAAAGATGAACTCCTCGTTAGTTATACACGAAATCATTTTAATGGACCCCTCGATTTTTGTAAATTTTTGACTCATTAAAAATGTCATGACTTCAATACTTGAGTTTGCACTTTGAAGAAAGTTTATTTTGGATAGTCGGATCAACCTTCTTTTGTATAAAATCAATGAAGACGCCACCTCAGTGGAAACTTTCTACAGCAACCACCCATCGGTGAACGTCGCTCGGACAGACAGATGCCAAGAGATAATGTTTGGTAATATGGAGAAACTTCGTCTTGAATGAAATTTCTGCTGTAACAATACGCATCTAAGATAACCAACTTCTCTTAACCAAATTCAGAATCTTTCGAGAAAATTTCATAGGATTCTTAGAATTTGTCATTCTGCGTTGTCGCGTCCGTTGTCTGCGGAATGCCGATTGAAATGGCTCGCGCGCGTTGAAAAGCAGCTTTCTTATATCTAATGAAGTAATTTCATTAGCCCCGCCCCTTCATTAATCGTTATGAGTGCACATTATATTTACACCCATATCAGCTCACAAAGGGGTGGGGCTTACGGGTTTAATTTATTTAATACAAGAAAGCTGCTGTTCGGCGCGCGCGAGCCATTTTGATCCGGATTCCACAGAAGGCGGTTCGACATTCGATGCAGCGCTAGCGAACACAGCAGCACGAAGTGTGTGGCAGTGTGGCAATGCTGCAAATTTATTTCAACCTTTGGAGGCTTAGCGAAAAATCATCAAGTGGCGGTCGGACAGCTGCAACGCAAGGTGTCGACAAGCGATTGGATGCAGTTATTTATTGGAATGGGAATTGGGAAAAGAAAATTGGTTCTTCTCAGGACCAACATTTCATGAAAAGAAAGAGGTAATTGCGAAAATGGACTGTTTCGGTGGCATCGGCGTTTGGCGTGGAAGCTTGGTTTCTGTTAGTGATTGCATCCATTGAAATTTACGGGCTTAATTTATTGAATACAAGAAAGCTGCTTTCCAGCGCTCGACCCATTTTGATCTGGATTCCGCAAAGAGCGGTTTAACCATTTATAAGGCTATGGAAATTATATTGCCACCAACAAATTATATGTTTTTCTGTTTATTAACAAGAGCTCTACTTATTATTTCCCATGTAGTGACTATATTTACTACCTAGTAATCCCCCAGATGAATTTGAGCCATAAAAATTGAAATGTCAATTTGAGAAGGGCTTTTTACGAACAGATCGTAAGTTTCGAGTGGAAGATGCATTTTCAGTTATAATTCGCTGAAAAATGACGGCATATATACTTTTTCCCATTGGTAATAATTATTTTGAATCTCATGTGTTAGATTATGGCGTGATCAGCGTGAAAAATACTTCGACTTTCTTATATATTTGGTTTTTGGATTTTTGACAAAATTGCTTGGGAAAAAAAGTGCAAAACAAATTTTGTCATTTGTGATACATTTTCCAACTAGGACTCTTCGCTAAAAATGTAACGTGCCTTGTTTTGATTTGTTTTACGTAAAACGTAAATTTTTTAAAATCTCTTATTAATTTTTGCATTTTTTCCCGCTTGCAAGGCAGTGGCAAATAACATTCTCCGACATTGTCTGCGGAATTTCCATCACAATGGCTCGCGCGCGCCGAAAACCAGCTTTCTTATATCTAATGAAGTCATTCCATTAGCCCCGCCCCTTCATTAATCGTTATGAGTGCATATTGTATTTGCACCCATATCATTCACAAAGGGGCGGGGCTAACGGGCTTAATTTATTAAATACAAGAAAGCTGCTGTTCTGCACGAGCGAGCTGTTTTGATCGGGATTCCACAAACAGCGGTTCGACATTCGATGCAGCGGGACACAGCAGCATGAAGGCGTGGGTGGCAGTGGCTATGTGGAGAAATTATTCCAAATTTTGGAGGCTTAGCGAAAAATCATAAAGTGGCGGTAGGACAGTTTCATCGGAAGGGTAACCCCTGCAAGCAGCTTTTGCAGAGCAACGTGTTCTCGCCGTTGCCGCTTGATGACGCCGGCAATCCGCCGAAAAAGAGGAAGAAGCAGCAATCGCAGCTGCCGCAGGTGCAACCGGAGCGGAAGGAGAAGTGCCCGCCCGTGTTTGTCAAGGGCGATCCACCGGATTTGCGCCCAAAAATTCGCCAGCTGATCGCTAAAGGGCTGAAATGTACTTTTCGGCTCTGCAGCGAGGGCGTGAAAGTGATGCCGGCCAACAGGGACCATCATCAATCCGTCGTGGAGTTCCTCGAGGTCCACAAGTATGAGTACTACACTCATGACCACCCAGGCACGAAGCCGCTCAAGGCTTTGCTGCGAGGACTTCACGACATGAAGGAGGAAGAGCTCCAAGCAGAGCTTGAAAGTTGCGGACTGAAGCCAGTAGCCGTCCACAAGATCGCTCGTCACGACAAGGAGAGGAGATATCGCGACCAGCTTTACCTGATCCATCTGGAGCACGGCTCCACTACCTGGAAGGACCTGAAGCTGGTTGGCGTTATAAATTACACCGTCGTTGACTGGGAGCGATATCGGCCAGTGCACCGCGATGTCACGCAATGCACCAACTGCTTCAATTTCGGGCACGGCACCAGGAACTGCCGCATGAAGCCGCGCTGCAACAAGTGTGGCGAACCCCATCCGACTGACGAGTGCGACAAAATGGAGGTGGCCGATCCCAAGTGCGCCAACTGTGGCGACAAACATCGCGCCACCACAAAGGGCTGCCCAAAGCGAGCCGAGTTCCTGGTAATCCGGAAGAAGGCTTCCTCCAGGACCATTCCGAAGAAGAACCGTGTTCCCGTAATCAACGAGGTGAACTTTCCAGCCATCCCGGCTCCCCGTCGTGTGATTCCGTTACTCCCACCGCTACAGCCGCACAAGCGACTGGCAGCGGCAGCGGCATCGGTCCAAGCTCCAACATCGTCGGCACCATCCACCAGCGAATGCCCCCCGCTCCCTCCTCCTGGGTTCCGTGGGCAGTCGGAGAACGAAGCCGTCCCATCGGAAGAATCTGCTCCGCTGTACACTCCGGAACAACTGATGCCGATCTTCGCGCAGCTCGCCACTCGACTGCGCGGCTGCAAAACCCGCTTCGACCAGGTCTTCACTCTTGGCATGTTCATCATCGAAAATGGCTGCTAGGGTGGGCCTGGTCAACTGGAACGCTTGCTCGCTCAAGAGCAAAATAATTGAGCTGAAGGATTTCCTTGAGGAGAAGGAAATAAACGTGGCGTTCATCACCGAAACGCACCTAAAACCGGAGGTGAACATCAACATCCCGGACTTCCGCATCGTGCGACTCGACCGGCCGACCAGGGGAGGTGGTGTGGCCATCGCTCTTCGCTACAACATCAACTGTCGTCTGCTTCCAAGCTTCCAGCTCAGTGTCATCGAGGCCATCGGTGTCGAAATCACCACTTCGGTCGGCACAATCGCGCTCATCGCGGCGTACTGTCCAACGCAGGCCAAAGCCGGCGATGGATCATTGGCCGCCATTCGAATATCGTAAAGCTGACGCAGAGGCAAGGTCAGTATATCATTGCCAGCGACTTGAATGCCTAGTATCAAGCCTGGGCAACAGTCGCGGCAATCGAAACGGCACTATCTGGAGCAACGAGATGGAGGAAGGCCTCTATATGATCCTGAGCCCGGATTCCCCCACTCGGCTGAGTCGGTCCGGTGCCCACGCAACGCTCGACCTCTACATAACAAACCTGAGTGACCACGTCTCGCAGCCGGTTGTATACCAGGAGCTCAGTTCGGATCACTATCCGGTGGTGGCGGAACTGGGCTCCTCGGTCAATCGGCACCAGCAGTTACGGCGGAACTACCACCGAGTGAACTGGTAGCGGATCCAGCAGTGCGTCGATAACACCGTCGACTACGAGGTGCGTCCGGAGACGCCGGAAAGTATCGACCGCCAGCTGTGCGCTATTGAGGAGGCGATCACGGCGGCCCGAGAGCAACACGTACCGACGGCTCGGCAGGTTAGCAACTCCTTAAGGTCTGAGGGAAGCTCTCTCGCGGTAGAGCGCTATTTTCGTACTAAAATGTCTATCACTTGGAATTGGGAACGAATTTCGCTTATCCCAACTGACAATCTCTTTGAAATTTATCAAGGAATGTTCCTTCAAAATTTCTTGGACCTACTATTCCCCAAATTTAAATTAAGCTCTAAATACTGAACTATTGTACAACTAAAATTTTCGCTTCTCAGTACCTCTCTCCGATGATTTGAGGCACAAAGCAACCGAATTTCGCAAAACCCAACTGACAAAAGTTTCTAATTTTTCCAACGATCATTTTGATGGAATAAAAAGTATATGTCACCGCAATAAATTTTGCAGGAAGCTCTTTCTACTTCAACGATGTTTTTTAAATTCCATACAAAAGTTACCATTTCGGGAGAACAGCCAACAGCATATTTTCTTGTGGCGCACGGAAGGAAAGGAGCGATGAGAGCGGTAGAAAGTCCGTCAACTTTGTATCTAGCGTGACACTAGAAAAAAGCGTATTCCTATTTGTGAACACGAGGATACCAAATATATATAAATTGAAATCAAATATAGGAATGAGATGAGATAAACAATTGAAAATAAATAAAACGATTAAGCAAAATAAAACAAATAAGAAAAATAAGACAAATAAAGCAAATAAGACAAACAAGACAAATTCCTACGGAAGTCCCTCCGAGTATTCCTCCAGAAGCTGCTCCAGAAGTTCTTCTGAGAATTCCTCCGAAACTTCCTCCGGGAATTCCTCCAGAAGATGCTCCCGGAATTCCTCCAGGAATTCCTCTAGAAGATCCTCCAGGAATTCCTCCGGAAGTTCCTCCAGTAATTCCTCCGGAAGTTCCTCCAGTAATTCCTCCGGAAGTTCCTCCAAAAATCCTCCGGAAGTTCCTCCAAAAATTCCTCCGGAAGTTCCTCCAGGAATTCCTCCGAAAGTTCCTCCAGGAATTCCTGTGGAAGTTCCTCCGGAAGTTCCTCCTGGAATTCCTCTGGAAGTGCCTCCAGGAATCCAGAACTTCCGACGGAATTCCTGGAGGAACTTCTGAAGGAATTAATTCCTGAAGGAACTTTCGAAGACAATTTCTGGAGGAAATTTCGAAGACAATTCCTGGAGGAACTTCCGAACGAATCCCTGGAGGAACTTCCGAAGGAATTACTGGTGGAGCTTACTTTATTTTTCTTATCTAGCTTATTTGTCTTACTTGTCTTATTTGTCTTATTTGTCTTACTTCAGCACCACTGTTATCACCCAAATACTTTTAAAGCTTGTGTGGAAACCTTGTACAGAAATCCTCTCACGATATTTTCTAATGTTGTTCTAGAAACGGCTCATGTTTTCATTTTCCAAAACCAGCTGGAGTTTGTTTATTTTGATTTTCTCATTGCGTGATTGGTCGGCGCTGCTGCTGTTCTCTCGCCGAACCACTGCATGAGTGATAAATTTCTTCCCCATTGTTGCCAATTCCTTTTGTTCTCCGTTTACGGCAAATTCTCAAGCAATTGTAAACTGCATAATGATGAAATAATTTTGGCGACACTGGCAGCGTCATTCTGGCGGGTTGAATTGGGCAATTTTCTCTCTCAGAGAGTGCTGCCACGTGTTTTTTTAACGGAAAACCCTTCCCTCAGACCTTAAACATCGATACACTCACCAAAGATTTGATTCGATTGCGGAATGTCACTCGCAGGCAGTTTCAGCGTATTGGACTGCCTGAGCTTAGGCACGCTGCAATCGAATCACAAAAATTATCAAGGCCAGAATGGTGAACCTCAAAAATAACGACTTCTCGAATAAGATCCGCACTCTTCCAGATTATGCTAAGCCGTTCTGGAAAATGACCAAAATTCTAAAATCCAAGCCTCGGCCCATTCCACCTTTGATCCCACTAGACAATAATGGCTCTAAGGATCGCTTGATAACTCCTGCAGAGAAGGTCGCTGAAATAGGTCGTCACTTCGTCAGCTCACACAATCTTGGGCAGAACATCGTCAGTCCACACGAAGCAGCCGTCAACGAGCATGCTAACAACATCCATTTGATTCCCAACGACTTTTCGGAGGAGTTGGAGATCTCAGCTGGCGAATTGACGGCCTATATCAAATCATCGAAGAACATGAAGGCCCCAGGCTTCGACAGCATCCTGAATCTCGAGCTCAAACACATGAGTGCTCCGTTCTTTGAGCACCTCTCGCTAATCTTTAATCAGTGGCTCCGGCTTAGCTACTTCCCATCGTCCTGGAAGTCAGCGAAAGTCATCCCCATCCGGAAGCCTGGGAAGGATCCTTTTTCCCCCAAAAGTTATCGACCCATCAGCCTCCTCTCAGGGTTATCCAAGCTATTCGAAAAAGTTATTCATCATCGGTTACTTGAGTCTGCCGAAAATCTCAACATCTTGCTCGAGGAACAGTTTGGTTTCCGACGCGGTCGGTCAACTGTACACCAACTGACCCGAGTTACCAACGTCCTCAGACGGAACAAGTTTGTCTCGAAAACATCCGCCATGGCCTTACTCGATGTCGAGAAGGCATTTGACAATGTATGGCATGATGGCCTGGTGTACAAACTACAACGCTACAATCTTCCCAGCTACCTGGTGAAAACCCACCACCTCAAACTTCAACGGGTCCGAAACAAATTCCTGAGGATGATCCTCAACACCCCTCCCAGGACAAGAACATCCGAGGTCCACCGCCTGGCCGGAATAAAAACCTTACATGCACGCTTTGGTGAGTGTAAAGAAAAGTTTAGGATCCGTTGATTGCACTCGGACCAAGAAGCGCTTAGGGCGCTAGTTCCAATCTAGGTTATCAATTTTTTTTTGTAAATATTAGTGTACATAGTAGTTAGGTTATCAAATTTTAAAAAACACACTAGCGCCTCCTGAAAGCCGTCATGATACATTATATTTTAAAAATTAAGTAAAAGCATAATAATAATATTAATAACAATAATTGAAATTGAAGTTGGAGGGCCAAGTCGGCCGATCACTGTACATGTTAAAAATGATTGTAGAACAAAAAATGTTTTAAATAAAGAAGAATTTTACTACTACTTTCATCGGAAGGTGCCTCCAAGCGTTTTGGATGCAATTAGTTATTGGAAAGTTGCATTGGGAAATGAAAAACGGTTCTTCTCAGGACCAACAGTTTATGGAAAGAAAGAGTTAATTGCGAAAATGGATTGCTTCGGTGGCATCGGGTTTGGCGTGGTAGCTTGGTGGCTGTTAGTGATTCCATCCATTCAAATTTACTGCATCTTCTCCCTTCGAGGCGCTATCATATTCGCTATTTACGATTGAGTTTTGTACTTTGAAGAAAGATTATTTCGGATAGTCGAATCAACCTTCTTTTGTATTAAATGTTGGCTTTTGTATAAAATCAATGAAGACGCCACCTCAGTAGAAACTATCTACAGCAACCACCCATCGGTGAACGTCGCTCGGACAGACAGATGCCAAGAGATAATGTTTTGTAATATGAAAAAACCTTGTCTTAAGTAAAACTTCTGTTGTTATTCCTCGCAACACAACGCATCTTAGATAAACAACATCCCATACCCAATTCAGAATCTTGCGAGAAAATTTCATAGGATTCTTAGAACTTGTTTGTCATTCTCCAAACGGTATGTTGTCTGCGGAATCCCGATCAAAATGGCTCGCGCGCGCCGGAAAGCAGCTTTCTTATATCTAATGAAAAAATTCCATAAACCCCGCCCCTTCATTAATCGTTATGAGTGTACATTTTATTTACACCCATATCAGATCACAAAGGGGCGGGGCTAACGGGCTTAATCTATTGAATACAAGAAAGCTGCTGTCCAGCGCGCGCGAGCCATTTTGATTCAAGCGGTTTGACATTCGAGTAGTGGAACGGACACAGCAGCACGAAGGAGTGGGTGGCAGTGGGTGGTGCTGAAAATTTATTTCAAGTTTTAGAGGCTGAGCGAAAAATCATCAAGTGGTGGTCGGACAGTGGCAACGCAAGGGTTCGACAAGCGATTAGATGCAGTTAGTTATTGGAAAGGCACATTGGGAAAAGAAAATTGGTTCTTTCTAGGAACAACTTTTTATAGAACGAAAGAGTTAATTGCGTTAATGGACTGTTTCGGTGGTAGCTTGGTTGCTGTTACTGATCCCATCCATTCAAATTTACTGCATCATCTCCCTCCGACGCGCTATCAAATTCACTATTTACGATTGAGTTTAGTACTTTGAAGAAAGATTATTTCGGATAGTCGAATCAACCTTTTGTATAATGAGCGGTCGGACAAAATGTGATGCAGCGGAGCGGACACAGCAGCACGAAGGCGTGGGTAGCGGCGGCATTGCTGAACATTTATTTCAAATGGTGAAGGCTTGGCAAAAAATCATAAAGTGGCGGTTGGACAATTTCAACGCAGGGTACTGACAAACGTTTGGTTGCAGTTAGTTATTGGAAAGACGCATTGGGAAAAGAAAATTGGTTCTTCTCAGGACCAGCATTTTATGGAAAGAAAGAGTTAATTGCGAAAATGGATTGTTTCGGCGGCATCAGGTTAAACGTGGTAGCTTGGTTGCTGTTAGTGATTCCATCCGTTCAAATTAATTGCATCATCTCCCTCCGCCGCGCTATCAAATTTGCTAGTTACGATTGAGTTTTGCACTTTGAAGAAAGTTCATATCGGATTGTCGGATCAACCTTTTTTGTATAAAGACCTTTTTGGAAGACACCATCCACCATATATTTATTTGCAACGTTTGGTTTTCACCCGCGAAGTAAGCGTACGTGGCAAAGTAAGGATTGTGATGTCCCCGACTGAAATCCAGTCGAGTGGCTTCAGCGGCCGATAAGTCATGTTAATTCCACGGTTAGAGACTCAAAGTCCATCCAACTGGGAACAACTATTCAACTTCTTGATTCAGTTGGCCTCCGAGCAGTTTGCTCAATGTTAATAAAACGACACAAATTATTATGGCAAATACCATCAATTTTGAATGGCTACGTAGTCCTACGTCACCTTTGCGTACAACCCGATTGGGCTGCACCTTTGAGTTTTTTACAGTATTTTATTAGTATTTTTGCCTTTCTCGTATACTAAGTATACGTGAAGGCTATATGTTCGCTCCAAAAACAAACTTTTTATAGAAGGCTCGGAGACAAATAGTGTTATATACCAATCAACTCAGCTCGACGAATTTAGGTGATGTTTGTGTGTGTGTGCGTGTGTGTGTGTACGCGTTTTTTTTTTTTTTTAACAGGGATTAAAGGCCATCAAAAATCTGCGCGACAGACACCTCGAGCATCCACACTATGCTCGAAGGCGAACAGGGGTGGGCTCCTCCCGACCTGCTAAAAATGTGCCTCCCGGATAAACCGGGTCCCTTATCTTCCTTGCCTCGATCCCCCCGGGACCACGGGATGCTGCGACTACTTCGGGGGGGGCTGTGCTCATGCACTTCTTCTAAAATTCCGGCCCCTAGCTTAGGCTAGTTCGCCGACTGGCTGGCTAATCCACTGCTCCACTGCACGTAGTCTCGATCCCTCGACGGTCATGCACCGAACTTCCTGACTCGAATCCTCCTGACTTCCCCGGGCGTCGAGGGTGGTCCACCAGTTCCGGTGAAGGAAACTTCCGCACTGATAGTGCCCCGACTACCGGCGGCTATCGCAGGGGACGTTTTCGCGCATTGCGCCGTCTTCGTCTTCGGGTTGCAGAGGTGGTCCGACAGTTCCGGTGGTGGATGACGTCCGCACTGGCGGTGCCCTACATACCCGAAGCACTTCCTTCTTCTTTCTTCAGCAGGTTGGCAATTCGAGTGCCGAGGTTGTGTGTATGTGTGTGTGTATGTGTGTGTGTGTGCACCAAAAAAGCAAAAAGTCTAGCTCACTTTTTTGTACTTACCTTCGACCGATTTCTTCGCAACAGGTTGCATTCGACGCAATATTCTGCCTCATTGTTTCCTATTGAAAATTGACCGGATCGGACAATGGGCTTGGAAGTTATGGCCAAAATATTTTTTCTTATAAAAAGCGCGTAAAAAAGTCTAGCTTACTTTTAATGCACTTACCCTAAACCGATTTCATCGCAACAGGTTGCATTCGACGCAGAATCTTGACTCATTATTTCCTATTGAAAATTGGCCGGATCGGAAGATGGGCTCAGAAGTAATGCCCCAAATCTCCCCCAAAATATTATTTTTACCGCACGAGGAAGGCATCATCACCGCTAGGTGGATTAATCTGGGTTTTTTACATAATAAGCATGGCGATAAGTGACTAACAGATTATTGAATCCTTCCCTCTACAACCAGCACAGTGGATGAAGGGCTGTGGACAAAAGATAAAAAGGACAGAACGACGAATAAACAAAATTTTAAAAATCTTATATCTCGGGTACTTATTCAAAAGGACGTATGTGATTTTGTAAACAAAGATTTAAACGCCGATTTGTCCAATCTGACGGCACTCCCACGCAAACCAACACCACCAACAGGTAGCCGAAGGCTTCCCCTACCTGTCCGTGGTGATGGTTTGCGTGGGAGTGCCTTCAGATTGGACAAATCGACGTTTGAGTCTTTGTTTACAAAATCACATACGTCCTTTTGAATAAGTACCCGAGATATGCAGTCTACCTGAACCAAACAAAATGTTGAATGATATTTCTACACATTCGGAAGCCTCCATTTGGGAGATATGAATGAGATTTTTCCGAAAAGCTCAGTTCCTTTGTTGCAAGAGAATGAATTATTGGCAGTGGCTGATTTGCTACTCGCCGCTTCCACTTCCAGGCGCTATCGTATATGCGAAAATAGCCAGCAAGAGTTAACCGCCAGAAATTTGTATGGCGAAAGACATCTAACGCTGGTTTTCTCAAAATTAGGAACTTTTCATGAAAAACTATTTGGTATCGGTTATGAGGGATGGTGTCCGCTACTACGCCTACCAAATATTTTTTCGATTAAAGTTCCTAATTTGGAGAAATCGAAAGTCCCAATAAAAGTCCATCAGGGTTTTAGAAATTCCTCAAAGAGTTCTTCCGGAAGTTACTTTAAAAATTGCTTCTAAAATACATCCGCAAGTACCTACGCAAATTCCTCCAGCAGTTCTCTTCATGTTTTTTTTTTCGGAAATTCCTCCATTAGTTCCTCCAGAAGGTCCTTCAAGAATTATTCCAGGAGTTCCTCCTAAAAATCTACCAGGAGTTTCTTCGGAAACGAGTTTCTCCGGAAGTTGCTTCAGAAACTTTTTCCGATAAACCTCGGCAAGTAGAAATTCCTTCAGATGTTTCTTCGGAAATTCCTCCAGAAGTTTTTAATGAAATTCCTCCAGAGTTCTTTAGAAATTTCCTCCAGGAGTTCATTTGACCATTCCCCCTAGACTTCACCTCGAAATTCCTCCAAGAAATCCTCCGAAAAGTTCTTGAGAAGTTCCTACGGAAATTTCTCTAAAAACTCCTTCAGGATTTCCTTAAAGAGGTCTTCCACCATTCGTCCATGGGTTCCTTCAGAAAATTCCTCCGAAAATACCTCTAAGAATTACTTCGAAAATTTCTTCAGAAGCTTCTACGGAATTCTTTCAAGAGTTTTCTCCAGAAATTCCTCCAGCAGCTCTTTCGGATATTTCTCCAGAAATACCTGCAGAAGATCCTCCGAAAACTCACCAAAATATTTTTTCCGGAATTTCCGCCAGGAGTTCCTCCAGCCGGTCCTTCAAGAATTATTCCAGGAGTTTCTCTTGAAAATCTTTCTCATGAAGGGGTTCCTTCGGGAATAGCTCCAGTAGCTCCTCCGAATATTTCAAATTACTCCAAAAATTCCTTCAGTAGCTTCTACGGAGATTCCTTCAAGAGTTCGTTAGTAAATTCCTCCAAGAATTGTATATGAATAACGCCGGAAAATTGTGCAGGAACTGCCGTGAAAATTTCTTCAGGAATTCCTCCAGAAATTCCTCTAGGAGATTTTACGGATATTCTTCCAGAAAAACCTGCAAAAATTCTTCCGGAAACTTTTCAAAAGATTGTTCCGAAAATTCCTTCACTAGTTCCACCAGAAGGTCCTTCAAGAGTTATTCCCGAAGTTCCTCCTGAAAATCTTCTAAGAGTATCTTCGGAAATTTCTTAACGAGTTCGCCCGGAAGCGACTTCAGCACCTTCTTCCGAAATACCTTGCCAAGTATTTCCAGGAATTCCTTCAGGAGTTTCTTCGGAAATTCCTCCAGAAGTTTTTTAAGAAATTCTTCCAAGAATTCTTCCATTAACTCCTCCAGGAGTTCCTTAGAAATTTCCTCCAGGAGTGCATTCGATCATTCCCCCTAGATCTTATCTCGAAATTCCCCCAAAAAAATCTCCGGAAAGATCTTCAGGAGTTCCTACGGAAATTTCTCTGTAAACTTCGGAATTTCCTCATGGAGTTCTTCCATCATTCTTCCACGAGTTCCTTCAGAAATTCCTCCGAAAATACCTCTAAATATTACTTCAAAAATTCTTTCAGTAGCTTCTACGGAAATTCCTTCAAGATTTCCTTCAGAAATTTCTCCAAGAGTTATCCACGAGTTTCGCCGGAAAATTCGACAGCAATTCCTCCGGAAATTCCTGCAGGAATTTCTCCAGAAATTCCTCCAGAAGCTCTTTTGGATAATTTTTAAGAAGTTTGCAGAAGTTCTTCCGGAAACTCTTCAAGAGATTGTTTCCGAAATTCCTCCAAGAGTTCTTCCAGATGGTCCCTCAAGAATTATTCCCGGAGTTCCTCCTAAAAATCTTCCAAGAGTTCCACCGGAAGTTACTTCAGAACCTTCTTCTGAAATACATCGGCAAATACTTCCAGGAAATCCTCTAGGAGTTCTTCCGGAAATTCCTCCAGGAGTTCCTAAGAAAATTCCTTCTGGAGTTCATTCGACAATTCTCCCTGGTCTTCAAAATTCTTCCAAGAGATCCTCTGGAAAGTTCTTCAGAAGTTCTTACGGAAATTGCTCTAAACACTCTTTCGGATTTTCCCTCCTTTCCTCCAAGAGTTCCTTCAGGAATTCCTCCAAAAATACCTCTAAGATCCACAAGTTTCTCCGTAAAATTCGACAGGAACTCCCCCGGAAATTCCTTCAGGAATTTTTCCAGAAATTCCTACAAGAGCTTCCGTCAGAAATTCCTCCAGAAGGTCCTTCAAGAATTATTCCATGAATTCCTCTTGAAAATCTTTTAGGAAGCAGCTCCTCCGAGTATTCCTTTGAAATTCCTCTAGAATACCTCCAGGAGTACCTCCGAAAAGTCCTCCACCAGTTTCTCCAGAAAATCGCACAATTTCTCCTGAAAAGTCCCACAGATATTCCTCTAATATTTTCTCCGGAAATTCTTCCGGGAGTTACTCCAGAAATTTCACCAGGAGATCCTTCAAAAATTTCTTCAGAAATTCGAAAATACTTCCAAATGTTAATCCGAAAATTTCTCAAGGTGTTCTCAAGGCTTGGAAATTCCTGAAGCAATTCCTCCAGAAAAGTCGTCCACAAATTCCTCCATAGGTTCGTCGAGAGAACGTCTTTGAGAACCTTAAAGAGTTCCTCTAGGAATTCATCCAGATATTCCTCCAGAAATACCTTCAGGAGTTCTTCTGGAAATTTCTGTAGGAGTTTCAGCAGAAATTCGACCAGATATTTCTTCGGGAATTTTACCAGGAATTCTTCCGAAAATCTATCAAAGAGGTTTTTTCGGAAAATCCTCCAAAAATTCTACCTGGAATTTCCTCAGGAAATCCTCCATGAGTTTTTCAAGAAAAACCTTTAGCAACTACTCCGGAAATTTATCCAGAAAATCCTCAAGGTGTTCCTTCGTAAATTTCTCTATAAATTCTTCAAAAAATCAAATAGCAGCAGTCCTCCTTTTCGGAAATTTCTGTACGAGTTCCACTAGAACGTCCTTCTAGAATTACTCAAGGAGCTCCTACTGAAAATCTTCCTGTAGTTTCTTCAGAAATTCCTAAAGGAGTTCCTACAGCAATTGCTCCGGTGGCAATTTAACAGCGCATACTCGCACCCTGTGTAAAAGCTTATGAGAATGCTCTGCGCAATTTTTGCTTGCTAATCATTTTTTAAATTTTTATTTTTAATTTTTAATTTTTAATTTTTAATTTTTAATTTTTAATTTTTAATTTTTAATTTTTAATTTTTAATTTTTAATTTTTAATTTTGAGTTTTGAATTTTGAAACTTGAATCTTGAATTTTTAATTTTAATTTTTTTATTTATAATTTTTGATTTTAAGATTTTAAGATTTTAAGATTTTAAGATTTTAAGATTTTAAGATTTTAAGATTTTAAGATTTTAAGATTTTAAGATTTTAAGATTTTAAGATTTTAAGATTTTAAGATTTTAAGATTTTAAGATTTTAAGATTTTAAGATTTTAAGATTTTAAGATTTTAAGATTTTAAGATTTTAAGATTTTAAGATTTTAAGATTTTAAGATTTTAAGATTTTAAGATTTTAAGATTTTAAGATTTTAAGATTTTAAGATTTTAAGATTTTAAGATTTTAAGATTTTAAGATTTTAAGATTTTAAGATTTTAAGATTTTAAGATTTTAAGATTTTAAGATTTTAAGATTTTAAGATTTTAAGATTTTAAGATTTTAAGATTTTAAGATTTTAAGATTTTAAGATTTTAAGATTTTAAGATTTTAAGATTTTAAGATTTTAAGATTTTAAGATTTTAAGATTTTAAGATTTTAAGATTTTAAGATTTTAAGATTTTAAGATTTTAAGATTTTAAGATTTTAAGATTTTAAGATTTGCAATTTAAGATTTTAAGATTTTAAGATTTTAAGATTTTAAGATTTTAAGATTTTAAGATTTTAAGATTTTAAGATTTTAAGATTTTAAGATTTTAAGATTTTAAGATTTTAAGATTTTAAGATTTTAAGATTTTAAGATTTTAAGATTTTAAGATTTTAAGATTTTAAGAATTTTAAGATTTTAAGATTTTAAGATTTTAAGATTTTAAGATTTTAAGATTTTAAGATTTTAAGATTTTAAGATTTTAAGATTTTAAGATTTTAAGATTTTAAGATTTTAAGATTTTAAGATTTTAAGATTTTAAGATTTTAAGATTTTAAGATTTTAAGATTTTAAGATTTTAAGATTTTAAGATTTTAAGATTTTAAGATTTTAAGATTTTAAGATTTTAAGATTTTAAGATTTTAAGATTTTAAGATTTTAAGATTTTAAGATTTTAAGATTTTAAGATTTTAAGATTTTAAGATTTTAAGATTTTAAGATTTTAAGATTTTAAGATTTTAAGATTTTAAGATTTTAAGATTTTAAGATTTTAAGATTTTAAGATTTTAAGATTTTGAATCTAGAATTTATATCTTCTAGAATTTAGTGATATATCTTACGTTATGCTTTTTGATTCCGATATATCCAGTTACATACGTCCTTTTAATCTTCGATGTTGCAGCCATATGATGCTGGTCCGGTCGTGACTGCATTGTTCGTCTTCCCGCATGTTACTGCATGTTTGCATTGCTTCGCAACTACTTCCGTTAGTCTCAGTCCACTCAATGTTCAGGGCGACTGGAAGCGATTGGCCCAGGATCGAGTCCAGTGAAGAAGGATACTCCATTCGGCGTGGGTTCATCGAAGAGCTGTATCAAGTAGTAAAAAAATCTCACAATCAGTCGTCAGGCGATCGAAAAAATTATCTTTCAGAAACTTATCTGTACAAGTCCATTTTCCAATGCCGGTTTCTTGTGGGTATAAACAAATTCTTCAGCTCCATAGCATCCTTCCGATATTTGCCTCTCTGAAAAATGATATGATAAATTGCACCCAAATAAAACTACATACAAAACTTACCCATGAACAGATTTTTTCCCAGTTACAGGTCGGAAACACTGTTTTCAAATTTCTATCACTTCTTAAGACCTAATTTAAATTTAAAAAAGCAATTAAACTAATAATATTTAATGATAATCGTATTCCGATACGAACAAGATGGAGTGAAAACTGAACTGACTGCCGGCTTTGTTGACATTTACAGCATACATTATGAAGCGATATCACTGATGGTGGCGGTAATATTACGCTGATTTTGCGATATTCACCTATTTGGCAGGCAATTTGGCGTTGTATCGACGTAACTGAAAAATTAACTTTCTCTATTGAATGTTGCGACGAGGAATTTAATAAAGCGTCAATACTACACAATATTACGTAAAATATGTTATTACGTCGGATTTTCATGTACGTTTTACGAAAATACGTCGCGGCATATTAATATATTTTTTGCTGTGTAAACTTCTCTAAAACATCCTTCTAAGCAGCTCTGAGGACTCCTTTCAAGACGATCGGAGGACTCCTTCCAAGAGAATAAGAGGACTCCTCCTAAGAAGCTTGGAAGCCTCCTTCAAAAGGATCATAGGTCTCCTTTCAATAGGCCCGGAAACCTCCTTTCAAGTGGTTCAGAAACCTTTTTTCAAGAAACTGCTAAGTATACACAGAAAGACAAAGTTGTTGAAATTCACACGAAAGTAATGCACATAAAGGGAATGCCAAAAAGAGCGTAAATTCAAACAATATCATCACCTGAATGTATGCAATTTGTATTTGTATTTGTATTAGTTTTTTTTTACGAATAAGTGCCATAATGCTATGTAAATTGCATACATTTTGGGAGGACTTTTTGAAAAGATTCATGTACGCCCAGAATAGTGTGATTTTCCACGTCTTTATTATTTACGCGCTGAATACTTTTTATTATTTTTTTCTGTGTACTTTCAAGAGGCTTGGAATAGAATCATCTTTTCAAGAGGCACAGAAGCCTCCGTTCAATAGGCCGGAAGCATCCTTTCAAGAGGCCTTTAGTGTGCTAATGGGCGCCTACTATTCGAACGCCGATTGCTTCGATTTAGAAATTCAAATCTCATTCAAATAACTCATGCTTTCATTTCGTATCTCTGATTATTATTTTAATACAATCCGCTACTACCACAGCATCCTTTCAAGAGGCCCGGAAGCCTACTTTCAAGAGGCCCGGAAGCCTCCTTTCAAGGGGCTTGGAATTCATATTTCTAGAGGCTTGGAAGCCAACGTTGAAGAGGCTCAAATGCGTTCTTTCAAGATGCTTAGAAGCCTTTTTTAAGTGGCTCGAAGTGCGCCATTCAAGAGGCACAGAAGCTTCTCTCCAAGAGCTCGGAATAATGATAATTACAGCAAACTTTATTAAGAGTCTTGTATCACGTAACAGTTATTTTTACAATTATTTTTATTCAGAGCAAAAACCTTAATAAAGAATAGAAAAAATAAAAAAAATTACAGCAAAAAAGGTGGTACCTCAATTAATGCACAAGAGCGAGGGGGTACCTCTCAAGATTAAGGATGAGAACTGCTGATTAGAAACAATAACTTCAATGCGGCTCCTATATGCTCAAAACTTTCGAGCCCTTCGAATAGTTGTAGATATGCTTTTCGTTTTCGAAACAAAGTTGGCGTAGAATAGTGTATGAAATCAAGGAATTGATTTCGTAATATCATATTAACCATAAAAATAATGTTCGTTGGTCAGATGGACCTTCAAAAAATAATCTGGTAAATCCTACATAACTTTTAATAGAAGAAACATACACCTTAGATTTTAGTACGCAATGCTCAATATAACCTAAGCATAGCATAGCTTATGTGATTGTACAAATCGTGGGTGGCTATACAATGCTCAATTGAGCAAACTACTGTATATTGTCGCAAATTGGTACTTGGGATTAGTACCTTTTCCTATACAGTAGCAGTTGTATACCTGGCCACGTCCCTACAATCACGGAAGGAAGGGAAGGAATGTTAGTTCAACATCTACTAGTGAAGATGCAGGGAACCCATACTACCTTCATAGATGTCTCGGGAAGGAAAATTATTGTTAGTGGGTAAGGTGAATAATAGGAAGCTCTATTCGACAATATAGAGCGTTCGTCAATAACAGTATATGCTGAAAAATTATTAAAATATATTCATCAATTTACTTACGAACCGTCCAAAGGAGGACAAAGTAACCCAGATCTTACGAATGTTTCGCATCATATACAAAACACGTTCAACCGCACACTTATTCACCGAACGTTAAAAGCAGAACCATAAACGCGGATTCCACGAATGTTCTAAATCCTACCTGAAACACGTCCGATCACGGACCAATTGCTTACTCACTCGGCCGCGCGAACTATCTGCTTACTGAGCAGAAACATGACAAAACAGCGATCGTTTTGCTGTTTCGAAACAAGAGCCAACACGCACTGAACTGATCAACTTTATTACCGGCCGCGCAATCAAAGCATTCCAAAACGATGAGACGTACACACAATTTTTAATTCACTTAACAATATTATTTAAAAACATTGAAGAAAGTTTCAAGTGGAAAGCTAAATGCATTTCTGTTGAAGATACAAAATTTTAATGGGGTAAATCACTACTTGGGCCTATGGACCCGATTCCCGGCTCACTGCACAGAACACTAATGATTTATACTGTTTGGAAGCCGTAGGTTTGTGATTGATCATTTTAAAAAAAAATGCCATTTATCTCGCACAATGTTCAATATTTTTCAACCATTTATTTTAATTCCAATTATGGATAATAAAAATGTAGATTTAAAACTTTCGCTCTTCGTTGCAATACCACTGAGCCGGAGTGATTCTTTCCAGTTGTACAAAACGGTATCATCAAATAAACTCGTACCTGAAAATCGTCACAGTGCTCGATACAATCATTGCTTGAAACTGATAATCACCACACAACAATGCTTAACTCACGCAATCATTCCTATTTGTTCGAATCACTAGAACTTATCTATATATATAAAAACCAATCTATGTATGTATGTTCGCTAACTACTTCTGAACCACTTGGCCGATTTCAACCAAATTTGGTACAGACATTCTCTATCCTCAGAGGAAGTTAACAAAGGGGTGGGATGGTCATGTAGAAAAGGGGGAGGGGTGGTGGGAGGGGTTTTGTTCAGAGAACGAACAATTGTGTGTTACTTTCAACTCCCTGGGCCGATTTCAACCAAATTTGGTACAGACATTCTCTATCCTCAGAGGAAGTTAACAAAGGGGTGGGATGGTCATGTAGAAAAGGGGAGGTGGTGGGAGGGTTTTGTTCAGAAAACGAACAATTCTGTGTAACTTTCAACTCCCAGGACCGATTTCAACCAAATTTGGTACAGACATTCTCTATCCCAGAGGAAGTTAACAAAGGGGTGGGATGGTCATGTAGAAAAGGGGAGGGGTGGTGGGAGGGGTTTTGTTCAGAAAACGAACAATTCTGTGTAACTTTCAACTCCCAGGACCGATTTCAACCAAATTTTGTACACATATTCACTACGAGGAGGTAATCATATGGGAGGGATTTGGGAAAGGGGAGGGTCTGGAGGGAGGGTTTTGTTTAGAAAACGGGCAATTCAAAGCAAATCATGAACCACTGTACCGTATCAAACCAATATTTGTACACTAATGCTACATCATAAGGAAAAGATAACAAAGGGGATGGGATGGTCATTGGAAAAAAGGGGAGGGTATAGGGGGAGGTGTTGTCTTTGGAAAACGAGCAACTCAGTGTAACTCCCAACCCCCAGGACCGATTTCAATCAAATTTTGTACACATATTCACTATGAGGAGCCGATCGTACGGAGGGAAATTTGGATAAGGGGGTAGGGGTCTGAAGGGAGGGGTATTGTTCAGAAAACGGGCAATTTAGTGTAACTTCTGAACCCCTGTACCGATTTCAACCAAATTTGGTACACATTTTCTATCCCTAGGAGAAGATAACAAAGGGGTGAAATGGCCGTTGAGAAAAGAGGAAGGGTAAAGGAAAGCGGTTGTCTTTAGAAAACGGGCAATTCAGTGTAACTCCTGACCCCAGGACCAATTCTAAGCAGATTAAATGATTAAATCATTCAACTCTATGATTAAAGATTATGATTAATGAATTATAATTTTTGAAAATGATGACTGATAATGATTAATGATTAAATTCATTTTTGACAATAATTAACGATTATGAATAATAGATGAAAAAACCGTTGGATTATGATTAACGATTACCGATCGTGATTAAATGTTGACACACTATGTGTATGGTTAATGATTAACGATCGATATGATTAATGATTGATGATTATGAATGATCAAATTGCATAGTGATCCATAATCGAGTAACCTTTATTCCAAATTTTAAAAGGTATGATAATTATATGATAATGATTCAAGATTAATAAATAAAAGCAAGGTATGCAATGATCCAATGTTCCAGCATAACTTCTGTACCCCTTGCCCGATTTCAACCAAATTTGGAACAAACATTCTTTTCTTAAGAAGGCGAAGATGACAGGGATCGATCAACTCAACACTTCATCGAAATCATGGTTTGCCCAGAGAAAAGCAATGATTAAAGTGTTTCCTTCTGGACGGTAAATGTGATCATTTCTTTAAAATAGACGTTTTTCCGGAATAAGGCATCGGTGTATGTTTTTCCTTCTTTAGAAATAGACGTTTGCCCGGAATAAAGCGATTTTGGGTTTGATCCCATTTTCAAAATCAGTCAATGTTTTCAAATGTAATCTACCTTCTTTTAATCAAATGATGAAATATCAATAAGAAAACACAATTATCCTTTTGACCTATTCCAATTCCGATGGTGAAAAAAACTGCGAATTAAACTGGCAACTCCGAGCAAGGCCGGGTACATAAAGCTAGTTTAAACATAAAAGAATACATTTTAAAATGTGTCCTCAAACCGAACAAAAAATCTCCTCGGCCCAAGAACTTCTAGCTGCACCGTGCTGCCAAGAGGGCAGGAGCCTTTTTAAGTATGAAAATAATCCTTCATCGTTAATAGGAAAACTGTCTAATACGTTGACGCTATTAAGTTATTTATAATTCTCTAGATTTAAAAAAGTGAAAGAAATGTTTTTGTGTCTGTTGTCAACCAAATCAAAATTATTATGAGTAATATCATCTGGCATCACGTTGTCGTGGAACGTGCTTACGTTGCATTTTCTACCGTCCCGAGAGAGAATGAGAGATTGAGTGAAAATCGCTTATGCCGGGAATTGAATTGAAGTATGCCGGAAAAGCAATCGCTGTGACTGAAATGCGTGCTACACCTCGTTAATTGAAATCCTATAATAGCTTTTTCAAACGATGTTTAGCAAGAATAGCTATTTTTAAGCAGAAGTGAACCCCTTGGCAGTATTACATCGCCCACTAAATTTAGAAAAAATTGCTTGCTGTCATGATCAATCAATTGAATGATGTAGTCGCACGTATGTTAGGCCGGTAATGGGGTAAGAAACCCTACGTAGTGAGAATTAGTGAAGGAATTTATATGTGCAAAATTTTGAAAAGAGTTTGAATGGCTTTATTCATGATATAAAAATTGGAATTATTTAAAATTCATTTAAAAACTCCATGCAATTCCGTTTAATTTCGTTTCTGTTGAAATTTTACGATACGAAATAAAATCAGAATATCAGTTTTCGCCATACTAAAATTCCGCGGAATTTCGTTTAAAACTATTTTTTTCGAAATACCGCATTATGCATAAATAGCAGCCACTGCCGCCCCGCCGATGAATAATTTACCTTGACAATGATGGGCCATCCACAAAGTACGTCACGCTTTAAGGGAGGAGGGGGGCTTCTGAGCAGCGTGACGATTCATATAAAAATTTAGATGTTTCTGACGAAAGGGACAGGGGGGTTGAAAATTGGCGATTTTTGCGTGACGTACTTTGTGGATCCTCCCTCACGGAAAAATTCTCACAGTCCGCACAATCAACCAATGGTTCAAGGAGCTCACTCTGAGCTTATTTTAACGGTTGCGAAGCTGTCACACGAAAGAGAGTAGATCAAAGCCGCCTACTCAATGATTAATCACTTCCTCGCTATGTGTGGCTCAGGGCCCACATTTTGCGTGTATGTTGTGTTTTCCATGGATTATTTTTTCGGAATTTTCCCGGCAAATTCTCCGAACTATGGCGACCAATTTTCGATGTGCCCAGTCGACAAACTAAATCGGGAGTGATGAAAGTTTTTGTGGCAGCAACACGAAAATCAATGGGTATTGTGTTTGTACATGTTGTGCGGAGGGGACGGTATTACTCCCACCGACCCACATGGGAAACAGAATTTTGCGTCAAGCCACAAGATGGGAAAATTGGTTGTAAACTTCTAGGTCCTGTGGTTGTCGTAAGACCGTGTGTGTGTGTGTTTGTGTGCTGTGAAGAATGGAGAAATATGGGAACATTGTGGTTGCGAAGGATGAGCAAAGCGCTTCTTCTGCGAAGACATCCTTCGGGGGTTTGTGAATAGCGCTGAGCTGCCATGCAAATATTAACAGCTGACGTGTGAAGCCAAGGAAAACAGATGCCGTATGGAAAACTCGATTCTATTATCTGATATTGTGGTGTTACCAGTTTTCCCATATTTATGATGGTGTATGTTTGGATCAACATAATCTGCAAATCGCTTTCGGACGTTCTGATTGATAGAAATCTGGATTACACATGTAATATTTTGAAGCACCAAAGAATATTCAATCTTCTTCATTCTTGATTTGTATTTGCATTTCAATCAAGCTTGTTGGTATGACAAATTGACTTTACTTGCTTGACAATTTTCACTAACAATGCAAATACAATTCCATCAGTTAATAAATTTGGAAATATATTCGATATTATGATCAGTAAACTATTCTTATCAGCTGAATTGACTAACTTAATTTAAGTAGCACATGAGAAAAAATATCGAATCGAACCATTCCGTTGGGTATTGCAACTTTCTTCTTTTGTACGATCCATGTAGCAAACCATTCGTTCCACCGGGAACAGCTTCCTAATTACATTGCGCACGTAAGCAATCGAATTCCGAACACGGTCACGATAAATCGTTGTTGGTCGCAAAAGGCAACCACCGAGCATCCACTCTCCTCCGTCGTACGATACGACAAGCCACAGTAGATCTGTGTGGCTTACAATAGATATAATGTTGCGCCGTCCAAGATAGCAGAACTGGGAGAAATGTAATGCTGTGTATGTACGGGGCTCGTTTAAAGTCTTATTAAGTCCTCGACGTACAAGATATATTTACCTACCGAGCACCGACCAAATCGCCGGCGATTCATTCCCAAGAAGCCGGTATGTGGAAGCATCGGATCGCTTGATAGGTTTGTAATTCTATGCAACATTTTGTAACATTGATGTTGGCATCGATCTCTCTGTGTGTCGGATTGCAAACAATGGATCGACAAAAATGCACTCCCAATGCAAGCGGTCACGGTCGAAACGTACATATCGTAATTAATTCAATCTGATTGTGCTCCTTTAATTGCGATGATGGAATTCTCTCTAATGAAGCTGAAGATATCAATTAGTAAATGTTGAGTTAAATGTTCTCTGGAGATTGAGAATCTGTTTGATGGACTGTTGGTATTTGCTATGTCGGAGATTTAACAAACGATGTTAGAAGTAGAATGTTCTACCGGAGAGATGACCGCAAATTTAACGTATACTTCCTTATGGTGTGAATTCAAATAGCATTCCGGTGTGTCACAAACTTTTTGATTAGGATTTGATATTAATTTAACAATCCTAAATCAGATTGATGATTTTCGGTTGGGATTTGATCGTAATGAAATGTTGTTCAACTTCTAAAAACTTAATAATAACCAGATATTCATCCCTGGGCTATGCGTTATAATTATTCAGGATGCGGATGTGATGCAGGTCATTCTGTATTACAGACGGTTTCGTAGGTCATTGAATTTCTGTCATTGCAATTTATTTTATATATTTTTTTTCAAGGTAATCTTTAATGACTCTATTGTGTGATTGGGTGATGCGGGATGGTTCATCCATATAGTTTTAGCTTCGGGAGAATGTGATTCCGTGCTGGTAGTCATGTACGAACTGGGGGTAAATGGAATTCATCTAGAAGCTAGATGGAAAAAAGTGGTGTGAATTTGGAAATAGCATTGAAGGTTCGTACGCTCCTATACGATTTATTGGACGACCAATGGCGCATGCTGTTAGTCGCGGAACAAAGCTATGGAAAGAATTCAACTGATTTTATTGAAAATAGAGCTTTCTGATAGTCAGTCGGCTATACTTATCTCCTAAAGTGTTGTGACTGCACTGCTAAAGGCAATAATTCAGCTTATACAGATTAGAGTTATCCAAATATATTTAAATTGTTCTATAAGATGTAGTTTAAATTAAAAACTATTGAATCCTGCCCACTACAACCAGTAGTTACCAGTACTAAAGAAGGGCTGTGCGACAAAATATAAAAAGGACCAAACGAGTAACTAAAATCTTGAATTTAAAACTTCGGAACAGTGTTGTTGTTATAAAACGCACCTTTCTTACCAGTGGCGTAGCCACGGGGGTGGTTTTGGGCATAACAACCCCCACTCCCACCCCCCGAGGAACCAATTTATAGAAGAATTTTTTTTTTTCGAAGAAAAAAAATGTTCGAAACCAACCCCCCCCCTCAGACCAATTTTCTGGATACGCCACTGTCTCTTACACTGGCAAGGCTGCTCTAGGCACACTTACAGAGACGAAGATGCGATCGTACCTCAACTCTATAATACACGCTGATAAAATTTGTCAGTGTGATAAGGGGCCGTCCACAAAGTACGTCACGCTCATAGGGGGGAGGGGGGGTTCCGAGCAGCGTGACGACTCATACAAAAATTTTAGAGGTTTAATACAAAAAGTGTGACGAAGGGGGGAGGGGGGGTCCAAAATCACCCATTTTTGCGTGACGTACTTTATGGATCTTCCCTAACGTAGTTTATTGTATTTTTTCCAAGTTCGTTTATTCGGTAGCCTCAGGCGTGTATAGCACTTTACGGAGCCACGTTTCGTTGTGATATGCACAATCGACATAATCTTATTATTAAATTAGTAACAGAGGGAAATATGCGAACGTACTCGGGGTGACTCGATGTTAGGTTTATAATGTTTCAGGATGGACTGAGATTAGGATTCGGGAATCAGGGAATCATCATAATCAACCAATTTCAGCGGCTCATCCGGTCATTTGGCGTCGGGGACGACGTGGTGTGTCGTTGTGCTCGAAAAATGGTTCGAATGGGAGCATCTTTCGGATGGCCAGAGCTACGGCGCTCTACGGGACAGAAAGACAGAGACAAAACAAAAAAAAACGTTGAAGAAACAGAAAAAAAAACAAAAGTATTAGACTTTTATGTCAGAGGAACAAAAAAAAACCCATAAAAGATAGTAGTTTATTGTAATCAAAAATAGAGACATAATTGAATACTGAATATCTTGGCTGTGCATATGCACAGCATATGTTTCGGAATGGACAAATTGATATGAAATAATATGCAATTAACTGTGGATATGAGAAGAAAAATGCAGAGTCGTACAGCAAGTCACAACGCCCTTGGTAAATCCATCGTTGGGCGCCCTTCTCTTACTAGGGAAAATTAAATGCACCAATTTTACATTCAGGGGCTAAGTATCCAAAATTCTTAGAAATTTTTACGAAAAACAAACGCATTATTTTTTTCTTCGTAACCCACTAAGCATATGCGGTATTTCGAAAAATTTCGTTTCAGGTGGTTCGAAACGAAATTCCGCGGAATTTCGCGGAACTTTAGCATGGTGAAATCTGTTTTTTTGATTTTGTTTCGTTTCGTTAATTTGCATAAATTTCGCTATCAAAAACTAGGCTTAAACGAAATTTAATGGAATTCCGCGGAATTTCTAAACTAATTTAAACTCATAGGGGAACTGTACCGGTTTTGGCCATGTTCCTAATTTGACCAATTTTGTGAATAGCTCCAAAAATGAAGCAATTCACTAGGGTTTTATTAGTTCCAACCGGAGATATATCTCTCACACTTTTACGCTGATTTTAGCTGACCGATTATTTTGAAAAATATGTATATTTCAGGGTTGGCGAAATCGGCGCTAAGGTGGCTAAAACCGGTGCACTTCCCCTATCATACTTTAAATTACTCAAAACTTCGGCTGCGCCGCCGAAAAAATCAGAGTCTGTTTTAAATTTTGTTGCCTATATATTGACGCCTACTATTTACGTAACCCCATACCGAGTCGATAAACACGTATTTAATTTTCTTCTAGAAAACGTCTTCAGTGTTTTATTGGAAATGTTTAAGGTGAAGGTAGGTGGAGTACCAAAACAAATTTTTGAAAGTATTGGTACTGTTGGGTGGTAGTAGTAAAATCCTCAATTTTGTTAATTAACCAATCCGTTGGCGAATATATGGGTTTATTACAAAATTCCTGCCGTGTAAAAATAATTTTAGTTACATATAAAAAAATAGGATGTATGCTTATAACTTACGTTAGTGGATACTACCACTCAACGGTGATTATTTTAATTTTTCGTAGTCGTACTGTGCGTCGTTCTAATTGTAGTCTAGTTATAAGTTTATGTAAGTATTTAATTTCATTGAGGTTTTCTTATTCCATTCTCACCTCTACTCGACTCGAGCCTCAACTGTTCCTACAAAGAGGTTCGACGACTGTTACCACCTAAGAAGAATCCGTAACCTGTTTAGCGACTTTAGGATTCACAGATTAGTTTTAGTCTTGTAATTTTGTCTTAGTCACATACTTATATTAATCAATTGCAATATTAATGCATATTTGCCACAGGAAAACCACCTAAACGCACTTGGCAGTAATCGTAGTTTTAGTTAGGATAAGCAACCTCCTAGATTTACGGTTTAGCTCTATAAGTAGATGATAAGTTTTACACTAGTAGTTCGTAAATAGTTTTAAGCACATACTTTTAAGATATAGTTCATTCAAATTGGTAGTTCATAAGTACTTTTAAGATATAATTCAATTAGATATGTAGTTCAATTTTAGCATTCCGCACTTTTGATGCACTACCGTTCTACAGACGAAGGTCAGACCACACAATAGACGCGGTTGTTTACTTGTCTGACCTTCTCTTGATCGCTAGATCTCGCACGATCCTCCGAACGTGCGATGGGTGTAGAGTGGATGAATTCCAAATTCATGTCGATTTTGCGGGGCGCGTGGGGCTTGATGCTCAAAGTAGCGCCGTCAACAGTCCCCCCGGAATGGGCTCCTGGTTATCCTGATGCCCATTACTCCTAACGCCTACGTCGAGCACAGCAAGCTTCACGGTTGGTCGCTCGTAGATGCCACTGGATGTCTGCACAGCAGCACTTCGGACCTTTCCGTCTGATCCCTTCTTAATAGAAATGACCCGACCTTTGGGCCAGGTGTTCCTAGGGAGCTTCGGGTCTACAATGATGACGATGTCGTTGACACATATGGGCTTCGTCTCTGCAAACCATTTGGTCCTCCGTGTTATTGTAGGGAGATAGTCCCGAAGCCATTGCTTCCAGAACTGGTTTGTTAAGGTTTGAGATAGCTCCCAACCGTACTTGAGCGCCTTCGAGCTGTCGTCAAACGCAACCCAAGGTCTTAATCCGTTGCTTGATCCCAGCAAAAAATGGTTGGGAGTCAGCACTGGGGACTGGTCATCGTCCAGCGGAATGCTGGTTAGTGGACGAGAATTGATGATATTCTCGACCTCTGCTAGCATGTTTTCCAGCACTTCATAGGACAACGTCCTATTCGGTTTCAGGTTCGCAAGGTTAGCCTTAACACTGCGTACTAGCCGCTCCACGATCCACCCATATGGGGCGAGGCCGGGGAATGAAGCTCCAAGAGGTGTGTGAGGTAGTGAACTCTTCTGCAAGAAGCTCTTGATCCAAGTTCTGCATGGCATTTTCTAGCTCTCTGCTAGCTCCCACGAAGTTTGTACCCCGGTCGCTAAAGATTACAGCAGGTACCCTCTCCTTGCCATTACGTTTCTCAGTCCCAGAATGCAGGAATCGGTAGTCATATTGTGTATGATTTGCAAGTGGATGGCGCGAGTGGTTAGACATGTGGCGAGAAGTACCCAACGCTTCTCCTGACGACGTCCAACGGTAATCATAATTGGTCCAAAGTAGTCCACCCCATATACGTGAACTGTCGAGCGTAGGCGGCCAGGCGAGGTAATGGCAAGTCGCCCATAGCTGGTGGTAGTGGTTGTGCACGATCGTTTTGCACTGCTGACAGCATCGACGAATCTCATTGTAGGCAGGCTTCAGTCGAGAAATGCTGTATCGTTGGCGCAACTCGTTAACCACGGTATTGTGGTTTTGATGATGATATTTGTTGTGGTAGTGGGATATGATGAGACGCGTGATGTGATTATTTCGTGGAAGGATGATTGGATTCACTGCATCCGGATTCACACCGGGACACGCCGAGGTTCGACCATGCACCCGGAGTACGCCATGTTGGTCCAGGAACGGACAGAGATAATAGATTGAACTATTCTTCGGTATCGTCAAGGTAGAATCTTTGGACGCTCTTGTGTTCGATAGTATTGCTAGCTCATCTGCGTACGAACTACCTTGGGCCAGCCGGTACAAGTAGTTTTCAGCCTTTACTAGCTCACCAGCTGTCAATGCTCCAACAGTTCTTTCTTCAGAGCTAGATGTCTTTACATTCCCGATGAATCGAAAAACGTATGCGCATCGACGTAGAAGCGAAGTCCATTTGGAGAAATTTTGAGGATCGATGATTGGCTCTGGAAATTTGATGTGCAGCAATAAATGTGGACGTAATTCCTCCGAGGTAGCGTTATCGACGTGTATCTTCACAGGCCATTCTACTTCTGAAGTTTTGAGAAATTCCGGGCCGTGGAACCATCGACTTGTTTTTCTCATATCAGGTACTCGTTTCCACTTTGTTCCATCGTCAGCGACATTATTATTCGTTTGAATCCACTGCCATTCGCTGACATCCGAAGCTTCCAGCATCTCGCTCACTCGGAAAGCGACAAACGGGCTATATCTGCGATGATCGGATTTGAGCCAGCTGATGACGTCGCTTGAATCGGTCCAAAAGAAGCGCCTGTTAATCTTGACGGACAGCGATTGCGCTATGCTGTTCGCCAACCTTACTCCGATTACGCTGGCTTGTAGCTCCGATCGCGGAATTGATAGGAACTTGATAGGTGCAACACGTGTCTTTGATCCTACCAGCGCCGTTTCAATGATGTCTCCTTGCTTGAATCGCAGATATACCACTGCAGCGAACCCTTTCTCACTAGCGTCGACAAAGATGTGCATTTGCACTTCGTTGGTACTATCAATTGATGTAGCGGTCCTATAGCAACGTGGGATTTCTACCGTCGCCACTTCAGGAAGTACCTTTAGCCACTGCATCCACATTCCAAACTGTTTTTCTTCTATAGGATCATCCCATCCGACGGACGTTCTCCATATTTCCTGTAACACCACCTTCAAGAACATTAAGAAATGACCAATAAGCCCCAAGGGGTCGAAGATCATCATCAACGTTCTGAGTACTTCCCTCTTGGTTGGTCTCCGCTGGCCCGACATAAGCTCTGGATCATAGCGAGGAGAAATCTTGAAGGTGAAACAGTCAGTCGAAGTATTCCACCACATTCCGAGTACCTTTTCCGTAGTGGCTCCTTCCGCCATACTAAGGTCCTTCTCTTCCGTGATTCTCTCATGTAGCGCCTCCAAAACAGCCGGACAGTTTGAGATCCAATTTCTCATGTCAAAGCCGGCTTCAGCATGGATTTCCTTCACGTTCAGCGCGAGATCTATTGCTTCTTGTTCGCTTTCGACGCTTGCAAGCATATCATCCACGTAATGTTTATCGACGATGGCTCGAACCGCTGCCGGATGACTTTCCTGGAATCGCTGAGCATTGGTATTTTTCACATATTGTGCGATACTAGGGGCACATGATACCCCAAACGGCAACACCAGCAAAGTGTATATGCTGGGTTCAGCGCTCCCTACATCGTCCCTCCAAAGAAGCACAGGCGAACGTCTTGTCTCAGAAGAATCTGCAGGTACATCTCCCGAATATCCCCGCAGATAGCGATGCGAAACTCCCGAAACTGGACGAGAACTGCTAGTAGCGATGTCAAAAGATCAGGGCCTTTGATTAGGAACGAATTGAGGCAAACACCATGAGCAGGAGCAGCGGCGTCCCATACTAGCCGTACCTTACCCGGTTTGTTGGGATTCACAACAGGGAATACGGGCACGAACCATTGTTGAGACTGCTGTTTGTTGAGTTCTGCTTGCGTCAGCTTTCGCACGTAACCCTTATTCACGTAGTCCTTCATCTTCATCCTAACGGTTTCTGCGAGATTATTATCCATTTGCATACGCCGGTCAAGGCACTGCCATCTTCTGAAAGCCATACTTTGGCTATTCGGAAAACGAACGTTGTCGTACTTCCAGAGGAGTCCCGCTTCGTACCTTCCCTCTTTTGGGGTTGTTAGCTTTTCAAGCATATCCAACGCTCGTTGATCTTCATTCGACCGCAAAATCTTTTCCGGTTTTGAAATCCCAAGGCTATCCAGATTGAAGTAGCTTTTCATTGCGGCGTGCAGATTCTCGTCGGATTCATGCTGACATTCACACACTTTAACAGAATGCACGTTCACGTAATTTCCCTGTCGTTGTGTTCGTGAGGTGTTCCCATAGATGATCCAACCCAAGCGCGTTTTGACGGCGATAGGTTCACAGGGTTTTCCTTCTCGACTTTTTAGAGCATGCCCAAGCGACGCATGATCAAGACCAATCAGAATTCTCGGACATACGTTACTGTAGGACTTTACGGGTAGCCCGTCGAGATGGTTGAACCGTTGCAGTAACTCCGAGTACACTAACGTTTGCGGCCGAAGTTGTAGGCTCTGGAACCGTATGCACATTTGACATCCTGTGAGACTTGGAAGTGGCTTCGATGCCCGAGATTTCTACTCCAACTTTCTGGGACGCATTTTCTACTCTCTTGGTACCTCCGTCCATTTTAAGCACAGCGGAGTTCGAGGCCCGTCTACTCCCAACTCCTCAGCTAAGCTATCCTCCATTAGCGTTAGCTCCGAACCATCGTCTATGAAGGCATACGTCTGGACCTGCGTTGATGGCCCACGGAGCAACACGGGAACAATCCTGAACAATACTTCGCTGGTTAGCGCTTGGTGGATGTTACAGCTTCTGGTAGCAGAACTGTCCTGCTTATCGTTGTGCATCAACGGGTGGTGAAAAAAGGTGCAGCCTTTAATTCCGCAATGTTTCTGTTGTCTGCATGTACCATTGTGCTTCCGTAGACATTTACGGCACAGCTTTGCCTCCCGTACGACGGCCCATTTGGCATCTAGGCTTAATTCGGCAAACCGTTTACATTTGGCAACCGTGGGACAGCTTCCTTTGCATGTAATGCATGCAGTGGTTGACGCTGA
This sequence comes from Armigeres subalbatus, assembly GCF_024139115.2. Classification (NCBI taxonomy): domain Eukaryota; kingdom Metazoa; phylum Arthropoda; class Insecta; order Diptera; family Culicidae; genus Armigeres; species Armigeres subalbatus. The sequence continues at coordinate 117,961,102 of NC_085141.1, read as the reverse complement.
GGACGATCGGTGGCCAGCTAGTGCTTTTGCTGGTGCGGATCGGTTTCGTTCTTCTTCAACATCTGAATGGATGTTTATAAATCCGTCATTTTTCCAGCCGCGGCTTCTAGGTGTATTGGAAGGAGTTTGCATAACGGCGCTAGCATCTTCTGCAATCGAATACAGCCAACGACTGAAGTGTAGTAGGTTCGGTGCAGGATTACTTCGAGAATACTTTGCCCAGTCGAGCTTTAATCCGGGTGGAAGGCGATCTACCAACTCGACTTTCAGTGCAGCATTGTAGATAAAGTCCTGAACTCCACATGCTTCTATAGTAGAAACCAAATTTTCGACCGTTAGTGCAAACGTGACCAGCGTGTCGAGTTTTTCTACTTGTGGCGATGGTAACGACCGGATCTTCCCAATCGAAGCATGTACGATTGCATCTGGCCTACCATAGAGCATTTTTAATGTGGACATTACACCGCCAACGTTGGACGGATGGAGTAGTCGGCAGCGAACGGCTTCTAATGCCTTTCCCTTCAGGCATTTCCTAAGACGGAGCATGTTTTCCTCGTTAGAAAAACCGCACATTTGAGATGATGAAGTGTACATCGAGAAGAAGAGAGGCCCATCTTCGGGATTCCGTAAAACTCCGGTAGGTCTCTGGATACAGCCTGGCGTGCCGCCACCTGACTTCGGTTGAGGACACACGTTATCGTCAGCATCACGATCGTCAAACTCCGAATTTCTGAGCCCTCGAAGGTGTTGACTCGAAAGCCCGGCAGGATTCCTTCCCTGGTTTTCTTGTAGGAAAGATGGTTCAGACCAGAACTGGACGTTTGGATCGGAGGGCGCTGTTCTGACACCCGAGATTGTTGGGCCAAACGCCCCCTGTGGATCGAACGAAGGATGCAACTGGGCTCTTGGATTCGAACCCGACCACTGGTCCTGAGCCTGGTAGCTTTGAGATGAAACCGGTTGACGATGTTGCGGTTGGTTGAACTGTATTCCTGATACTGGAACTGATTGACGAACTTTGTGTTGGTGAGAAAAGTTCTCTGGAGTTGAAAATTGTGCCATCTGACGCGGATCTTCAAGAAAGGACGCCGGCGGTCGACGAAATTGGACTCCTCGTGTTGCATCTGCTCGTTGATTATTTGGAAACGGCGGCGGAGGACACTGCTTCTCTGGAACTAGTATTGATCTTCGCTGGAACCGATCTTCGGGGATTGGCGTAGGAACCGAAGTTCGAAATTCACGATTCCTCAGCGGAACATCTGATCGATCCGCTTCTTGGGGTGTTGATCGTAGAGGGGGAACGAAACTCTGTAACGTTGATCGCCGTTCTATCTGCCCGCCATCTGGTGCCTGTTGAACTCTAAGCTGCATCTGGTCGCCGTTCACGTACTCTTCAACTAGACCGGAATCACTTTCTTCACCACATTTATCCGTATCTCTCAGCCATCCTCGGACCTTGGACATCTCACCAGACTCTACATCATCATCACTAACCACTGTTCCCTCACCGTCTTCTTGTTCCAAAATGCGGTATTTCTCGTCCAAAAACTTTTGCTCCAATTTCTTCTGTTCTTCGAGCTTCTGCAACTGTAGATCGACCTTGCGTTGATGACTCCGATGGCTGCTTGCCTTTCCGGCGGACTTCCTTGTATTTGTAGTGTTTGGGGGTGGAGCTACCGCTTGATTTTGTTGGGGTGTTGGTACTTGTTCCATTTGATTACTTGCGCCCGTTGGCTCATGTGGACACTTTGGACAAATCCAACTTCGGTTCGCAACGCCACCAGTCACTTCCACACAAGAAAAATGATACCACTTATCGCAACCATCACACTGCACCATTCTACTATTATCTCGTTCACTACACCATTCGCAATGACTATACCGAGTAACGTATACGCGTTGATTCGAATTTGGCGGCGCGGTGGGACTCGCGTTATCGTTGACATTCGACGACCGTATGGGATTGACGTTAGTATTGACACCAGCTTTTAATTTCGGTATGGCTCCTCTGGGACTAACATTGGCAATATCAGCATTTACCTGAGAACTTGGGGGAGGGGGTATTTCCTGTACCGTAGATGCATGGCTCTTGGCACCGGTTACCGTCGTCATTAAGTCCCTCGCTTCGCCTTGCGCGCTAGTCGCGATAGTGAGACTGTTGATACCGGTAACTACATCTGCATTGGTTGTTGGAGTACCCATGGCGTCGTTGGTTCCAATTGCACCCGTGGCCAAAAGCTGGCCCGCCGCAGCCATGTCCGAACTCGATTTGGAACTCGTCCTGGAATTCCTTAACTCCTTGCCGAACATTGTTACGATGAATAACGAATTTTGTAAAATGTTGGGTGGTAGTAGTAAAATCCTCAATTTTGTTAATTAACCAATCCGTTGGCGAATATATGGGTTTATTACAAAATTCCTGCCGTGTAAAAATAATTTTAGTTACATATAAAAAATAGGATGTATGCTTATAACTTACGTTAGTGGATACTACCACTCAACGGTGATTATTTTAATTTTCGTAGTCGTACTGTGCGTCGTTCTAATTGTAGTCTAGTTATAAGTTTATGTAAGTATTTAATTTCATTGAGGTTTTCTTATTCCATTCTCACCTCTACTCGACTCGAGCCTCAACTGTTCCTACAAAGAGGTTCGACGACTGTTACCACCTAAGAAGAATCCGTAACCTGTTTAGCGACTTTAGGATTCACAGATTAGTTTTAGTCTTGTAATTTTGTCTTAGTCACATACTTATATTAATCAATTGCAATATTAATGCATATTTGCCACAGGAAAACCACCTAAACGCACTTGGCAGTAATCGTAGTTTTAGTTAGGATAAGCAACCTCCTAGATTTACGGTTTAGCTCTATAAGTAGATGATAAGTTTTACACTAGTAGTTCGTAAATAGTTTTAAGCACATACTTTTAAGATATAGTTCATTCAAATTGGTAGTTCATAAGTACTTTTAAGATATAATTCAATTAGATATGTAGTTCAATTTTAGCATTCCGCACTTTTGATGCACTACCGTTCTACAGACGAAGGTCAGACCACACAATAGACGCGGTTGTTTACTTGTCTGACCTTCTCTTGATCGCTAGATCTCGCACGATCCTCCGAACGTGCGATGGGTGTAGAGTGGACGAATTCCAAATTCATGTCGATTTTGCGGGGCGCGTGGGGCTTGATGCTCAAAGTAGCGCCGTCAACAGGTACAATAAAAACTGTCATATACTGTAGTAGTATTGGTGTCGCACTAATAAAAAACAAAGAATATGAGTAGGGTGGTTCAAAAAACGACCCAACTCCATCACGCTCACTCGATTCCGTCCAATGCTCCGAGTGTCCTCCAAAAGCTTAATTCGACAAAAACTGGTTGAGCACAAGCCGGTTCAAGTCTGTTTTAAAACTAGTATGGGAAACTAAACCTTTCATTACACTGGCTACAGCGCCTTCTTTCCAAACTCAGGCGAAAAGAGAACCTACATAGCTAAAAGCAACATTCCAGAGACTTCACTGAACGAAAACCGCAGCGCAGGAATGATCCATTGATTACGTAACGCGAAAAATAGCATTTTATACCCCGCTCACCACCATGTCACACTTTTTGTATGAAGTATCTGCCCCTGGTGTGAAAAATATCACAGACAAGTTCTGGCTATTTTGTTGAATTACTCGTTTCACTGATGCCTTCTAAGAAGCCTAATTATCATGCTGAAGATTCGCAACCTCGATTAAAATCAACTCCAAACTATTGGAACGACCGTTCAATATGCATTGTCTATGGAGTTAAATATATTGAACATTATTATAACACGTTTCACTGATGCCTTCTGAAAGCCTACACAATGTCAGCGGAACGGAAACGGCAAATTTGACAGAAAATATATGAGCTAACTGTCAAATTTGCCGTTTTCGTTGCCGTTCCGCTGACATTGTATATGGTCTCCCCCTCGCCCAGCGCCCAATGACGGAGTGCCACAGTCAGAATAATGTAAAGTTCAACCTCGTCATATCAGCTGTCACCCAAATATCACCCAAAATATGAAACATAATCTACTGAGCGTGGCGGGGCAAAATCATTTTTGAGCCACCCTAATTATTAGTTTGTTGCTGTCGTCGCCGGTGTTTACATTTGCTCCGCGAACAGTTTTTCATAGTTTTTTTCGGGCAAAAATAGCAGTTTATATCGAGTTTTCGCTTCAAACAAGTGACTGATTTTAAAAAGTGATGTTTAATTTGCATTCCATCAACATTTCGGGCTGCTCATGTGCGGAGAAGTGAGTGAAAACTTGATTTTTTCAATACCCTTTAAGAAGAAGTGAAGTGCAGTGATAAACCCACCAAATCGAAAACAGCTATTAAATTGGCACGAAACTGCTGATTTATTATATTATTCGAGCATGGGACATGGGACTCTGTGAAGAAACATGTTCATTATCACGGGAAGTGAATAAATATGCTGTGAACAGGTTAGTAATTTGAATATTAAAGTTTTGTTCGATGCATTCGAATGTTGGTGGGAGAGGAGTGCGGGAGGTGTGGGGTCGACCCGTGGAAGATCCGGTGCCATATTGACGGCCATCGTGGTACTCTTCCAACTATGTCCTTAACAGAAAACGAAAAGCATCTTTTACTTAATTTTTTGAGGTTCTCCTATTTTTAACGAAAATGCGTCGGATTTAACGCAACTTTTAGTACATCATGCTTAGAGTGTAAATGTTAGTAATAAGAATTAGTTATTTTGAAAACTTTGTCTAGCAGGCAAAGTCGTGGATTCCTAGCGGCCTTGACGAAGTCTTTTCTGGGCGCCTGTTTCGAACTCCACTTAGGCTTCAAACCAAGTTTAAGCGTATGAGCAAGCACCGTTCACGAGTTCAGCGAGCATGGAGAAGGCCCTAAGAAAAAACAAAATGTGCAACATTTCACATTCAAACTACAATTTGAATCTCACCGAAAGTAAGAATAAAATTTCTAGCGGATTGAAGATGCTCCATATAACTTACCTGTGATATAACAGTCAATATTCAGCGAATCAACTAAATATACTCACAGTCCTTAAGATGGTTTGAAATTTGTTGAAATATTGTTTGATTCTTTGAAAATGTATCGTGTCGTGTGTATTTCTAGATCTTTGTATAGCATTTTCAAAAGTCCAGAACGGATTGAAAGATTAGTAGAATTGCTGAAAGTAAAGAATGATTGCGTTACCAAATTTCCTACTATTTGTTTATTTGAGACGCTATTATGTTTTTAACCAGTCCGTCTATAATGACGTGCAATCAACTGTGTGAAGAAGTGACGACGAAAATCGTCATAACTTTTTGCTGCGCGACTATCGTCGTGGTACGCATGCGGCGCGAAGAAAACTAATAGGTGTTGCGCGTGCAAGGTTATGACGAAGACTATTTTTTTTTTCGCTTTCTTCATACGACGAGAATGACTATTGTCAGCCCTGGTTTAACAGAATTATATCCGTTGTGTGCTCGTCATGTGCTTCGGGGGCATACGCCTCACGATAAATTTTCAAACCGCTTTCATAACCTGCTCCTTCTGTTACTAAAACTCTATTTGTTGCATAGCAGTTAGAACAATACAAATATTTAAAAACAATTATGTTTCCTCCCCCCTCCCCCACTCGGATTTCTTTTGTCCAAAAATAATATTTTGAGGATGGAACAAAAAAAACTTCGGATAATTTTGAAGATTTTCAAAACGTTTTTTAACAAATCCGAGGAGTTTATTTTTATTATTTTTTTAATTTTATTTATTTTTTGTTGTTCCCCGCTTCTCCAACCCTGGACCTTTCGGAGACCAGTAGAACATAATTTAAATTAAATATTTGTAACAGCCTTATTTGACTTCCAAAAATTTTACCTTAATTGCGTACGTAAGCAATTTAACAAAAAATCCGCGGAAAAAATTTAAAATTTCGTTTCGTTTCGCAAAAATTCGAAATAAATAGACTTTGATTTCGTATTGTTCCGTGGTATCGAAAATAAATCTATATTTCGTTTCGCTTCGTTTCGAATCAACATAGACATTTTAAATTTCGTTTCGTTTCACCAAGAAAAAATGTATTATCGCATACCCTTATAACCCATGCCTTGCTGGGTCAAGAAAATCCAACTCTAGTCAAATAGAAGTAAAAAACTCTTATATATTTTGAACGGGGAAAGGCTGTTTGGCCGAATGTCACTAGGCCGAAAGTTGTTTGGTCGAATATACCCTTGGCCGAACAAACTTTTAGGCCGGAAAACATTTGGCAGAAAGGGTTGTTTGGCCGGAAGGGTCATTTGGCCGAAAGAGGAGTTTGGTCGAAAGGGTCATTTGGCCGAATAGGTCATTTGAAAAGTCTCATTTCTCACTGTAAAAAATGAGGAGGGGGGAGTGAGTAGTGAGACGTCTCTCTTCTCACTCCTAATTTCTTACTTTTCAAATGGCCTATTCTGCCAAATGTCCTATTCAACCAAATGACCCTTTCGGCCAAATGACCCTTTCGGCCAAATTACCCTTTCGGCTAAATAACCCTTTCCGGGTTGGTTGTTGATCGGAATCACCATTGGAACTTTGAAGAAATCCAACGTTGGAGAGAGTCTTCAATGGTTTGCAGAGGCCATTGAACCTAGTTGGGTTAATCGTGGTAATCTAAAGTGGATTGGTCGATGTCGGTTAATCTGGTGAATCATGAAAAATCTAAATCTTTTGTGTGCTTGGTTGTTTATTTGAAGGAACTAATAATATTTGTAAGGTCAATATTGAAACTCAAATATGAGGTTTGGAACTACTACTTGACCTAGGCAATAAAACCCAACTCTGCAGTGGTCGATGGTCGGAATTACCATGGGTTGAAGAAAGGTAAAAAAAAATTGTTATTAGAAGAAATTAAGAATAATCTTTAATGATCATTCATATCCAATCAATGAATCAAAAAATTCTAGGTACCGAATCCTCTCAATGTAACTCCATGTAATTTGGACTACACGAAATTATTCTGGCCATTCACAAAGTACGTCACGCCTATAGAGGGAGGGAAGTTTCAAAGCAGTGCAGCGTGACGATTCATATAAACATTTTGAAGGTGTAATAGAAAAAGTGTAACGAAGTGGGTAGGGGGTAGAAAATCGCTCGGAAGCCTCCTGTCAAGAGGCTCGGAAGCCTCCTGTCAAGAGGCTCGGAAGCCTCCTGTCAAGAGGCTCGGAAGCCTCCTGTCAAGAGGCTCGGAAGCCTCCTGTCAAGCCTCAGCTTTCAAGAGGCTTGGAAGCATCAGCTTTCAAGAGTCCTGGAAGCCTCAGCTTTCAAGAGGCTTGGAAGCCTCAGCTTTCAAGAGGCTTGGAAGCCTCCGCTTTCAAGAGGCTTGGAAGCCTCAGCTTTCAAGAGGCTTGGAATCCTCGGCTGTCAAGAGGCTCGGAAACCTCCTGTCAAGAAGCTCGGAAACCTCCTGTCAAGAGGCTCGGAAGCCTCCTGTCAAGAGGCTCGGAAGCCTCCTGTCAAGCCTCAGCTTTCAAGAGGCTTGGAAGCATCAGCTTTCAAGAGGCTTGGAAGCCTCAGCTTTCAAGAGGCTTGGAAGCCTCAGCTTTCAAGAGGCTTGGAAGCCTCAGCTTTCAAGAGGCTTGGAAGCCTCAGCTTTCAAGAGGCTTGGAAGCCTCAGCTTTCAAGAGGCTTGGAAGCCTCAGCTTTCAAGAGGCTTGGAATCCTCGGCTGTCAAGAGGCTCGGAAACCTCCTGTCAAGAAGCTCGGAAACCTCCTGTCAAGAGGCTTGGAAGCTTCCTGTCAAGAGGCTTGGAAGCCTCCTTTCAAGAGGCTCGGAAGCCTCCTTTCAAGAGGCTCGAAAGCCTCCTTTCAAGAGGTGCGGAAGCCTCCTTTAAAGAGGATTGAAACAGAGTGATGCACTCTAGAATTTACTGTTCTATATAGCGCTCAAGGGAGTGCGATGGCTTTTTGCAGTAGAAGAGGACCTGATATCGCTAAACGTTCAGAGCGATCAAGTGTATCAAGTGAGTATTTGGAGCTAGGTCATATGCAAATGGTAGCTGGTATACGCAAATAAGCAGGGGGCAGCAGGGACAGCAGGGACAGCATGATGTCCAAGGGCTTGACGACCCCTCCCCAGCTGTCTGCGAGTCAGGGAGAACTGCCTAGGGCGTGGTGGGATTTAGCAGTGGGCTCTGCTAAAATCCCTCCCAAAAAACCACAAGTGCCCGTAAGCGGACTCTATCAAAGCGACTGTGTGCCGCTTCAAAAGCACAAGCCCAGGGAGGGAGTGCCATCTGGCATGTGGAGTGTCCCTACTTCGGTAGGGTAGTGCGTGAGCTGCTTCGGCAGGGAGTGAGTGATCTGTTTGTGCTGAGGCAGGAGTGTCATAGCGAGTCGCCGCCGCTATGGCAGCCTCGAAGCGCAGCAGAAGTCTGAGTATGGACTGCACATGCTAAGGTAAGAGTGTCGTAGCGTTGCTACCGCTATCGACACCTCGAGGCATGGCAGTGGAGTGTTAGAATAAGTTGTGGAGTGTACCTACTTCGGTAGGGTAGCGCGTGAGCTGCTTCGGCAGGGAGTGAGTGATCTGTTTGCGCTGAGGCAGGAGTGTCATAGCGCGTCACCGCTAATGTCACCTCGAAGCGCAGCAGAAGTCTGAGTATGGACTGCACATGCTGAGGTAGGATTCGATGGACCTATCGACACCTCGAGGCATGGCAGTGGAGTGTTAGAGTGAGCACCCGAAAAAGGGTCACATGGAGCGAATGGTCTTTGGAGAAGCTGCTTCGGCGGCAGGGTAGCAGTGGGTTGTACCCACACACCTACAGTTGTGCACATGTGGTGCATGGGGAGTGTCCCTGCTTCGGCAGGGTAGCGTGTGGTCTGCTTCGGCAGTGGTGTGATTGATCTGCTCGTGCTGAGGCAGGAGTGTCGTAGCGCAATATCTGTAGGCCCAGGCAGTTACCGCTATTGACACCTCGAGGCATGGCAGCGGAGCGTCCGGGAGAGCATCCAAGTAAGACTCAAATGGAGTGAATGGTGTGCGAGCACCCAAGTCAGTCTCGCGTGGGACGAGTGCCTGTGTGAGCGATAATGAGCGAGTACGCTTAGTACTGCCGTCCCCCAGAAGTAGTACTGCGAGGTAGTTCCTGGGGAAACGATGGTGGAGCCCAAGGAGTTTAGTCGGTATTACCGGTATGGTCGAGTCCGACACTCCAGTACACTTCCGTGTGGTAGTTTGGCAACTACAATGCACGTGTACTGGGTTAGTGTGTAAATGCATTCTCCCTTGTAAAAAAAAAAAAAAAAAAAAAAAAAATACGCAAATAAGCAACATAGAAAGTCTATCTTCCACATCATCCTGTTACAGGTATACCTCGATCATTTGAATGGGGCCTAATAGCCAACATTAATTACTTCTGATTCCTCGTCTTTATATTCAGCTATATATGTAGATAAGGAATTGGACCTGTGCGCTACCGCGCCACGCCGCCCCCGCCGACACTTATTGACGTACGCCGACGCCGGTCAAGGTGTCGGCGGCGCGCCATACGCCGATTGGCTCCACGCCGCCGAATTTCGTATTTCACGCCGATGATTGACCAACACAAAAATCACAGTATGTAGTGCGTTTTCATCTACCGGACCAAGGCAACCTATCAGGCATTTATTAAATAGCTGTTATACCTTTAGCAGATTTGTTTTCATCTCTGTCAATTTTACCGGCATTGGCGTGTTATATGCTGGGTCATCCAAGAACTTCTTGGCAAAAGACCTACAAATCAACGAGCGTAGCGATGAACCTCTAATCTCATATGTCTCATGTGGAATAACCTCATTCTGGTCGCATTGGGTGGTTCATCGTCTTTTTAAAGATTTAAATGTTGCATATCTTAATTGATCTAGTGCTTATATTATATTTGCGGCTACAAGTCTTAGTGTTGAAAGTTGAATTTGGATTCCCAGTCTGGTAGGATTTTTTTTTTAAATTCCCTGAGCATGGAGTATCATTGTGATAGCTTCGTGATATGCGAATGCACAAATGGTAACTTGGCTTCTGGAGCACGATGGGACACGTGACCCATCAAATTGAATATTTCCTTCACTCCTCCTTGTACTTAAATTGGCAGAATTGTTCTAAAAACGGGTTTAATATATTTTTATTAAAAAATCCCAAAGAAATTTCTTGGTTTTCCTGAAATAATGTACGAAGAACATCCTGGAGAAAGGAGGGAATTGAAGAAATTTTTTAGATTTTTGAGGAATTTTTGGATTTATCCCCGTGGATGATTGTCTGGAGAAAATTCTGAAGGAATCCAACAAAATTTTTAAAGAAATTTAAGAATGTCGGCAATTTCTTCAGGAGTTCTCTCTGAATTCGTACGGAGATATCTGAAATTTCGTCCTAGAATTTTGGAAGCAAATGGCGGAGAAAATTCCGAAAAAATACTTGATGAATATCCGAGGCAGAGTAGAGACACTTACGCGAAGGTAGAGAGAATCTCCTTTCAACAGTGTAATCCAACAGACTAATAAATAAATACGCAATACTTTATTTTGATAAACAATACCCAAATAAATTTCTGGGTTTTATTGAAATATTTTCCGAAGGAAGTCCTGGAGAAAGTTCTGAAGGAATGAACCTTCGTCCTAGAATTTTGGAATGAAATGGCGGAGAGAATTCCGAAAGAATTACTAGAATATTTTCCGGGGGAATGGAATGACTTATGGAATACCTGGAAAAGTTTCAGAGGAATTGTTAAAATAATTTCCGAAGACATTTTGCAAAAGTATGTGTTTATTAATGAAAAGTATGTGTGTATGTACAGTTATCCATCATTCTGGCTTGAGTCTTGCTCTGCATACAGCTCAACCCAATATTACAGTCGAATTTTCGAAGACCATTCTGCTTTCAATGCACTGCTGTATGAAGGGCAAAAAAATGGAGGCGGCGACCCATAGGCAGAGACACTTACGCGAAGTCCGCGGGATCTCCTTTCAACAGTGTAATCCACTAGACTAATAAATAAATTCACAATCCTTTTTGAGCTTTTCGAGGGGTAGCTATTTTGAGGAAGGGTGCGTCAAATCCATTACAACTGTGGGGAGTGTACCCATCTACATTTTTTTTATTTCCAATTTCAAAAAGAATTTTTGAAGGAATTCCTGATGGAATTGTCAAAATCTATCTTAGAAGAATTTTTAAAAGAATTTCCAGAAGCATTCCTTAAGATATTTCCTAAGGTCCTAAGAAGTTCCGAAGCTAAGGGAAGGGAAGGGAAGTTTCAAAGAAAAAGCTGGATTCATTTATGGACGTTTTTTGGAGGAATTCCTGAAGAAATTCCCGATGGAATTCCTGACAGAATTTTTGAAGGTATATTAGAATGAGTTTCTTGATGTCTCACCGAAATAATTCCTGAATATATTTTCTAGGGAATTATTTAAAGTATTTTCGAGAAAATCTGTAGATATTTTCGATGGAACTCCTGCAGTAAATTCCCAAGAAATTCTTGAGCATATCTAAATATCCACAATCTCGATATGTTGAGAGTTTTTCTTGGCATATAGTCTTGATTATAGAGTCAAAACTGAGTTTGTTTCACTACTCTCCAGATTTTCGAAGAAATTCTTAGAGAAATATAGGAATTTCTATTTAAATTTCAATAGCTATTTGTTTGAAACATCCACTAAAAAATCCTTTCATTTAAAATTCTGTTCGAAAATCTCTCCAGGTTCTCTTTTAGTTATTCCTTCAAGAATTCAGTCGGAAGTTTCTCCAAAGGAACTTATGTGGACATTCATCCAGGAATTCCGTCGGAAAACCTTCCGGAAAGGCCTTTTATTTATTTTTCAGAAACTCATTTGGAACATCCTCCAGGAAGTCCTTAGAAAATTCCTTCAGTAAACTATACAAAATTTCTGCAGGAATGTCTCCGGTACGAATCATAATATGGAAGAATTTTCGAAGAAACTCCTGAGGGAATTTGAGTGTTGAACTTATTTTAAATTTAAATAAAAAAGCACGTAAACAAATATTTTAAAAAATGAATGAATTTACAAACAAAATTTCCAAAGATTTTCCAAAAGAATTTCAGAAGTCATTCCCGAAAGAGTTCTTTGAGGAATTTTAAAAGGAATTTTCGGAGATCTACAGCAATTTCTGGAAAAGTTGCTAAAGGAATTTCAGGAGGAATGTCCGAAGGAACTCCTAAAGGAAATTTGAAAAAAAAAATCCTAGGGAAAGTTCTAAATAAATTCTAGTGGGAAATTTCGAGAGAATACCAAAAATATCTTCCTAGAGTTTTAAAAGAAATTGTATGAATTACTAAAGAAATTACTGGAAGATTTTTTTTTAAGAAATTGCAAAAACAAATTTCTGAAGGAATTTCTAAGAAAAAAAAATCCTAAGTCTGATTTCAAAGTTTTTTTCCAAAAGGGATTTCCGTTTTTATTCCTAAATCAGTGTCTGTAGGTTTTCCTATAGAAGTTCTTGAAAGATTTTCCATGGGAATTTTCTAAGGAATTCTTAATGGAATTTTCAAAGGAACTACTAAAAAAATTTCCAACGAATTTCTAAAGAAATTCCCAAAAGACTCCGTAAAGAAATTTCCGAAGCAATCCCTAAAGTAATTTCCAAGGAAATTCCTGAAGGAACTTTTGAGGAAATTTCGGAACGAATTTACGAAGAAATACCCAAATAAATTTTAAAGGGGATTCTTAGAAGAAGTTCTGAAGGAATTCATTAGGGAACATCTTAATTAACCTTCTTCGGATATTAGAAAAAACTTACGAATAAGATGTTGGGGTCATATTGACCCAGAAATGTAAATGCTTATAAAACAGTCAAATTTTAACCGAATCACAAAGTTTATATACCGTTCGAAAGATAAACTCATCAATTTTGTGGCTATGTGGTGATATGCTGGTTCTGGAGACAATGGCCACCGGGAAACGACTTCCACGGGGACCTTGTCGGTCATATAAGGGTGCATAAAAATCGCTCCATATTTGCCTTTTGATCGCTAATTCTTCATAGATTCTCCTAAAACGGTAATGTATGGTCCATGAGAGGGCTTCCGATGAAAGTGGCCACTCCTGGAACATGCAAGGTGCCCCCGGGGAACCCGCAGGAAGGGACATTTCCGTTTTAGCACCAAAATATACCGTGCGGCGGTTCTGTCGTCATGATTTTCCACAAAATATATGATAATGCGCTCGAAATCGCTAAGTGACCACATTGGCCACTCCTGGAGCCTATGAGGTGCCCCCGGGGAACCCGTAAAAGGGGACATTTCCGTTTTAGCACCAAAATATGTCGTGCGACTGCTCTTTCGTCATGATTTTCCACAAAATAGATGATTATGTGCTCAAAATCGATAATTGACCACATTGGCCACTCTTGGAACCTATGAGGTGCCCTTGGGGAACCCGTAGAAAGGAATATTTCCGTTTAAACTCCAAAATATGCCATGCGGTGGCTCATTCGTCATGATTTTCCACAAAATAGATGATTATGCCAGTGAAATCGATAATTGACCACATTGGCCACTCTTGGAGCCTATGAGGTGCCCTCGGGGAACCCGTAAAAGGGAACATTTCCGTTTTAACACCAAAATATGCCGTGTGGCGGCTCTTTTATCATGATTTTCCACCAAACAGATGGTCATGCGCTTGAAATCGATAAATGATCACATTGGCCACTCCTTGTATATGCAAGGTACCCCCGGGGAACCCGTAGGAGAGGACATTTCCGTTCTGGCACCAAAATGTGCGGTGCTGCGGCTCTTTCGTCATGATTTTCCATAAAATAGATGATTATGCGCTCGAAATCGATAAGTTACCACATTGGCCACTCTTGGAGCCTATGAGGTGCCCCCGGGGAATCCATAAAAGGGGACATTTCCGTTTTAACACCAAAATATGCCGTGCGGCAGCTTTTTTTTTAAATTTATTATCGTGATTTTTTATTTTACGGATAAGTACCGTGCGGCAGCTCTGTCGTCATGATGTTCCACAAAATAGATGATTATGCGCTTGAAATCGATATTTGACCACATTGGCCGCTCTTGGAGTCTACCAGGGGCCCCCAGGGAACCCGTAGAATGGGATATTTCTGTTTTAACACCGAAATATGCCGAGCGGCGACTCTTTCGGTGTGTTTTCCCACCAAAGAGATGGTTATTCGCTCGAAATCAATAAGTGACCACATTGGCCACTCTTGGACCTATGAGGTGCCCTTGGGGAACCCGTAGAAAGGGACATTTCCGTTTAACACCGAAATATGTCGTGTGGCGGCTCTTTCGTCATGATTTTCCACAAAATAGATGATTATGCGCTTGAAATCGATAAGTGACCACATTGGCCGCTCTTGGAACCAATGCGATGGCCACGGGGAACCCGTAGATGGTGACATTTCCGTTTTTATACCGAAATGAATAAGTGACCACAATTTCCATTTTGGAACCTATGAAGTACCGCCGTGGAGCTCATAGGAGAGGACATTTCCGTGCTTACTCTTACTCTTACTTAGGGCCGATGCCCACGTAGCGTGTTTTCAAGCGTCCACGCAAGGTACCCAGCATCAAATGTAGTTTACGTGTGCATTATTCCATTTGATGCTGGGTACCTTGCGTGAACGCGGCGTGCAAGCAGCGTGAAAAAACTTTACGTGGACATTGGTCGTTAAAGACATGCCGTGCAGCGGCTCTTTCACTATAATTTTCCATCAAATAGTTGGTTATGCTCTTGAAATCTAATATCAACCCGAGGGAACCCCAGGCCCAGTTTCGGTAATTGTGGAGTGCCGTGAAGAATTCATTGAAAGTGTCTGTGCACACAAAATCTCACTCACTTTTCAGGAACTTTTCCTCAACCGAATTGCTCGCAGTAATACCATTCGACGAAAATCCTGCCCTATTGTTTCCTATTAAAAATTGGCCAGATCGGACTATGGGCTCCGAAGTTATGGCCAAAATACTAATTTCAGCATCTGCATGGGAAAATCACTTTTCTGGCACTTATGCTCATCCGATTGGCTTGCAATAAGTTGCGTTCAGCAGAAAATTTTAGAATGCAAATAAACAAATATGAAAAATAAGAGCTATCTACCTATTAGTGTTATATTAGACTTTTCTTATATATTTCTCAACCCTTTTGAACGAACGATAAAGGCACCATCACCACTAGGTAGATTAATCTTGTTTTTTTCTATCAAATAGGTCATTCATTCTGAACTTAATATCTACAACCTACAAGGTACCCGCAGGAGTCTCACAGAAGGAGAGATTTATTTATATCGAAATGTTGCGTTTTCATATCATTGTCCACGGCGATCGGTGAAAACTTCAAACTTCTATGAGTCGATATTGAAGGGACCATCGACTAAAGGTAATATCGAGATGCGGAATAGAAAATCCTTGGAGAGCTATTCGAAGGAATCATCACAGTAGCCCAGAAACTATTTTTTAATTTGACTCAGTTCTCAATTTCAAATGAAGAACAATTTCAAACGCATAACCAACTTTTTGAAGACTTGTGGCCAGGGTAGACAATGATAGACGAAGATAGAGCTGCCGCAAGCGGCACAGTACATTTGATATAACCATGAAAATGTCCTCTCCTACGGGTTCGCAGGGCATCTCAAAGGTTCCAAGAGTAGACAATATCACTAATCAACTCCAAGCACATGACCATCTGTTTGGTAGAAAATAACAAAGAAAGAGCCACCTCACGGCATATTTTGGTGTTAAAATGGAAATGTACTCTTGTACAGTGAACGTTCGCTAATTGGGGTTTTTCTAGTTGGGGCGCTTTTTAGTTGGGGGTTCGCTAATTGGGGCAAAACCCAATTAAAAAGCAGCTAAACGCCAGAATGTGATGTCAAAAACGCGTTGACGTTTTGTTTCCGTGTTTAGCGGGATCGATATTTTCTGGCGCGTAAAATTTTCCTTTGTTCAATGCAAAAAGAAAACAACATTGACGCTTGTCAAAACGCCCCAATTAGCGAACGGCATTCGCTAGTTGTGGTGAGGTCGTGCCCCAATTAGCGAACGATCACTGTACGGGCTCCCGGGGGCACATCATAGGTTCTAAGGGTGGACAATATGTCAATAATCGATTTCGAGGGCACCTATTTGGAGGAAAATCACGACGAAAGAGCCGCCGCATGACATATGTTGGTGTAAAAATGGAAATGTCTTCTTCTACGGGTTTCCTGGGGGCCCCTCATAGGTTTCAGGCGTTGCCAATGGGGTCACTTATCGATTTCAAGCGCATAATCATCTATTTTGTGGAAAATCATGACGAAAGAGACGCCGCACGGCATATTTTCGTGCTAAAACGGAAATGTCCCCTCCTGAGGGTTCCCCGGGGGCACCTTGCATGTACCAGGAGTGGCCAATGTGGTCATTTATCGATTTCAAGCGCATAACCATCTGTTTGGTGGAAAATCATGACAAAAGAGACGACGCACGGCATATTCTGGTGCTAAAACGGAAATGTCCCCTCCTGAGGGTTCCCCGGGGGCACCTTGCATGTACCAGGAGTGGCCAATGTGGTCACTTATCGATTTCAAGCGCATAACCATCTGTTTGGTGGAAAATCATGACAAAAGAGCCGCCGCACGGCATATTTTGGTGCTAAAATGGAAATCTCCCCTCTTGCGGATTCCTCGAGGGCACCTTGCATGTACCAGGAGTGGCCAATGTGGTCACTTATCGATTTCAAGCACATAACCATCTGTTTGGTGGAAAATCATGACAAAAGAAGTGCCGCACGGCATATTCTGGTGCTAAAATGGAAATGTCCCCTCCTGCGGGTTCCCGGGGGGTACCTTGCATGTACCAGGAGTGGCCAATGTGGTCACTTATCGACTTCAAGCGCATAACCATCTGTTTGGTGGAAAATCATGACAAAAGAGCCGCCGCACGGCATATTTTGGTGCTAAAACGGGAATGTCCCCTCCTGCGGGTTCCCGGGGGCACCTTGCATGTACCAGGAGTGGCCAATGTGGTCACTTATCGATTTCAAGCGCATAACCATCTGTTTGGTGGAAAATCATGACAAAAGAGCCGCCGCACGGCATATTTTGGTGCTAAAATGTAAATGTCCCCTCCTGCGGATTCCCCGAGGGCACCTTGCATGTACCAGGAGTGGCCAATGTGGTCATTTATCGATTTCAAGCGCATAACCATCTGTTTGGTGGAAAATCATGACAAAAGAACTGCCGCACGGCATATTTTGGTGCTAAAACGGGAATGTCCCCTCCTGCGGGTTCCCGGGGGCACCTTGCATGTACCAGGAGTGGCCAATGTGGTCACTTATCGATTTCAAGCGCATAACCATCTGTTTGGTGGAAAATCATGACGACAGAGCCGCCGCACGGTATATTTTGGTGCTAAAACGGAAATGTCCCCTCCTGCGGGTTCCCCGGGGGCACCTTGCATGTACCAGGAGTGGCCAATGTGGTCATTTATCGATTTCAAGCGCATAACCATCTGTTTGGTGGAAAATCATGACAAAAGAGCCGCCGCACGGCATATTTTGGTGCTAAAATGGAAATGTCCCCTCCTGCGGATTCCCCGGGGGCACCTTGCATGTACCAGGAGTGGCCAATGTGGTCACTTATCGATTTCAAGCGCATAACCATCTGTTTGGTGGAAAATCATGACGACAGAGCCGCCGCACGGTATATTTTGGTGCTAAAACGGAAATGTCCCTCCTGCGGATTCCCCGGGGGCACCTTGCATGTACCAGGAGTGGCCAATGTGGTCACTTATCGATTTCAAGCGCATAACCATCTGTTTGGTGGAAAATCATGACAAAAGAGCCGCCGCACGGCATATTTTGGTGCTAAAACGGAAATGTCCCCTCCTGCGGGTTCCCCGGGGGCACCTTGCATGTACCAGGAGTGGCCACTTTCGTCGGAAGCCCTCTCATGGACCATACATTACCGTTTTGAGAGAATATATGATGAATTAGCGATCGAATGGCATATATGGAGCGATTTTTATGCTCCCCTTATATGACCGACAAGGTCCCGTGGAAGTCGTTTCCCGGTGGCCATTGTCTCCAAAACCAGCATATCACCACATAGCCACAAAATTGATGAGTTTATCTTTCGAAAGGTATATAAACTTTGTAATTCGGTTATATTTTGACTGTTTTATAAGCATTTACATTTCTGGGTCAATATGACCCTAACATCTTATTTGTAACTTTTTTTGTGGGGCCGTTCCTGTTGCACCTTAAAATACTTTTTTCATGTCAGATGCTTCATTTCCACAAAATATTAAAAGTCAAGAAATTTCAGAACGATCGGATTATCAGGTAAAAAGTTATTCTACTTTGAAGTTTCGTTTTGGGTCATATTGACCCCAACATCTTACTAAGGTTAATGCTTATAATTCCTTTTTCGAATTTTCTGAGAAATATCTTGAGGAATTTTCAAACGAATTTCTGGATTTGTATCCAAATTACTTTCCAATGAGCTTATGTTCTGTGATGCGGCAATGTCCTAGTGGAGGATGTGATGTAAACTTTTGCTGTGGACATACAAGCTACACTTATTAGGATGTTCACCCCATCAGTCTGACTGTAGCTAGTAATTGTACAAAAATAGTAGTTTGTGCAACTAGTTGCAAAAAGATGATTTTTTCAGAACGAGTTGTACGTTTATCCAACGAGGCTTGCCGAGTTGGATAAATACTACGAGTGCTGAAAAAATCGAGTTTTGCAACGAGTTGCACACGCTATTTTTTGCAATGACGAAAAATGGGCTTTGATATGATAAATCTGTACCAAAATGGTACAATTTTATTTATTTCACATGATCAATCTTGTCAAAAGATCATGCTGCTGCAGGAAACAAACATATTCCATGTTATTATGCCTCATTGTATGCTCGACAGACCATAAAGCGATAGATAAACCCGCCTTTGGAAAATTTGATGTCATGGCCATCAAATTATTTCATTTATTGTGTGACACGAAGAATACACTATTTGAACACTCACCCAAGCTAATTGAGCTAAATATGGTCATGTAACTACTGTTCTAATGCTGGTTTTTCATTTTAGCACCCAAATGAATGCTTTAATGGATTTTATGCAACCCATTTGAGTTGCATAATGTTCATTAAAGCACCCATTTCATTGGTATGGAAAAGTAGGCCGTTTCATCACTCAAATGTCAACTGTAAACCAGGTATTATGATCAGGAATTGCAAAAAATAATAAAAAGCATCATATGGCTTGCTGCGTGAAACTTTTTTTCTCTGCTCAAAATTCTTCACGCCGATTCACGACGCCGCCGCTGAACATTGCTTACGGCGTGACGTCGCCGACGCTGCCGCCGCCGGTGTAAAAATGGCCTTAGGCCGCCGCCGCCGTTCACAAATACTTCGGCGCACAGGTCTATAAGGAATCAGAAGGAATACATTTTAGGTGTTACGCCCTATTCAAATGTTGGTCTAAAACTGTCATTTTTATTGTTCCACGCATGCTGCGACACAGCGAAGCTGAAATAATGAACATTACAGTTGGACATTTCTTTCGTATTGAATGAGATGCCCTTGAAACCGCGAGTGAAATAAGTTTTGTATTCCGGGAGGATTGTCCTTAAACAAGGTTTTAGGATTCTTTGAGCGTTTCGGATTCATCAAAGCTCCCAAGTTATAAATAACTTTTGAAGGAAGTTTTTAAAAATTTCTTCATGAAACAGAAATGACATTTCTCAACTCATTGGCGTAAATCAAATTGAATACATGTTTCCGGGTTCTAAAAAAATGAACAAAACTGTTAAAAATGTAGGGACAAATATCAGTTCTAATCATCTGAAAACTGTAGATTAAATTGAACTGGATAGCATTCCGGTCTTTCAGTGCACTTCAATTATTTTGATCAATTTACGGAATGTCTAACCAACTGTAAAATAGGAAAATTACGAACAAATAGATTCTGCTACGGAGGTGATTACAAAAACATACTGGTTTCTATGCGTTCGTATGAACGCAAAACTCGTTTGGTCGCTTCCATTATTCTAATCAAATTTTCCGAAAAAATAGATGCCAAGAGCACACTTCGTAGACCGTGCATCCATTCACGTAAGGCATGGAATCAAAACACGCTTTTAAACCGAAATTACCATTTAAATTGCTACACCCGAAAAACAGCTACCCTTCGGAATCGATGCATCATCCGTTGCCAATCTAAAATGCAGCAAAACACCCACCGACCACAACGAAACAAAAACGTTGGGTAGGGTATCCCCGGAAACGCCGAAAACCCCGATTGCGACTGGGAGATAACGTGAAAACCGCAACCCTCAGGCTGTCGGCTGCATCTGCTGGCCCGGCCCAGGTGCATACGAAAAGCAGCTTTGACGGGTTGGTAGAACCAACAATCCTTCCAGGCACCTTATAGGCGGGCCGCCGGCCGGTGCGTGACCCATTTGCTAGAGCTCTATCAAATAATCACCAACAGTTATTCCAGTACCACCCAGCAAAGCCTTTCGAAGCTATTGGATGTCTGCCGTTCGAGTGCCGGCTGTGGCCCATTCATGATCCATTTGATGTCGGAAACTGTATCTATCGGGAGCGCACACGTGGAACACGCATCGAGGGATTGCCAGAAACGAATTGCATTCGGAAAGAAGTTGCAAAACAACGAGAGCAGGCCACAAATCGGTAATACTCTGCAATGCACT
This sequence comes from Armigeres subalbatus, assembly GCF_024139115.2. Lineage (NCBI taxonomy): Eukaryota > Metazoa > Arthropoda > Insecta > Diptera > Culicidae > Armigeres > Armigeres subalbatus. The sequence continues at coordinate 117,940,419 of NC_085141.1, read as the reverse complement.
GGAAACTGAACCGTTTCAAAATGTGATGGGAAATAAATTGGATATAACAATTAAAACGAATAAGTCGTTTGAGAAAATTGAAATTAAAATGATCAAACGACGTGAATAGCACAAACTGTTTAGAAAAATACATAAAAAATAGTTAGCTGGAAATTCAGATTTATTATTATTTTTATATTTATTAATACGACTTTGGACTCGAAACTTATTCGCCACTAAAAGAAGTTAAGATCGTTATCTCTCCCAAAATAATCTTATACTGTTTCAGTTTGGCAAATGAATGACGATCTTCTCCACAAATCGAATTAGTTAAAAAAAACATTATCATAATATATCCGTGCCTTACGCTATCGCACCGATAGACAAAAGACTCAACGAGTTTCAATCGTAGCCATAATAGAGTAAGCTGGCGCACTTTCCATTCAGCAGCACTTCGCTGTAGAAAGTCGGATGGCGACCGGCAATGTATCATAAATTGGTCCCTTTTGGATTTGCAATGCATCCTGCGGCCATCAAAGCAGATCCAGAGGCATATTTTCGCATAAACACACATTGCCACAACTGCTCGGCTTCTGCAGCTGGCTGCTGGCTGGCATCAGGTGCTGTACCGAAAAGTTTGGCGAATGGTTTGGCTGCAGGCTGGGTGGTCGGTGGTCGTGATGAAAAACCCACCGAGTAAACCTATGATGAACGCTTCCAGTAAGCAGGTAATGGCAATTTTCCGAATGCATCAATCGCATTGACGAACGCGAACGGTTGCTGCTGGTATCATTTGGTGGTACGATCTCGATTGGTTCTATTTCGGGGATGGTTGCGGTTCAAAAGAACAGATTATCCTTGTTCGTCGAAGCGGACGTGCCCAAAACAGGTCTCATTTATGCTGTATTAAATTCTCCATTATTTCGGTCGAATGAAGTTTTGTGATTGATAATCACGCTCGGGTGCCGCCTGGTAAGAGGATTTTGCTTTGCGACGAATGGAAATGAGATTTGGAGTGATTTATTCAAAGGGAATTAGTAGTAATTTTAGTTGAATACACGTCTTATTTTTTTTGTGGATGCTTTGCTATAGCAATGTTGCTTAGTAATGAAAATAATATTTGATTATTAATTTAATTTAACTCTCAGCTATACAACAAACAAATTTAAGCTAGTTTTCAGTATCTTAATGTGAAACCAATCTTCTTTACAAGCACGTAAGGATGGGTCGTTCGGCCGAAAGCCATTTGGCCAAAGGCCACTAGGCCGAACAAACCATTAGGCCGCATTCCATCTTGCCGAAAGTCATCTGTCGGAAAGGGTCATTTGGCAGAAAGGGTCATTTGGCTGAAAGGGTCATTTGGTCTACGCGTTTGGCCAAAAAGGTCATTTGGCCGAAAGATTTTCACTTTCTACAGTGATCTCTTCAAAATGAAGTTAGAGAAGTGAAACTACTAACTCCTTATTTTTCACTTCTCACTGTAAAAAATGAGAAGCACGAAGTGAGTAGTGAGACGTCTCAATATTCGACGTCTCACTACTCACTTCACGATTCTCACTTTTTACAGTGAGAAGTGAGAAATGAGGAATGAGAATTGAAAATTTTCAATCCTAATTTCTCACTTTTCAAGTAACCTATTCGGTCAAATGTTCTATTTGGCCAAATGACCATCGGCCAAATGGCATTTGACCAAACGGCCTTCCCCAATACTAATTATGCGTTTTCTTCGAAGGCTCTACATTCTAACTGGAATTTGGCCTCCTTTTCGACTGAGTCTTCTTTTAGCATTTTCACAGTTATGAATGAAAAGATTTTCTATGCCCGGCAATTGCAATAGTATGTAGTAAGTAGGGGAAGGGGGGGCAATATGCCCTAGTTAAGCACACACTGCTTTATTGTCTTATTTGTAACGCTATTCATGGGTATTTTTACATTATTCATCAGTTAAACAAAATAGAAATTATTCAAGAATTGTCAAAAATCTCAATCATATTGATAATATTCACATTTAAAAAAAGTGGTGATATTCTGTTGCCGGAAAACTCATGAGGCAAAACGCCTTTTGGCTGGCAGCTCCTAAGGAACAAAGAATTCTGATATGGATAGTGCGTGGAGACGCAAGTATATTGTAGGTTAGTGCCACTAGGGCGTTTTGCCTCGCCAAAATGTTAGATGTTTCTTCAAAATGTAAAAATTATCGGTTTTTCCGACCTTCCCATACACTACTTTGAGACTTTTTTCGCCTAACCTACATAATTTTAGATCTAGTTTTGTTACGGCCATCTTAATGACGGTAAATATGAGGGAAACCACAAAAGGCGTTTTGCCTCGGGGGGGGGGCGTTTTGGGGCCTCTTCCCCTACAAAGGATACGCTATGTCCAGGGAACCGAAAAAGTTTCCCACCCAAAAAAAAATCTAAGGCCGCATCGAGAATAAAATACTAATTAGGTATAAACGTGTATCTAAAAATGATTCTTTATATCTGTAAGCTAGGATGTACTCACAAACCAATGCCCTCAAATTCAAATAACTTCGACTGCGCAGATCTGCGATATTGAACTTTATTGCCCAAGCATACCCTTGCTCGAGCATTCCTCATTCCTCTATGATCTTCAAATTATCTGACCTACAAACAACAGTTGATTAGTAGAAATTTGATAACTAGACCAACATTTTGAAAGGGTGTAACAGCCAAAATCTATTCCTTCTAATTCTTCGTCTACATATATATAGCTATAAATGTGGATGAAGAATCAGAAGGAATAAAGTTTGGCTGTTACGCCCTTTCCGAATGTTGGTTCAAAATGACATCTAGAAGCAGTCCTTTGAAAATTTAGTTCGGAAATTTTTGTTTCATGTCAAACAGTTCATGCTTCGAGTCTTGTTTGCACAGTTAGTATTTCTGTTGGCATAGGCATCTTTCTTGATAGGTACACCATTGACCAAGCATCAATCTGTATGAACTAAATCTCTTCTATATACATAAAAATGAATTTCTGTCTGTCTGTGCCTTATAGACTCGGAAACTACTGAACCGATCGACGTGAAAATTTGTATGTAGAGGTTTTTGGAGCCGGGGAAGGTTCTTAAGATGGTTCGAGACCCCTCCCCGCTTTGGAAAGGGGGGCTCCCAAACAAATGAAACACCAATTTCTTCATAACTCGAGATCTAATCAGAAAATAAATCAATTTTAGGCGAAACGAAGTTCGTCGGGTCTGCTAGTATTTCATAAATAAAAGAGATGAATTAAGCCTGGAAACTGTATGCTGTTCCTATCAGTCATATTTCATGGAATAGAACTAATCTGGAGTAAGATACCTTCGTATACCGGCTGCCAATGCGTTTACTTGCAGATGCAGTTTGAGAGCGGCATATTTAGAAGAACCTTTTCCAGTGTTCGGACAAGATATATTCCAAGTGCGGCTGAAAAGTCAATAAGCGAGCTTAAAACTAATTTTCTCTTCGCAAATCAAGCGACTTATAACGCAGGATTGCGATTTCGACTTTCTCATTGTTATTGAATTGGTGAAAGTTACCGGTAGTGAAAAGTGCAAATAACCAAATGAAGCGGTGGACTTGGCGGCAAGTTCCGGTTGGGACCCTGATTTTTCACATTTGTTATTTACTTCTTTCACATTTAGACTTATTTTTCACATTTGTTTATACGCATTGTAAAAATTGCTGCAGCACGCAAATTATTGCAAGCAAATCGGATGAGGTTAAGTGACCGAAAAATGAGTGAGTTTTTTTTGCACAAGTCTTGCTTATAAAATTGTATTTTAGCCACAACTTTTGAGCCTATAATGCCGGGCCGATTTTCAACAGAAAACAATGGGACAAGATTCTCCGTCTAGCTCAATCTGTTGCGATTAAATCGGTTAAGTAAATTTTTCCACGGGTCTTGTTATAAAAAAATATTTTAGATGTAATTTTTGAGCTCATAGTGCGATAGGGCTTATTTTAAATAGGAAACAATGGGACAGGATTCCCTATCCATTGCATGGGAAAGGATCGGTTTTCCACAAAACCTTGACTTCAAAACACTTATCAGGACAATAGAGAAGTTGAAACTTAAAAAGTTTTAGAAGAAGCCGATTATTGATTCATTCTTGAAACATTGACTATTTCCAAGAAAACACATGGTCTAATACCAATTATGTTTCCTGGGTCAATAATGAACAAAAAAGTCATACAGTGTTTTCTTCTTAAGTATTACCGTTTTCGAGATATTTCAAATTTTATTTTTGGAAACTACAGAAAAAATGTTCTTCTTCTTCTCTTCTTCTTATTGGCATTACATCCCCACACTGGGGCAGAGCCGCCTCTCAGCTTAGTGTTCATTAAGCACTTCCACAGTTGTTAACCGCGAGGTTTCTAAGCCAGGTTACCATTTTTGCAGTCGTATATCATGAGGCTAACACGATGATACTTTTATGCCCAGGGAAGTCGGGATAATTTCCAATCCGAAAATTGCCTAGACCGGCACCGGGAATCGAACCCAGCCACCCTCAGCATGGTCTTGCTTTGTAGCCGCGCGTCTTACAGAAAAAATGTATTCCACCCTTTTCAAAATTTACTTGCGATTCTCCATCGCCAACACTAGGTTTCCCGATTAATACATGAAATTGACAACATTTATACATGACCCAGGAAGCATAGTTTGGCGTCAAATACATATGTTTTCCTGGAAATAGTCAATGTTTCAAAAATGAATCAAAAATTTCTTCTTCAAAATTTTGTTTTACATTTTTTGTTTCTTCAACATTCTGATGTCGCTGAAATGCGTGTTTTGAAGTTAAGTTTTTGTGGTAAACATTTGGTGAAAACATAAAGATGAGTTTTTGAGATATTTAAATTTTTACATAAATTATCGATTTTTTTCAGTGTAATTTTTTTATTTTTTACCAGTCTAATATTTTCTCCAAAAAGCCTTTTTAGTCCCCTACAATTCGTTCTCAGACAGGTTTTTTTTCGTACATTGAATAGTTTCCGAATTACAATTTTTTAAATTAATTTATTCGGAAACACATACGACCTTTTAATGAATTACTCGAGGGTCATTTTTTTTTAAATCAGTAGAAAATGGTCAGTCTGCTGTGCCGAAAACATGTGCGAAATTTCATCCCAATTAAAGACGTTTCATTCTGCATGGAATCCTTCACCACTCACTTTTCGCAGTGAGAAGTGAGAAATGAGGAGTGAGTTGAGAGACGTCTCACTTCTATTTTCTCATTTCTCAGTGAGAACAATGTGAAAAGTGAGTAGTGCGAAGTGAGAAGTGAGACTTACTCACTTCTCACTCCTCATTGCTCATAACTAACTGTGAAAAGTGAGAAGCGTGAGTTTCGCAGTGAGTAGTGAGACGTCTCACTTCTCACTACTTACTCCTCTTCTCACTCCTCATTTGTCACTTATCACTTCTCATTGCGTAAAGTGAGAAGAGCAAGGTGAGAAGGGAGACGCCTTTCTTCTCACTCATCACTTCTAACTTTCTATTTCTTCTTTTCACAGTGAGAAGTGAGATATGAGAGGTCAAATGATACATTCGGTTGAACGGCCTACACGGCCGAATGACCTGTTCAGCCAAATGACCTTTTCGGCCAAATGTCCTATTCGGTCAAATGACTTTCGGCCGAATGGTCTGCTCGGCCAAATGGTATATTCGGCCAAACAAATTTCGACCTAAACTACCGTAATCTGAAAAAGTGACGTATACGCCATTTACAAAAAATGGTATCTACGAGTAAGGGTATGCGTTAACACACTTTTTCCTAACGAAACGAAACGAAACGAAATATAAAATGTCTATTGTGATTCGGATCGAAACGAAACGAAATATAGATTTCTTTCGAGACTTCGAAACGATACGAAATCAAGGTTCATTTAATTCGAAATTTTTCGAAACAAAACGAAATTTTGATTTTTTTTCCGCGGAATTTTTATTGAATTGGTTTTACATTATGTACCCAATTGAATCATTTGTTTGAGAAACTGCATAAGTCCATTTTATACAATTTCGAGAAAACAACAAAAAACTGTTTTTGAACGAATTGGCACCGAATCTTTCGATTTCTTCGATACAGATCAATAGTTTTTGGCAAAACTCAACACCCTGGGGCACTTCTGGTGCAAAAACTGTAAGCAGTACTTCACAATTGCTCTTCAAAGTGCGTGGACATATGTAGTTTCTCAAACAAACGAAAAAAATTCATACATTCCTGAACAAAATTTTTTTTTTTATTTTTTGCCAGAATACGTATTTTTGGACGAGGATTCAGAATATATAAAAATCTCATTTTGGCCAAAAATGTTACATATGCAGTTTCTCAAACAAACGGTTCAATTCTGATTTCACTTTTTCGAAGTCGAATAACTGTTTTGCGACCAAAAGAGTTATAATAACTGAAGAGGCAATCTGTGATAAATCGACACATTCTCGCCGCATATACCATTGGCGATAAGGCAATAACCCAGCATTTGTGCCGCTTTCATAGCAATTCATCGGGGAGCGTGTGCTCCTGAATCTGATCAATTTTATATCAGTTTTAGTAAGTAAGTATATAAAAATAAAGAAATTATGGGATTTAGCATACATATATAGCATACATTGTAACGTTTTCACTTGGTGGACCTCAAATTTGGGACAACAAAATATTCAACGACACGAATCTAGATTGATTCCGTTGCCAAAAGTTTTGCTTTAGCGCCAATCAGGCCGAAACCTGATGCAAAACCTCACTTTCTCTAATGGTTGCCCGGTCTTAGCTCTGCGGCTAGTCGTGGAATCGCACAGCAATTAATAGGAAATCAATCAAAATTCAAAAACAAATAACACAATCTCACTCATTTTGAAACTATTTACTAAAAAAATACCAATCAAATCCATTTTGATACAGTTTTACTAAGTCTTCAAAATCGGCCGTATCGGGAATTTTTGACTTACCCTAATATTCTTCTTATCTTACTCACGCGCAATTACAAAAAAAATAGCATCATTACTGAAGTGTACACACTTATTTCTTTTCGGCCAAAGCCACACCAATTCCCACGTAGCTGCTGGGTCACTAGTTGGGAACGCCTGTTGGTTGGAGGCAGCACGAAGCTCCGACAAACCAGCCACCGTTGTTGGTGCGGTTGCAAAAAGGAGCGATCACTCAATGATAACAACTATTATCGATTCACTGCTTACGTCGGTTGTACTGATAATCACAAACACTAATTACAACTAATTACTGTATTGTAACAATGAAATTTGTTGGACTTATTCACATGCAGAGGAGACTTATTCTAATTGCATTCAGAAATGCCTTTTGATTAATCCGCGCAATGATAATTGCGATTGGTTTACCGCAGTACCACTGGAGCTGCCAAAGCCACTGTGATGACAACCCGCGCACCTTTGAACAAAGGCCGGGACAGATACGGTCCAGCCGGACCGGCAGTCGAGAATCGATTGGAATAGCGTAATGCGGCCGCGTACTCTTGAGCGTGAGTACCGGCAACCAGGTACCTCGTGCGTCACGCAGTCGTGGGTACGATTGTCTGGCACGACAGGGCTTCCTCGTTGGGGCTTTGCTCCTCGGTTCGCTGGTAGTGGTTGGGATAGGATTGGAAATCTCTCTCTGCTTTTTGGTTTTTGATTTTACTGTCCAACGAATATAGCGATACTGATGCTTTTGGCTCGTTACAACATTTGCTCACTAGAAGAATCATGTGAACTTTTCTAAAATGCACAGAGATATGTATTGAATTTCGATAGTCTTATATACAATCAGCTCGACAAACTGAGCTATTGTGTGTGTGTGTGTGTGTGTCCTTGGCAGATGAGAACAGCTGTTATGGTCAGTATGTGCTGAAAGCAATCATAAATAAAGAATTTTCCGCAATTTTAATGATCTTTCAACCCGTTCTGGATTTTTTTTTTTTTGCAAATTCCATGCGTAGATCTAGAAATGCCCACAAATCTGCAATGTTCCTCTCATATTTTGGAAATAGTCGAAGAAGAGCTTAATAACGTTTCTTAACTGTACACGTTGTAGTTGCTAATCATGATTGACCGAGAAACAGCAAATATGCATAGCTCACCAATTAAATAATATTCTTGGGATACAAAAAAGTTATTCTTATTGTATACTTGCTTCGGAGTTTCCAATTCATGAGCAATAACGATGCTGGTCAATAACGGTGCTTACAGTCAATTTAGTACCTACTAAGAGAGGAAAATTAGTTCAACACTCATTGTTTTAAGAGAACGAGGTTTGCTCTGCATCTTCGTGAGCGCTACGGAAAAGGAAAAGTTGAGAAGGTAATTAATGTGAAACCCCTTGGTAATCGACCAAATATTTATTGTAAATGAAGTTATTTTGAAAACAAGAAGACGAAAACTTGTTTCAAATCAATCCAACGCAAAATCAATGTGCTTCGTTTAAAAATCTTCTACAACACGATCGATTCCGCACTAAATAATTTTGTGCTCTTTGATGCAGACATTAGTTTTATCACTTCGCGTTCTCCCACACTAGCTGGCGTGATCAGCATCAACACGATCGATTGCACACTGGTTAAACAAATTCCTGCTACGCGAGGTAGATTTTTATCAATTCGCGTTCTCCCGGACTAGCTGCCGTCCCATGACCAGCAGCAACACGATCGATTCCGCATTCATATTGTGCAAATAGTAAAAAAATATCACAAAATTTTAATCATGAAAACACTGAAGACGTTTTATAGAAGAAAACTACTTACGTATTTGTTGACTAAGAATGGGGTTAGTAAGTGTTAATAGAAAAATTTGTATATCCTAAAGTTTTGAAAACAACAACGATTTTGTTCAGCGGCGCAGCCAAAAACTTTTCATAATGTAAAGTATGGATAAGTTTAAATTTGTTTCAAAATTCCGCGGAATTCCGTTAAATTTCGTTAGAAGGTAGTTTTTTCAAGCAAATTTTTTGTAATTTTACGAAACGAAACGAAAACAAGAAATCAGATTTCGCCATGCTCAAATTCCGCGGAATTTCGTTTCGAACCACCTGAAACGAATTTTTAAGAAATACCGCATATGTTTATCTACGAGTAGGGTAAATGATATATTTTGGACATGTACATATTTTGGACAAGCCTGAGCTTCTTGGATCAATTTTAGATAATGTGTAGGAAAATTTTTATCAAAAGTATGATCCTTGCATAGTTTTACCTCAACTCTAGCGGCTCCTGATGAGAAATCACAAATCAACTATTATTTATCTTTAAAATTATCTAAAATGTAAAGCTATCTACCAAAGTGCCTGCTGGACGCATGCAGGAGAACATGAATTATAGGACTCTTCTTAACATGCACCTGAAACACGTTTAAATTGGTTCAAACGGCAATCTTGAGGTCCTACGGCCAAAGTTTGATTGTAATTGAGATACTAACATATTCCAATCGCTTAACATGAACATGAGACGGATGAAAAAGGAGTGACCAAAATGAAGTTATGTTTTTATTCATCAGACATTTATTGGTCACCCCATGTACAGTACATGGATGAACCATTAATTGCCAACTTTCAGGCTGTTCTCAGTGATATCGATAAGATTGCGAAACAATGTTAATTTCTGGTTTAATCTATGTCAGTTAAGCAAATAAATGCATTTAAATGAATGTGAATACGTGTAGGTAAGTCATATAATTGAGATCTGTAGGTGGCCATTTTTAAATTAGGAGAAAATGACTCTGTCCAAAATATATGCATTTTCCATGTCGAAATTATATATTTGATGTTCAAAAAAAAAAAATTTCAGTTCGCAGTATATCACAGTTTACACCTAGTAAACGTCATTTACTCAAAAATTGGGCAATGGAGACACAAGACTAATCATAGGTTATGAATTTTAATGAACCTAGTGGTTTTCAATTGTTTTATACTATTCAATCTCGATATATTTTCTAATGAATGTCCTGCGCTTGTCCAAAATACATCATTTACCCTACTATTCATCGAGCTCTTTAATAACAGAAAAATGGAAAACATGTAGGATATCTGTTCCATTATTAATAACATGCTCCTATTTTAATAACATACGCAAAACTGGAAATTTAATCTCAATTTGTGTCGTGTTTTGCTGTTATCCGGCATGTTCGCTGTTGAAAAAAAATCACAAAAATGAGAAGTAAAACAAATTGCTCACCAATTCTTTGTTTTCGAATGGTATTGATTTGGGTACGTGGTATGAATTCAAGGAGCAGTTCCCCTATGTTGTAATTTGGCGCATACGTCACTTTTTTAAATTACGACAGGAGTGGGCTTAGGCCAAATGTCGAATGGTATACGGCCAAACAGCCTTTCCGCGTTTTTCTGTAGAACTCGCAACTATCAGAACACTACCGCTACTAATGGTACAAAGCAGAGAGAAAGATAAGGTATTTTAACGATACTTCACCGATTTTGGTGCAATTCTCAACCTGTTTTCTTCTATTCGTGTTATGACAGGACAACAAAGTGATAGATTTCAAGGGTTGCTGCGTTTAATATGCAGATTGGATAAAAACAACACTACCGCAACTATATGAACACCGCCAACCATCGGAACTATTATCCTTAACAATCTAAGAAGTGAATAATATAATCTAGAAGCCTACCCAATGGGACATTTCATTGAATACATGCATCATCTTTTTTGCATTACAACCCAAAGTGTTGGCGTTGGAGTTTGGAATTCTATGAGCACTTCCACAGATACTATAATATAAATATTCCGTGTGGAACTTGCTACATATGTTGCTTGAGAACTTCTCTCAGGAATAGCCGCGAAACTTCAAAAATTCTTTCAGAAAATTCATCGGAAATTCCTCCTGAATTTGCTCCACCAAAAAAAAAAAAACAAAAAAATATAGTGTAAAACCTCGAAATGTAAGCTTTTTATACAGTACTGTATCAAAATAAAATCAGAAGGGTTGTGTGCAAGACACGACCGCCCAACGTAAACTACGAAAAACCTTTTGGTGCAATGATAATAACCAATTATTTTCAATAGTCCAATTTGTTTTCAATATTACGCATTTCCAATCAGTCATAACAAAAAATCCAAAGTCAGAATGGTGCGAGCTTTACTTTTCGACGCAATCATATTCAATTCTGCACACTTTGTCGGAGAGAGACGTTGCAATAAATTTATTCGCATTGAATGTTGATCAAAGTAAAACTTAATTGCTTGGTGATGGCAGATTGTTTTCCGTCGGTAGTAGAATCACGAGAGCACGATTCAGAGAAAGACTTATAATTTTGGTAGATAGTCATCCATGCGAAAACATTTTTGCAGCTTCTCCGTTTGACGCGCGCTCGTGATTCTACATACATACTCATCCATGAGTTTTTAGGTGCTGAAATGTCTCGCGTGCGTAGTAGTAAAATTCTTCTTTATTTACACATTTTTTGTTTTACAATTATTTTTGACATGTACAGTGATCGGCCGGCTTGGCCCTCCAACTTCAATTTTAATTATTATTATTATTATTATTATTATTTTTATGTTTCTACTTTATTTTTAAAATATAATGTATCATGACGGCCTTCAGGAGGCGCTAGTGTGTTTTTTAAAATTTGATAACCTAACTACTATGTACACTAATATTTACAATAAAAATTTGATAACCTAGATTGGAACTAGCGCCCTAAGCGCTTCTTGGTCCGAGTGCAAGCAACGGACCCTAAACTTTTCTTTACACTCATCAAAGCGTTCATGTAAGGTTTTTATTCCGGCCAGACGGTGGACCTCGGATGTTCTTGTCCTGGGAGGGGTGTTGAGGATCATCCTCAGGAATTTGTTTTGGACCCGTTGAAGTTTGAGGTGGTGGGTTTTAGCGCAGCTCTCCCAGACCGGCATGCCATATTCGATCACAGGGAGGATGATTTGCTTGTAGACAGCAAGCTTATTTTTCAGGGACAATGACGACCGGCGGTTGATCAAAGGGTACAGTAGTTTCAACAAGACGTTACACTTTGTCACCGTTTTGTCAACCTGTTGCCTGAAAATAAGCTTGCTGTCGAGGGTCAAGCCAAGGTAGCCGGCCTCATTGGCCCATTCCACAGTCGTGCCATTGAGGATGATTTTACAGTCCCCAGGCGGAACAAGCTTAGGGGATTTGGAGTGGGGAAAATGATGACCTGGGTCTTCGCCGCGTTGATACAGATCTTCCAGCTGGTGAGGTACTCTGTCAGGGCATCCAGGCCTCGTTGGAGTTTTGCCACTAGCGCTCTGATCACTCTACCGTTGTAGACGATGGATGTGTCATCTGCGAACAGAGACAGAATGCCGCCTTCTGGAGGTTCTGGCATGTCGGAGGTGAACAGATTGAAAAGCAGGGGCCCGAGGATACTGCCCTGGGGAACGCCTGCGACGATGTTGTGCGCAATGGAACTCGCTCCGCTGATTGAGACCCGGAATGTCCTTGCCGACAGGTAATTGTTGATGATTTTCACCAGGTAGCTGGGAAGATTGTAGCGTTGTAGTTTGTACACCAGGCCATCATGCCATACATTGTCAAATGCCTTCTCGACATCGAGTAAGGCCATGGCGGATGTTTTCGAGACAAACTTGTTCCGTCTGAGGACGTTGGTAACTCGGGTCAGTTGGTGTACAGTTGACCGACCGCGTCGGAAACCAAACTGTTCCTCGAGCAAGATGTTGAGATTTTCGGCAGACTCCAGTAACCGATGATGAATAGCTTTTTCGAATAGCTTGGATAACCCTGAGAGAAGGCTGATGGGTCGATAACTTTTGGGGGAGGAAGGATCCTTCCCAGGCTTCCGGATGGGGATGACTTTCGCTGACTTCCAGGACGATGGGAAGTAGCCAAGCCGGAGACACTGATTAAAGATCAGCGAGAGGTGCTCAAAGAACGGAGCACTCATGTGTTTGAGCTCGAGATTCAGGATGCTGTCGAAGCCTGGGGCCTTCATGTTCTTCGACGATTTGATATAGGCCGTCAATTCGTCAGTTGAGATCTCCAACTCCTCCGAGAAGTCGTTGGGAATCAAATGGATGTTGTTAGCATGCTCGTTGACGGCTGCTTCGTGTGGACTGACGATGTTCTGCCCAAGATTGTGTGAGCTGACGAAGTGACGACCTATTTCAGCGACCTTCTCTGCAGGAGTTATCAAGCGATCCTTAGAGCCATTATTGTCTAGTGGGATCAAAGGTGGAATGGGCCGAGGCTTGGATTTTAGAATTTTGGTCATTTTCCAGAACGGCTTAGCATAGTCTGGGAGAGTGCGGATCTTATTCGAGAAGTCATTATTTTTGAGGTGCACCATTCTGGCCTTGATAATTTTTGTGATTCGATTGCAACGTGCCTTAAGCTCAGGCAGTCCAGTACGCTGAAACTGCCTGCGAGTGACATTCCGCAATCGAATCAAATCTTTGGTGAGTGTATCGATGTTTAAGGAGTTGCTTACCTGCCGAGCCGTCGGTACGTGTTGCTCTCGGGCCGCCGTGATCGCCTCCTCGATAGCGCACAGCTGGCGGTCGATACTTTCCGGCGTCTCCGGACGCACCTCGTAGTCGACGGTGTTATCGACGCACTGCTGGAACCGCTGCCAGTTCACTCGGTGGTAGTTCCGCCGTAACTGCTGGTGCCGATTGACCGAGGAGCCCAGTTCCGCCACCACCGGATAGTGATCCGAACTGAGCTCCTGGTATACAACCGGCTGCGAGACGTGGTCACTCAGGTTTGTTACGTAGAGGTCGAGCGTTGCGTGGGCACCGGACCGACTCAGCCGAGTGGGGAATCCGGGCTCAGGATCGTGTAGTGGCCTTCCTCCATGTCGTTGCTCCAGATGGTGCCGTTTCGATTGCCGCGACTGTTGCCCCAGGCTTGATGTTTGGCATTCAAGTCGCCGGCAATGATATACTGGCCTTTGCCTCCGCGTCAGCTTGACGATGTCTCTCCGAAGGGCAGCCGATGATCCATCGCCGGCTTTGGCTTGCGTTGGACAGTACGCCGCGATGAGCGCGATTGTGCCCACCGAAGTGGTGATTTCGACACCGATGGCCTCGATGACACTGAGCTGGAAGCTTGGAAGCAGACGACAGTTGATGTTGTAGCGAAGAGCGATGGCCACACCACCTCCCCTGGTCGGCCGGTCGAGTCGCACGATGCGGAAGTCCGGGATGTTGATGTTCACCTCCGGTTTTAGGTGCGTTTCGGTGATGAACGCCACGTCTATTTCCTTCTCCTCAAGGAAATCCTTCAGCTCGATTGTTTTGCTCTTTAGCGAGCAAGCGTTCCAGTTGACCAGGCCCACCCTAGCAGCCATTTTCAATGATGAACATGCCAAGTGTGAAGACCTGGTCGAATCGGGTTTTGCAGCCGCGCAGTCGAGTGGCGAGCTGCGCGAAGATCGGCATCAGTTGCTCCGGAGTGTACAGCGGGGCAGATTCTTCCGGTGGGACGGCTTCGTTCTCCGACCGCCGACGGAACCCAGGAGGAGGAAGCGGCGGCCATTCGCTGGTGGATGGTGCCGACGATGCTGGAGCTTGGACCGATGCAGCTGCCGCTGCCAGTCGCTTGTGCGGCTGTAGCGGTGGGAGTATTGGAATCACACGACGGGGAGCCGGGATAGCTGGAAAGTTCACCTCGTTGATTACAGGAACACGGTTCTTCTTCGGAATGGTCCTGGTGGAAGCCTTCTTCCGGATTTCCAGGAACTCGGCTCGCTTTGGGCAGCCCTTTGTGGTGGCCCGATGTTTGTCGCCACAGTTGGCGCACTTGGGATCGGCCACCTCCATTTTGTCGCACTCGTCCGTCGGATGGGGTTCACCACACTTGTTGCAGCGCGGCTTCATGCGGCAGTTCCTGGTGCCGTGCCCGAAATTGAAGCAGTTGGTGCATTGCGTGACATCGCGGTGCACTGGCCTATACCGCTCCCAGTCAACGACGGTGTAATTTATAACGCCAACCAGCTTCAGGTCCTTCCAGGTAGTGGAGCCGTGCTCCAGATGGATCAGGTAAAGCTGGTCGCGATATTTCCTCGCCTTGTCGTGACGAGCGATCTTGTGGACGGCTACTGGCTTCAGTCCGCAACTTTCAAGCTCTGCTTGGAGCTCTTCCTCCTTCATGTCGTGAAGTCCTCGCAGCAAAGCCTTGAGCGGCTTCGTGCCGGGGTGGTCATGAGTGTAGTACTCATACTTGTGGACCTCGAGGAACTCCACGACGGATTGATGATGGTCCCTGTTGGCCGGCATCACTTTCACGCCCTCGCTGCAGAGCCGAAAAGTACATTTCAGCCCCTTAGCGATCAGCTGGCGAATTTTTGGGCGTAAATCCGGCGGATCGCCCTTCACAAACACGGGCGGGCACTTCTCCTTCCGCTCCGGTTGCACCTGCGGCAGCTGCGATTGCTGCTTCTTCCTCTTTTTCGGCGGATTGCCGGCGTCATCAAGCGGCAACGGCGAGAACACGTTGCTCTGCAAAAGCTGCTTGGAGGGGTTACCCGCGCCTCCAAGAGCAGTGCGCTTAGGCACTTTTCCAGCGACCGAATCGGCCACCGAGTCTCCCATGACGGGTCCGGGAGAAAATAACGCCAACGCGACAAGCGAAAACGTAAACAGCGAAAGAACGAGGAAAAAAAAACACTTCGAAAAAATGCGCGAGCAAAAAACACGTCCGTACGTGTTGCTGTCTCGAACTGGAATGAGCCACGTGCGCGCGGGAGAGCAGTTTTCTTATAATCAATAAAGATGGCTCATTAGTCCCGCCTCTTTGTTGTCCGGTATGACTGCAAATACTGTGTAACCGTCACACACTCACCAAAGGGGCGTGGCTACAGGTTCAACTTTATTGATTACAAGAAAGCAGCTCTTCCGCGCGCGCGAGCCATTTCGTTCGAGATGTCGCGGAGAGCAGACCTTCTGCATCGGCGGAGCTCCTACCGGAAATTTTATTCCTGGCGATGGTGTGGGTTGCGCGGTCGTCGTCATTAACATAAGCAGCGCTCAGTTTAAATTTTCTTGTATGAAGTAGGAGGAATGACGGCTTTTGCAGGTTTTGTTCTATTTTTGCTTTGGGGGGTTTGTTGACCTAATTTTATAAAATTTAGCCACAATATTCTTTTATATGCAAAGAATGTTTAGGCCAAATTTGAGCCTAATTAGTTACAGAAAACCCCCTGACAATAATAGAACAAAACCTGCCAAAGCCGTAATTTCCCCTACTAACGATTGGCTACCATCAATGAAAGTAGCTCTTAAGTCACAACTTAAGGCGAGATGAATTTTGATCAAAGTAAAACTTAATTGCTTGGTGATGGAAGATTGTTTTCCGTCGGTAGTAGAATCACGAGAGCACGATTCAGAGAAAGGCATACTTTTAGTAGATAGTCATCTATGCGGATACATTTTTGCAGTTTCTCCGTTTGACGTGCGCTCGTGATTCTACATACATACAGAAAACATACGATGATTCAACTCATCCATGAGTTTTTAGGTGCTGAAAAGCAACGCGCGCGCGGGAGAGCAGTTTTCTTATGATCAATAAATATGGCTCATTAGTCCCGCCTCTTTGTCCTCCGGTGTCACTGCAAATATTGTGTAACCGTCACACACCCCCAAAGGGGCGTGACTACAGGTTCAACTTAATTGATTACAAGAAAGCAGCTCTTCCGCGCGCGCGAGCCATTTCGTTCGAGATGTCGCGGAGAGCAGACCGTGGTACCACCTTCGGCATCGGTGGAGCTCCTACCGGAAATTTTATTCCCGGCGATGGGGTGGGTCGCGCGGTCGTCGTCATTAACATTAGCAGCGCTTAGTTTAAATTTTCTTGTATTATGTAGGAGGAATGATGGCTTTGGCAGGTTTTGTTCTATTATTGTCAGGGGGGTTTTTGTTGACCAAATTTTATGAAATTTGGTCACAAAACTTTTTGATATGTCATGATATGATATGATATTTGATATGAAGTACTAACGATCGGCTACCATCAATGAAAGTGGCTCTTGAGAGCGTCCACAAATTACGTAACGCTTAGAGGAAGGAGGGGGGTTGGGCGAAGTGTGACGACCCATACATAATTTTTAGATGCTTCATACAAAAAGTATTGGCACGGCAAATGCTGGGTAAAGCGTACCATTGGTACTTCGCGTACCTGAAGGAATAAAATAGACCCCATCTCGTGGTCCTTAGCCTCTTACCCAGCAACTCCTATCCCTACCTCCCCGCGGTGCTGGCCGGGATACGAGCAACCTTAGGGAAGATCGGGTAACCAACCCCGGTGGGAACTATGGTCGTATGCTGACAGGGAAGGGGGGGTTTGCTCCTCTCCGGAGGTGCAAGTCTTATTGAGCGTCTGTTCTCCATGTCAGGATCGGCTCACAACAGCGTCTGTTCTCCATGTTAGGGGCGGCTGATCATCGTCCGAGTGCCAGCGAGGGACTCTAAGTGAAACTGTGCACCATGGTCCACCGGAAATAAGGAGGAATGGTCCTCCGGAAATTTAGGGGGTTTGGTGTCAGGGCCTGCAAGCCAGCCTTTAAAAAATCTTAAGCAACGAACAATCAACAAGAGAGTACGGACCGGAACCATCGGCGAAGACCACTGCGACGAAAAGGGACTAGCGATTGGAAACTCGGTTCGTGGAACTGCAAATCTCTCAACTTCATCGGGAGCAAGCATACTCGACGATGTGTTCAAGGACCGTGGATTCGGCATCGTAGCGATGCAGGAGGTTTGTTGGAAGGGATTAATGGTGCGAACGTTTAGAGGTAATCATACCATCTACCAGAGCTGCGGCAACACACACGAGCTGGGAACAGCTTTCATAGTGATGGGCGATATGCAAAGGCGC
The DNA here is from genome assembly GCF_024139115.2 of Armigeres subalbatus. Lineage (NCBI taxonomy): Eukaryota > Metazoa > Arthropoda > Insecta > Diptera > Culicidae > Armigeres > Armigeres subalbatus. Next base: position 117,922,617 of record NC_085141.1, on the reverse strand, counting down.
GTGATCGGGTGGTGGCCGATCAATGAAAGAATGTGCAGGTTGAGGATTAAAGGCCGGTTCTTCAACTTCAGCATAATCAACGTCCATAGCCCACACTCCGGAAGCACTGATGATGATAAGGACGCATTCTACGCGCAGCTGGAACGTGAGTACGACAGCTGCCCAAGCCACGACGTTAAAATCATCATAGGAGATTTGAACGCTCAGGTTGGCCAAGAGGAGGAGTTTAGACCGACTATTGGAAAGTTCAGCGCTCACCGGCTGACGAACGAAAACGGCCTACGACTAATTGATTTCGCCGCCTCCAAGAATATGGCCATTCGCAGCACCTACTTCCAACACAGCCTCCCGTATCGGTACACCTGGAGATCACCACTGCAGACAGAATCACAAATCGACCACGTTCTGATTGATGGACGGCACTTCTCCGACATTATCGACGTCAGGACATATCGTGGCGCTAACATCGACTCTGACCACTATCTGGTGATGGTTAAACTGCGCCCAAAACTATCCGTCATCAACAATGTTCGGTACCGACGACCGCCGCGGTACGACCTAGAGCGACTGAAGCATACGCGCAGCATCTCGAGGCAGCGTTGCCGGAAGAGGGTGAGCTCGATGGGGCCCCTCTTGAGGACTGCTGGAATACAGTCAAAGCAGCCATTAACGACGCAGCGGAGAACAACGTCGGGTATATGGGTCGAAGTCGACGGAACGATTGGTTCGACGAAGAGTGCAGACAGATTCTGGAGGAGAAGGACGCAGCGCGGGCGGTCGCGCTGCAGCAAGGTACCCGGCAGAACGTGGAACGTTATAGACGGAAGCGGAGACAGCAGACCCGCCTTTTTCAGGAGAAGAAACGCCGCCTGGAGGAAGCGGAGTGCGGGGAGATGGAACAGCTGTGCCGTTCTCAAGAAACACGCAAGTTCTACCAGAAGCTCAACGCATCCCGCAAAGGCTTCGTGCCGCGAGCCGAAATGTGCCGGGATAAGGATGGGAGCATCTTGACGGACGAACGTGTGGTGATCGAAAGGTGGAAGCAGCACTACGAGGAACATCTGAATGGCGCTGAGAGTACAGGCAGTGAAAGTCAAGGCAGCGGAGGAGATGACTACGTCAGTTCAGCGGACGATGGAAGCCAACCAGCCCCCACCTTGAGGGAAGTTAAGGATGCCATTCAACAGCTAAAGACCAACAAAGCCGCTGGTTAGGATGGTATCGGAGCTGAGCTCATCAAGATGGGCCCGAAAAAGCTGGCCACTTGCCTGCACAAACTGATAGTCAGAATCTGGGAAACCGAACAGCTACCGGAGGAGTGGAAGGAAGGGGTTATATGCCCCATATACAAGAAAGGCGACAAACTGGAGTGTGAGAACTTTCGAGCGATCACCATCCTTAATGCCGCCTACAAAGTGATATCCCAGATCATCTTCCGTCGTCTGTCACCATTAGTGAACGAGTTTGTGGGAAGTTATCAAGCCGGCTTCGTTGACGGCCGCTCGACAACGGACCAGATCTTTACTGTACGGCAAATCCTTCAAAAATGCCGTGAATACCAGGTCCCAACGCACCATCTGTTCGTTGATTTCAAGGCGGCATACGACAGTATAGACCGCGTAGAGCTATGGAAAATTATGGACGAGAACAGCTTCCCTGGGAAGCTTACCAGACTGATCAAAGCAACGGTGGATGGTGTGCAAAACTGTGTGAAGATTTCGGGCGAACATTCCAGTTCGTTCGAATCGCGCCGGGGACTAAGACAAGGTGATGGACTTTCGTGCCTGTTGTTCAACATTGCGCTAGAAGGTGTTATGCGCAGAGCCGGGTGTAACAGCCGGGGTACGATTTTCAACAGATCCAGTCAATTTATTTGCTTCGCGGATGACATGGACATTGTCGGCCGAACATTTGCAAAGGTGGCAGAACTGTACACCCGCCTGAAACGTGAAGCAACAAAAGTTGGACTGGTGGTGAATGCGTCAAAGACAAAGTACATGCTTGTGGGCGGAACCGAGCGCGACAGGGCCCGCCTGGGAAGCAGTGTTACGATAGACGGGGATACCTTCGAGGTGGTCGAGGAATTCGTCTACCTCGGATCCTTGCTAACGGCTGACAACAACGTTAGTCGTGAAATACGAAGGCGCATCATCTGTGGAAGTCGGGCCTACTACGGGCTCCAGAAGAAACTGCGGTCGAAAAGATTCGCCACCGCACCAAATGTGTCATGTACAAGACGTTAATAAGACCGGTTGTCCTCTACGGACATGAAACATGGACAATGCTCGAGGAGGACTTGCAAGCACTCGGAGTATTCGAGAGACGGGTGCTTAGGACCATCTTTGGCGGTGTGCAAGAAGACGGTGTGTGGCGGCGAAGAATGAACCATGAGCTCGCCCAACTCTATGGTGAACCCAGTATCCAGAAGGTAGCTAAAGCCGGAAGGGTACGATGGGCAGGACATGTTGCAAGAATGCCGGACAGCAACCCTGCAAAGATGGTGTTCGCTTCCGATCCGGCAGGTACGAGACGGCGTGGAGCGCAGCGAGCGAGATGGGCAGACCAGGTGCAGAACGACTTGGCGAGCGTGGGGCGTATCCGAGGATGGAGAGATGAGGCCTCGAACCGTGCATTGTGGCGTCAAATTGTTGATTCAGTGTTATCTGTTTAGATGTTAACTAAATAAATGAAAATACAAAAAGTATGACATAGGGGGGGAGGGGGGGTTGAAAATGCCCAATTTTTGCGTTACGTAATTAAAGGATCTTCCCTTAAGGTGACTCGGGGAGGCACCACACATCGTGTTATTTTTCCTATCTTTTGTCTTTTTCTAACATTGTCACCTCGTAATTTTAGAGTGGCGTATTTCGGTTTTCAGTTGTTTGATGTAACTGTAAATGTATCAGCATGTAGATTGCGAGTAAGCACGCGCCGGTGATACTTTTTCAATATCATATTTTTTGTAGAAAAATCATAAGGGTTGTGTACAAGACACGACCGCCCGACGTAAACTACGTAAAACAGTTTCGTGAAATGAAGAATCTAGTGCCACTTCAAGAATACATATTTGCAGCAGCTCTCTACAATACGCGCTCGTTATTCTGTTAAGAACGGCAACGTAATTCTGCTACGACGTCGTACTTTGAACAAATTCGTCTCGCCTCAATCTTCCTATGTTTAAAATTGTGTCCATGAGAAGAATCGATTAATTCCCAATAATGCATATTTCGAATCACTAACGACCACACGACCCACGCCATAGGCTGAAATAACAAAACCAAATAAGAATCTTGAAAGAATTAAACTTGACTGCCACTGAAGCCATCCATGCGAATACATATTTGTAGCATCTCCCTCCGACGCGCGCTCGTGATTCTGCTGCGGACGCCAGGCAACTTTATGGCGTCTCCAAGCGGATAATTTGCACTTTGAAAAAAGTTCGCCTCGCCTCAATCTTCCTTTGTACAGAATGGAAGCCCTGAAAAGAACCGATTTTTCCAATATCCCATATGTATTTGGAATAAAATTTGCTCAGCAACTCCGCCGATGCTTAGAGATGTCGTAAAATCTCGATTAATCGATTAGTAACTAATCGATTACTCTCGATTCTTGACGATTATTGAATCGGTTAATCGTTGGGAAGTAATCGATTCAAAAATAATCGATTAATCGAAGTAATCGATTAATTTGCGACATCTCTACTGATGCTGGGACCGCTCTCCGCGATATTTCAAATGAAATGCCACGCGCGCGGGGGAAAGCAGTTTTCTTATAATCAATAAAGATGGCCCATTAGTCCCGCCTCTTTGTTGTCCGGTATGACTGCAAATATTGTGTACCCGTCACACACTTACTAAAGGGGCGTGACTACAGATTTAACTTTATTGATTACAAGAAAGCAGCTCTTCCGCGCGCGCGAGCCATTTCGTTCGAGATGTCGCGAAAAGCAGATCGTAGTCCCACCATCGGCTTCGGCGGAGCTGCTACCGGAAATTTCATTCTCATCGATGGTGTGGTTCATGCGGTCGTTCGCGCTCAGATTTAATTTTCTTGTCTGAAGTACTAATGATTGGCTACCATCAGAGAAAGTAGCTCTTAAGTCACAACTTGAGGCGAGATGAATTTTGTTCAAAGTAAAACTTAATTGCGTGATGGCGGGATTGCTTTCAATCGGTAGCAGAATCACAAGCGCGCGTTATAAAAAGACGCTGCCGATAATTATTCGCGTGGATAGCAGTAACAGTCAAGAGAAATTTCCCATCAATATTATAGTTCTAGTAGGTAGCCTGCTACTTGTTTAAGGTTTTATTTCCATCCATGCGAATACATATTTGCAGCTTCTCCTTCTGACACGCGCTCGGACCGGCAGTAATGCTATGATTCCGCTACCGATACCAAACAATTATGCTTTGTTCTATGAAAAAAGTTCGTCTTATATCAACTTTCTCAATCACTTATCAATCACTGAATCATTGTTCAAAATTAAATCCAAAAATTTTTCTAGTTCCTAGCGGTTGCACTATAGACAAATTATTTCAACTTAACCTTCTTCCCAAACATAATGGTGGTTCTGAAAAGATCCGATTCATTCCCAATTATATGCCTCACCAACAACAACTACTGGACTGCGCGACAGCCATCTGATGATTCGGCTCTACGCACGCCGTTAATTGCCAGATCCAAAAATGCTGCTTGTAACACGGATGTAAAGATGTACTGCTGTTGCCACGACCGCCACCACTATCGAACGAAAAATTTTCATCCGCACAACCGTTGTCGCTATGACCGCCTCTGGACGCCCTGGTCCGCTTTCCATGAAATCCAGAATGAAAATGACGCGCGCACGCGAAACACGGGGCTTTTTATACACAGGAAAAAAGAAGCAGTGGATCAAACGGCCCGTACCTTAATGCAATCTGATGTCCGTGTTGGGGATTTATGAATGGGATTGATTATTTTTGAATTTTTCACCCGGCTTGGAAAGAAATAATATTTTCAATTGTTAGCCGTTGATAATGAATAGTTTTAATACAATTAGCAAATTGGTGGAAAGTTTCCGAATCTATTAAGGTGACTCGGGGAAGCACTACACACCGTGTTATTTTTCCTATCTTTTGTCTCTTTCTAGCATTATCACCTCGCAACTTTGGTGCGGCGTATTTCGGTTTTCAGTTGTTTGATGTAACTGTAAATGTATCAGCATGTAGATTGCGAGTAAGCACGCGCCGGTGATACTTTTTCAAAATCATATTTGTTGTAGAAAAAAAGTTAAGCATTCAATGATGAAAATGATGACGATTTGATGATTGTTAGTGCTTTCCGTGTCACCTTAATAACAAAATTTCGAAAATCCGTCGAAAGATAAAGTCGCCATTACCGTTTGAAATCTTACATTTGGAAATTTTCATTTTGCACCCTGTATCCGAGGCTTCCTTAGGGAACGTCCACAAATTACGTAACGCTTAGAGGGGGGAGGGGGGGTTGAGTGAAGTGTGACGATCCATACAAAATTTTCGGAAGCTTCATACAAAAAGTGTGACATAGGGGGGAGGGGGGGTTGAAAAAGTCCAATTTTTGCGTTACGTAATTAATGGATCTTCCCTTAGCCGTGCGGTAAGACGCGCGGCTACAAAGCAAGACCATGCTGAGGGTGGCTGGGTTCGATTCCCGGTGCCGGTCTAGGAAATTTTCGGATTGGAAATTGTCTCGACTTCCCTGGGCATAAAAGTATCATCGTGCTAGCCTCATGATATACGAATGCGAAAATGGAAACTTGGCTTAGAAACCTCGCAGTTAATAACTGTGGAAGTGCTTAATGAACACTAAGCTGCGAGGCGGCTCTGTCCCAGTGTGGGGATGTAATGCCAATAAGAAGAAGAAGAAGAAGATCCGAGACTTCCCCTTGGATGTAGTTAACGTCAAAATGCGCGAACAAAAACACGTCCGTACGTGCTGCTGTCTCGAACTGGAATGGGCCACGCGCGCGCGGGAGAGCAGTTTTCTTATAATCAATAAAGATGGCTCATTAGTCCCGCCTCTTTGTTGTCCGGTATGACTGCAAATATTGTGTAACCGTCACACACCCCCCAAAGGGGCGTGGCTACAGCTTCAACTTGATTGATTACAAGAAAGCAGCTCTTCCGCGCGCGCGAGCCATTTCGTTCGAGATGTCGCGGAGAGCAGACCGTGGTACCACCTTCGGCATCGGCGGAGCTCCTACCGGAAATTTTATTCCCGGCGATGGTGTGACCCGCGCGGTCGTCGTCATTAACATTAGCAGCGCTCAGTTTGAATTTTCTTGTATGATGTAGAAGGAATGACGGCTGTGGCAGGTTTTGTTCTATTATTTTCGTGGGGGGGGGGGGGGTTTGTTGACCAAATTTTATGAAATTTGGCCACAATATTCTTTGATATGCTATGATATGATATGATATTTGATATGAAGTACTAACGATCGGCTACCATCAATGAAAGGGGTTCTTGGGAGCGTCCACAAATTACGTAACGCTTAGAAGGGGGAGGGGAGGTTGGGCGAAGTGTGACGACCCATACATAATTTTTAGATGATTCATACAAAAAGTGTGACATAGGAGGGAGGGGGGTTTGCGTTACGTAATTAAAGGATCTTCCCTTAAGGTGACTCGGGGAGGCACTACACACCGTGTTATTTTTCCTATCTTTTGTCTCTTTCTAACATTGTCACCTCGTAACTTTGGAGTGGCGTATTTCGGTTTTCAGTTGTTTGATGTAACTGTAAATGTATCAGCATGTAGATTGCGAGTAAGCACGCGCCGGTGATACTTTTTAAAAATCATACTTGTTGTAGAAAAAAAATTAAGTATTAATGATAATCAATAGTATCAATTGAATTCGCAAATTGCTGAAGGGTTTCCGAATCGATTGATAAGCAAATGTCGAAAATAAGATAAAGACGCTATTAGCGTTTGAAATCTATCCTAATTTTTGTGACAGTCTCGAATTTGGAAATTTCCGTTTTAAACCCTGTATCTGAGTCTTCCCCTTAGACGAAGTTTACGTCAAAAAATCTGTACCAAACATCAATACTAAAGCCATACAATTTTTTTCAGTCATAATGCGAATCAATTGTTTGAATGGTCTCCTTCCGATACTTGCTTGGGATTCAACTACCGACGTTAACGTTGCGCTTTGAATAAAGTTCATCTCGGAACCGATTTTTTTTTCAATCATCAACAGGAAAAATACAAAGTTAGTTTCGTGGGAAAATTTCATGTTGTGCCGACAACATCCAAATCGTTGCAAACCCCACATTAGTAAATAAATAGCTGTAGCAATCTTCCGCCGACAGCCTATGCTCGGACCGACACTAATGCTATGAATCCGCTACCAATGCCAAACAATTATGCTTTGTTCTTTGAAGAAAGTTCGTCTAATATCAACTTTCTCAATCACTAAAATCGTACAACTCCGAATTACGGTAGAAAATTTCACCGAAGAATTTTCCAGTTCCTAACGGTTGCACTTTAGGAAAATTATTTTAACTTAACCTTCCTCCCAAATATAATGATGGTCCTGAAAAGAACCGATTGATTGCCACTTATGTACCTTATCAGCAGCCACTGGGCTGCGCGACCGCCATCCGATGATTCGGCTCAACGAACGCCGTCGATTGCCAGATCCGCCGAAGATGGGACACGGATGTAAATGATGTGCTGCTGCTTCCACGACCGCCACCACCACCGACCGAAAAAAATTCATCCGTACCACCACCGCTGAGACAGCCGTTGTCACTGGGACCGCTTCTAGACGCCCTGGTCCGCTCGCCGTGACATCCAGAATGAAAATGACGCGCGCACGCGAAACACGGGGCTTTTTATACACAGGGAAAACGAAGCAGTGGATCAATAGGCCCGGACCTTACTGCAATCTGATGTCCGTGTTGGGGATTTATGAACGGAATTGAATTGTTCACCCGGTTTAGAAAGAAACAACATTTTCAATAGTTCAACGTTGATAATCAATAGTATCAATAGAATTGGCAAATTGCTGGAGAGTTTCTGAATCGATTGATAAGCAAATGTCGAAAATCCATCGAAAGATAAAGACGCTATTAGCCTTTGATATCTATCCTAATTTCGTGACGGTCTCGAATTTGGAAATTTCGGTTTTACACCCTGTATCTGAGTCTTCCCCTTAGACGTAGTTTACGTCAAAAAAATAAGCATTAATGATAATCAAATAGTATCAATAGAATTGGCAAATTGCTGAAGGGTTTCCGAATCGATTGATAAGCAATTGTCGAAAATCCATCGAAAGATAAAGACGCTATTAGCGTTTGAAATCTATCCTAATTTTTGTGACAGTCTCGAATTTAGAAATTTCCGTTTTAAACCCTGTATCTGAGTCTTCCCCTTAGACGAAGTTTACGTGAAAAAATCTGTAGCAAACATCAATACTGACGCCATACAATTTTCTTCAGTCATAATGCAAATCAATTGTTTGCATGGTCTCCTTCCGATACTTGTTTGGGATTCAACTACCGACGTTAGCGTTGCGCTTTGAATAAAGTTCATCTCGGAACCGATTTCTTTTCAATCATCAACAGGAAAAATAAAAATTAGAGTATCGCCGGAAAATTTCATGTTGTGCCGACAACATCCAAATCGTTGCATACGCCACATTAGTGAATAAATTGCTGTAGCAATCTTCCGATGACAGCCTATGCTCGGACCGAAACTTATGCTATGATTCCGCTACCGATGCTAAACAATTATGCTTTTGCTTTGTTCTATGAAGAAAGTTCGTCTAAAAGTTCGTCTGCTGTTTTGAATGCTACTGCTGCTGCTGCTGTTGTTGTTGATGGGGACATGCGAAGACGGGAATGATGCTCTGCTGCTTTGCTCGCGGTGCTCAAAGGCGATTTGATGTTGACACGAAGAGTTGCTGCTATTTCGATTGCTACTATTGCTGTTGCTGATGTTGATGGTGTCATGTGAAGATGTGCTGCATGCTGGATGAAGGCTGAATATTTCTAGCAGTAGATTTGATAATGTACAATCGATTATTGTGAAGTTTAATATGCTGAATGTTCAATTGTTTCCTTTGCTAGTAGTATACTGCTAAAAAATGTGCTTGGAATTATTTATACCTATTTTCTGTCTTTTAACTTGTTTTGGCTGCGACCAACTACATCAAATCAAAATCATAAGTCGTAATAGTATGTGCGTTATCATTAGAATTAGTAAAAAAAATCTCTATAAGTAAGTTATCTTTCTGATGTTTATTCCGTGGGTTGTGTCTCCTTGAAGTGTTTTGTTATGCTAATTGAAAATGGATAGTGCTACGCTTTCCAGTAGCAATGCTTTTGATGAAAATGTAATATCGAGGGCCGTTGTAAACGCTGTACTAATGCAAGACAAACTTAACATTGCACACATGAATGTGCAAAGTTTATGTGCGCGCAGATTCACTAAATTTGAAGAGTTGAAAAAGCTGGTAATCGCAAGTAAGATTGATGTAGCCTGTTTCACCGAAACTTGGACGAGTAACTCCATCAGTGATTCTATGCTAAACATCCAAGGTTTCAATTTAATCAGAAATGACCGTAACAGACATGGTGGAGGTAGAATACTTGATTTTGGAAATTCTTATTGGTGCTGCTCGTATTCTCCTTGCTGTTTACTATAATCCACCTGATGTTGATTGCTCTGAATTGCTCAAATGCCATTTCGAAGAATTTTCAGTTAGATATACGTCAACGTTCTTCATTGGTGATTTCAACACTAATCCACTCAAGCAAACTAGGAAGTCATTAATTTTCAATGACGTTGTTGCTGCTTTTGCATATAAAGTTGTCAACTCGGAACCTACATTTTTCTATCAGTCAGGTTGTTCACTCCTAGACCTGTTATTGACGGATACTCCTGATTATGTGCTAAAATTCAGTCAAATATCAATGCCCGGTATTTCAAAGCATGATCTCATATTTGCTTCTCTAGCATTTTCTCTTCAAAAAGTTGAATCAGGTTATTGGTCTCGAGATTACTTCAACTATAATGATTCTTTGCTCTACGAAAGTTTCTTTAGGATCAATTGGAGTGACTATTTTTCTGTTGATGATCCGGATATTTTAACGAGTATTTTGAATAACAGTTTTAATAATCTTCATGATAATTTTTTCCCTTTGCGATTCCGCAAGTTTCGTAAAAATCCTTGGTTTAATCATCACATAGAGAAGGCAATGATTGAAAGGGATCTGGCGTATCGCAACTGGAAGAACAGTAAAACACTCGAAAACGATAGACTATTCAAAAGATTGAGGAATAAGGTTAATTCAATGGTTTCTAAAGCTAAAGTTGCTTATGATAAGCTAAAGTTGAATGTGGATCTCCCTTGTAAGCAGTTATGGAGGAATGTAAAAAACCTGGGGGTATCAACCAATGATAGTTCCCCAGAAGTGTATGAACACACTGCGAATGATATCAATGACTATTTCTGTTCAAATTTCACGGTGAGTGATAACGAGAGAGTATTGTTTTTAACAGATAATAGTGGTTTCCGTTTTCGTCCAGTAATGGATTTCGAAATCGTAAATGCCGTATTCGGAATCAAGTCAAACGCTGTTGGATTTGATAGCATTCCAATCAAATTTTTAAGGGTTATTATTCCATATGCCTTGCCTCTATTAGAGCACCTTTTTAATTCAATAATAACAACAAATAAGTTCCCTACCGAATGGAAACGTGCTAAGGTCATCGCAATCAATAAAAAAGCAAATGTGAATACAATTTCGAACCTAAGGCCAATAAGTTTATTGTCTACCTTATCTAAAATTTTAGAGAAAATACTGAAAAATCAAATTACTGATTATATTAGTCGAATGAATTACCTTAATCCTCTACAGTCAGGCTTTAGAAATCAACATAGTACTGAGACGGCATTGTTGAAAGTACATGACGACATAGCAAAATCTATCGATAAAAATGGAGTCACCATTCTTTTGCTGATCGATTTTGCTAAGGCTTTTGATCGTGTGGTACATAGCAAGCTGATCAATAAACTAATTTCTTTATACAACTTTTCCACCCCAGCTGCTAGATTAATTGAAAGTTATTTAAGTAACCGATATCAGGCTGTTATTTCTAATGGTGTTCTGTCTGATTTCAAGCCAGTTATCTCAGGCGTTCCACAGGGTTCAGTTCTAGGACCTCTTCTCTTCTCGCTCTTTATTAACGATCTGCCAAGTGTTCTGGACTTCTGTTGTTTTCATTTCTTTGCTGATGATGTTCAAATTTATATTTGCGCAGATTCTGCTACAAGATTATCTGCCATTGGTAATTTAGTAAACCATGATCTAAGGAAGCTCATAAAATGGTCTAGAGAGAACCTACTACCAATAAATCCAGTAAAAACCAAAGCAATGTTGATATCCAAACTAAGACATCCCCTGCAACCCCCACAAATTATGATAGATGGTGTAGAGGTTCAATTTGTAGATCGTGCTAATAATCTAGGAGTTGTATTTAAAAACAATTTAGAATGGGACGCACATGTTAATAACCAGTGCTCTAAAATATATGCATGTTTAAAAAGACTTAACATAACAACAAGACACCTAGATTCTATGACGAAACTAAAACTCTTCAAAACATTAATTTTTCCTCACTTCATCTACGGAGACTTCATTTACACTAATGCGTTGGTTGGTTCAATGGATAAGCTTAGACTTGCCTTAAATGCTTGCGTACGCTATGTATATAGTTTATCTCGTTATTCACATGTCTCACACTTACAAAATAATCTGATTGGATGTCCTTTCATAAATTTCTACAAATATAGATCATGCGTGCATCTATTCAGAATAATAAAAATTCATCTCCAGTATATCTTTTTGACAAGCTCATACCCTTGAGAGGAACCCGTACAAAAGTTTTAGAGTACCACAGCATAACTCTGCGTACTATAGTCAATCCTTTTTCGTCAGAGGCGTTGTTTACTGGAACAGTTTACCCAACTTTATTAAATTGAATAATTCTAATGGAAACTTCAAGAGAGAACTCCTACGTAGCTTGCAGTAGACGGGTATTTTCACCTAAAGAGAACAGGTAGTTTTAGGAATACGGCAATGAATTCAGCGTTTAATACCACATTGTAACGTTAAAAAAGATAAATGTCTTAAGTTACATGATTTCAATAAACAATAATAATAATAATATCAACATTCTCAATCACTAAAATCATATAACTCCGAAATACGCTAGAAAATTTCACCGAAGAATTTTCCAGTTCCTAACGGTTGCACTTTAGGAAAATTATTTCAACTTAACCTTCCTCCCAAATATAATGATGGTCCTGAAAAGAACCGATTAATTGCCACATATGTGCCTTATTAACAGCAGCCACTGGGCTGCGCAACCGCCATCCGATGATTCGGCTCAACGAACGCCGTCGATTGCCAGATCCGCCGAAGATGGGACACGGATGAAATTGTGTGCTGCTGCTTCCACGACCGCCACCACCACCGACCGAAAAAATTTCATCCGCTGAGACAGCCGTTGTCACTGGGACCGCTTCTGGACGCCCTGGTCCGCTCGCCGTGACATCCAGAATGAAAATGACGCGCGCACGCGAAACACGGGGCTTTTTATACACAGGTAAAACGAAGCAGTGGATCAAAAGGCCCGTACCTTACTGCAATCTGATGTCCGTGTTGGGGATTTATGAACGGAATTGAATTTTTCACCCGGTTTGGAAAGAAACAACATTTTCAATAGTTTAACGTTGATAATCAATAGTATCAATAGAATTGGCAAATTGCTGGAGAGTTTCTGAATCGATTGATAAGCAAATGTCGAAAATCCATCGAAAGATAAAGAGGCTATTAGCGTTTGAAATCTATCCTAATTTCGTGACGGTCTCGAATTTGGAAATTTCGGTTTTACACCCTGTATCTGAGTCTTCCCCTTAGACGTAGTCTACGTCAATACAAAACTGATAGAGTTCAATAAAATGATTGTACAAAAATCTTCCGAATTTGTACATGCCAACATTTTATACTGTTTCTGTTTTTATACAGAACTGTAATAAAAACTGCCATCCGCTGGTTGGAAGCTAGATAAATCATCCCGAAATTCATTCTTCCTTCAGATGTTGGTGCTGAGCTTCCATCAAGAAATTTCCTTTAGAAACTCCTCCAGGAATCCTCAGTGAGTTACTTCGGAAATTCCTCAACTCCTTCGGATAGTCGTTTAGAAATTCCTTCCTGTGGAAGTCGGGCCTACTACGGGCTGCAGTCAAAAAAGATTCGCCACCGCACCAAATGTGTCATGTACAAGACGCTGATAAGACCGGTAGTCCTCTACGGACATGAAACATGGACAATGCTCGAGGAGAACTTGCAAACACTCGGAGTATTCGAGAGACGGGTGCTTAGGACCATCTTTGGCGGCGTACAAGAAGACGATGCGTGGCGGCGAAGAATGAACCACGAACTCGCCCAGCTTTTCGGCGAACCTAGTATCCAGAAGGTAGCTAAAGCCGGAAGGGTACGATGGGCAGGGCATGTTGCAAGAATGCAGGACAGCAATCCTGCAAAGATGGTGTTCGCTTCCGCTCCGGCAGGGACGGGACGGCGTGGAGCGTAGCGAGCAAGGTGGGCAGACCAGGTGCAAAACGACTTGCCGAGCGTGGGGTGCATTCGAGGATGGAGAGATGCGGCCTCGAACCGTGTATTGTGGCGTCAAATTTGTTGATTCAGTGTTATCTGTTTAGATGTAAACTAAATAAATGAAAATGAACTCCAGGAGTTCCATTGGGACTTCCTCCAGGAATTCTCCCGGAAGTTTTCTAAGGGGTTTTTTTTTTAATCTTTCGTTTATTTTGGAGGCTCAATTGCCGAGTTTTCCAAGGAGTTGTTTCAGAAATTCCTTCAAAAATTGCTTGCAAAATTCTTCCATGAATTCATTCGTAAATTTTTCTAGATATCCTTTTATATATTCTTAGTTATGTTCATTCAGCACAAGTGGCTCTTTCCACGCTGGCTGGTACTTGAAGCTTGCTTTCTTGTGTATTTCAATAAAAGCGGCGCGCTTCGGACACTCCTTGGCGGTGGCCTCGTGTTTGAAATCCACGTCCGGATTCTTCTCGATAATAAACCAGAGACACTTCTCTGTTTTGTGATTTTCGCCACAATTGACGCAGCGTGGAGCCAAATGGCAATTTCTAGTGCCATACTGCCATGACCGAAATTACAGCAGTTCATACACTGCGTAGCGTCTCACGATGAACTGGTCTGTACCGCTGCCAGTCGACAACGGTGCTGACGATTATCTTTATTGTTCTCAGGTCCCTTATAGCCTATTCAGATTGGGCTATTTATGACTTTGTTAAGTGAGAGGGTATCCAATTATTACGAGGTGTTCAGACTGCAGCAAGATAATATATCTTGACGTTTCCATGTTTCCTCATTTGCACAGGGTTGAATTCAAGGAGAGTTTTAAAATTTAATTTGCGAAATCAAGCATTTGTGTGGCGACAATCGAACATTTTTTTCTGAACAAAGTTTCTACGAAAAAAAAATATAAAAAAAATATGAAAAGGGATTTTTGAAGAATATTTGAAGCTCTCATTAAGGATAATGAGCGAAGCTACATTCATTAGTTGGGTGCGCCGTTCTTCGGGGAATCAGACTATCCCTCAATTTGTTTTTAAGTTTAAAAAGTATTTTGATTCTGTACTATGATCGAACGGAGATTTGATAGAAAAATTTAGATACTTTTGGGAATTCTCACAAATAAATAAAAAAAAGAACGATTGGACCTATTTTCAAGAAATATTATCGAACTAACATGTAGTTCCACCAGTATCTCCATGTATGAAGGGCAACTCAGCAATTTAATTTTTTTTTTCAAAAATGGAAACTGAACCATTGCGTTCTACTCGACAATCAATGATACAGCTTCTAACAAAATCGAATCGTGTGAATGTGATATAATTTAAACTGGATTTTGGATGAATTAATGCATTACCAATGCATGTTTTATTTAAGGTTATTCTACTTTATATATACATCCCATTCAAATCGTACAGTTGGCCCACGTGAAAAATGTTGAAATCCAAAGTATATTAAGCCATTCAAGGAGCAGAATTGAAACAATTTATGAAATCATGTTTATTTATCAAATATATTCGTTTTACAACCATTCCTACGTTTTAAATTGTCTTCCGCATTGGCCCTTGTACTTTGAAAATTTATTCGATTTGTTCTATTAAATCTAGGTTTAAGTTAAATACTTCATGTTAATTCTAGAGAGCATCTGTTTTTTAAACAATTCATGTTGAATAAGTGGAGAATAAATAATTATCATCATTATTTTTCATCATATAAAATGATTTCCACAAAACCATCACAATCCGAGTTATTCTTCAGCGCTCAGAAGATTTCCATCTAACATGCATTCGACCCTGCTGCGACCGAAAGAGCATGACTGTCAACTACGAAACGAAATGAAAACAGAGAGAATTTTCTTTCTGGCAAAGAGAGCGTGACGCTTGTCAGTTTTGTTTTGTTGAATTTCTCCCTGCATCCCAGTTAGAACGAAAGCTCTCTCGTAATAATTGTTCGTAATAAATTCTTTATAACTCTTTTTAGCGGGTATCTTTTGACAGCGCAAAATGTATGGAATATTACGTAAATAATGACATCATAAAGCGTATTTACCCTGAAACGCCAATTATTATGTCATTAATGGCGTAATCTGGATAGGCTATTAGAGTAATTGACCCATGTTGCAAATGGATCAAGTACAGTTGGTCACGATATTTTTTCGACGTATCTTGTCTGGCAATCTTGTGTACAGTGGTAGCGATAAGTCTGCATTCCACCAGTAAGCTTTTCAATTCCTCGATATTCAAGTTATCGAGACCTTGTAGCACCACCTTATGCGACTTGTCGCTGAGTATATCATGAATATAAAACTCATGATTGTTTTGCTTCAAAACATCCAGCACCCTGTAGTAATGAGGCTTCGTCTCAGTCATCAGCTTCAGACCATCGGAGCTAAGCTTGATAGAGCACTTAAGTGTGTCCTTAGCGATGCGCTCTCGCCGGTTAGACCGCAATGTTTGGATGTTTCCCTTGACGAAAATCAACGGGCACTTCTCCTTTCGCTCGATTTGATTTTCCTTCTGTTGAAGTTTCGGCCTCTGGCGAGTCAGTGGATCACCGGCATCATCTTCCCGGAGAGTGGAAAAGATGTTGTTTTATAGCGTCTTTTCCTTCACACCTTTGTTCGCAGCCAAGTCTGCTTAAAATGGCACCCATGATGGGATCAAATCGCACACACACAAATGCGTAGCGTACTTCACACGACACCTTCGATGGTACTCGAACCCACGACCCTCATCATAACTTCCTACAGATGTTGCTCATTTACCTTCCTCGGGAATTGGATTTGGAACTGAAATTCCTACAGGATTTTTTTGGAAGTTCGTTTTTCGATGTTTTAAAAGTCTTCCAAAAATTCCTTGGAAATCCTTTCAGATTTTTTTTTAAATTTTCGACATCCAGACATCCAGAAATTATTTTGGGAATTTTTACAGAATTTTTTTTCAAAAATTTCTCCATGGATTTTTTTTTCAAAATTCTTAAAGGAATTCGTATGAAAATTCCTGCGTTATTCCATAGAAAATTGTTTCAGAAGCTCCTTTGGGAATTTTTCAAATAAATTTCTCTGGGAATTCTTTTAAAATTTCCTCCAGAGGAATTTTCAAAGAAATTCCCGGAATTAATTCAAGAAATTCCTTCGTTTATTTCTTCGGAAATTACTCCTAGAGTTCCTGACACTCACAGACAGAGTACAGATGTGTAGTTATAATAAAAGGCCTGTTATAAAAAGAAAGACGGAATCCTTTCGTACTCTTAGTATGGTAGTTTTCAACGAGAATAACATACGAATGTTGTATAATCCTCTTTTCAACCTTCAGAAAAGTTGGACATTTTTTACGATTGCTGAGAATTGCTACAGAAATACCTGTAAAAAATCATTACCAACCGGGGGAGTTTAGAAACTCATGAGTAAGCGATAAAATAAATTTGTCTCCAGAAATTATTTATTTCGGCATAACATAACATTAAGTGGGGTCCCGTAGCGAAGTTCGCCTTATAAGCGGGCGGTCATGGGTTCAATTCCCAGCTCCTGAAATTGAAATTCAGCCAAATTTACTATTAAAATCCCTAATAACTTTTGGTAAAAAATCAAAAGATTATTCCGGGAAATTAAAAAAAAAATCTATCGTAAAAATATAAAACAATCCCATGTGAATTCGAAAGAATTTCCAGTGAAAGGGAAAATGAGTTTACCATGAAAATTCATGAGGTTTTTCTGTGGAATTTCAAATGAATTTTCAGTGGAAATTCAGAAGGCTTTCTAGTTGAAATTTTGTGGAATTTCCCGATCAGTGGGTTCCTACAGCACACCACCCCTCTCTAACCTGTTGTAGGGATACCCGACTGTATGTATATTTTTAAATTTGTACAAACTCTCCAGCTTGCTGCCACAGACAGTCCCACAAAAGATAGCAATCAATTCCGATTCCTTCGGTACATGGCTGTTCCATCCGATGGCTCCAATTGCCACACATATCATCCGATTCTACTTTGTACTGTTTTGACGCGAGGGTCCCTCCGATTCTTTTGATCCATTCGCGGCGGGTGCTCTTCATCGGTAATTGCCGGTTTGATGTGTACCCACACACGGCCCCTCGCGACGCGACGTATACTTAGGCCCGATGATGGATGATAGACTCGCTGCTTCGGATTCAATGCAATGATATAAAGTGGACAGCGACCGGTCAGTTCATAAACATCGCCAGGAATGGGGCGCGAAGAGAGAAAAAACTACCGGAGATAAATAAAGTCATTACGGAACACACTTTTTCTGTCCATTCTACGGTTGGTTGATTCGGTTCAGTTCCGAGCCGCGCGCCGCCACACCGCCGACGATGGATAACTGAGACGTTTTTTGTTCGCAGTCATCGATCTTGGGGTTTGGTTTCTTTTGTTGCGGCCGGGTTTACTTTTCTGGTAGGAATTACAATTATCCACGCCTTGTACGCGCGTGAGCTGTTCAGGTGCATGATCTTTGGGCGCGTCTTTTCGGAAATTGCGGTTGCGGTGCCTTCATTGACGCAAGGAGGGAAGGGAGTTGATGCCACTAGATTAAGCCGATATACGATGGGAAAATTACGTGTGTTATATTTGTCGTTATAAGAATTGGGGAATAATTTGACTGAACTGCTAGATGCCATTCCAACCATAAGCAAATAGGCTTTTTAGATTTTTATTTAAAAAAAAACTTTTCGAAAACGGTAGAAACATTGTAGTGATTAGATTCCATCCATACTCAGAATAGTCTTTATCTTCTTGGAGTTTATGTTACTTGGAGTTTGTCAAAGTGGTTATAAAAATTCATGCTGACGACAATTTTCAGTTGATTCATAATAGGGTGAGCATCCACCAGAGCATAAACAACATCATGTTTAATGAATGAACACATCCAATGCTCGGTTGATTTGGTTTTAAAAAGCCAGCAAAACCAATGGCAGGACCAAAAACAGTGTACGTTTAATATGAATAGGATATTTTATCAATGTGAATTAGAAGATGATGACTTTTGAGTCGATTTATTTAGACGCGCGCGGTGAACCTTTGAAGGTATTTCGAAAACGATACTTTATTTTAAAACATGGGTTTCCAGTTTTTAATTCTGCTATGACTTGTTCCGCATGCCCCAAGTAGACGGCTGAAAACTGAACTCTTCTTTCCAACAAAGTCTGCCAACCACGATGAATAAACATTTTTCTTCCCTGCTGCATTCATTTCAGTTGCTACACCTATTATAACTTCACCGTTTGTTGAAAAGTTGGCTACCGTACGAATTGTTTGATGCTTTTACCCGAAACGATAAAAATATATCTAGTTTCGAAGCCACCATCAAAATAGCTCTGAATCCGGGAA
Organism: Armigeres subalbatus; assembly: GCF_024139115.2. Lineage (NCBI taxonomy): Eukaryota > Metazoa > Arthropoda > Insecta > Diptera > Culicidae > Armigeres > Armigeres subalbatus. The sequence continues at coordinate 117,903,623 of NC_085141.1, read as the reverse complement.
ACTGAAACACCCATCCATAATAAAACACATATTTTCCGGTTATTAAATTCTAATTACACGACGTGAAACATGTTTTCGAAATAGTTGAAAAGTGATGCTTTTTGGCAAGGGGTGCTTTCGTTTGTGGGACCCGAAGTTTTACTAATGCTTCGTCTTTTTAACAACCTTATTAAGTCATTAAAATATGAAGCTCATTAGAATACAATAAAACATTACTCGGTCATCCGTGTGATTAACCTTGTTGGAAAAGGTAGGTATCAGGTCTCTGATGCTGCGACCATCTTGCTATTGTGCGTGATGGTAAAAAGCATGAAATAAGAACAAACAAAAACTCTCAATATGCCTAGGCCATGAATCAGTTTTTTGACAAACATCAAGTGGAAGACTGCAGCAGAAGAAGCTCCAGAAGCGGCCCAGCCTGGACCAGACACCGTAACAGCAGTGTCGAACAAAGACCGGCAGCAGCAGAGTCGAGCCGAGTCCGGTCGCATTGGTATTAGGCCGAGACAGCCTGAAGAAGCAAGAATTACAATGTTCTGGTACTGGTCCAAGAGGGTACCTCTGACAAGAATACGTAATGCCGGATGTATTAAAATACCAATAAAAACTTATTTATATAGTTTTGATATTTGTGTAATTTTTTATTCAAAAACTTTGTTTTGTACATAAATAACAGGCGATCAGTAAATCAGAAACTATTTAATCCTGCCCACTACAACTAAGTGTATGAAAAGCTGTGGGACAAAATATCAAAAGGACAAAACGTTGAGTGACTAAAATCTTGAATCTAAAACTTCGGAATAGTGTTAGGCTAAATCATTCTCAGACGATACCAGACTAAAATTTTGGAAATTAGGGGCAATACATAAAAGTCTTCTCCATTCAGCTCGGTCCATGACTGCACTTCGCCAACCACGCAGTCTGCGGAGGTTCCGAAAATCGTCCTCCACCTGATCGATCCACTTTTCCCGCTGTGCACCTCGCCTGCTTATTCCCGTCGGATCGTTGTCGAGAACCATTTTCACCGGACTACTGTCCGACATTCTGGCTACGTACCCGGCCCACCGCAGTCTTCCGATTTTCGCAGATAACGATGGATGGTTCTCCCAACAGCTGATGCAACTCGTAGTTCATTCGCCTCCTCCACGTACCGTCCGCCATCTGCACCACACCATAGATGGTACGCAGCACTTTCCTTTCGAATACTCCCAGTGCGCGTTGGTCCTCCGCGAGCATCGTCCAGGTCTCGTGTCCGTATAGAACTATCGATCTTATAAGCGTTTTGTAGATAGTCAGTTTGGTGCTGCGGCAAACTCTATTCGATCGAAGCGTTTTGCGGAGTCCAAAGTACGTACGATTTGCTGCCACTATGCGTCTCCGAATTTCTCTGCTGGTATCGTTATCGGCGGTCACCAGTGAGCCCAAGTACACGAATTCTTCAACCACCTCCTGAAGTGAGAAGCTAGAAGAGAGAAAGTGAGAAGTAAGAAGTGATAAATAAGAAGTGAGAAGTTGGAAGCAAGAAGTAAATAGTGAGAAGTAAGAAGTGAGAAGCAAGAAGTGAATAGTGAGAAGTGAGATGTGAGGGGTGACAAGTGAGAATTGAGAAGTGATATGTGAGAAGTGAAAGTGATAAGTGAGAAATGAGAAGTAATTTATGAGAAGTGAGAAGCGAGAAGTGAGAAATATGAAGGGAGAAATGAGAAGTGGCAAGTGTGAGCCGAGAAGTGACTAGCGAGAAGTGATTAATGAGATAAACATGTGAGATGGAAGAAGGGAGAAGTGAGAAGCGAGAAGTTTCAAGTGAAAAGCGAAAAGTGAGAAGCGATGAGTGACAAATGAAAAATTAGATACGATAAGTGAGATTGAGATTAAAGAAGTGAGAAGCGAGATGAGAGAAGTAGGTAATACGAAGTGAAAAATGAGAAGTTTGAAGTAAGTTGTGCAAAGTGAGGAGTAAGAAGTGAATAGTGAAAAGTAAGAACTGAGAAGTGAGAAACGAGTGGTGCGAAACGAGAAGCGAAAAATGAGAACCGAGAAGGAAGAAGTAAATAGTGGATGAGAAGATGTGCGAAGTGAGAAGTGAGAAAATGAAGGGGGAAATGAGAAGTAAGAAAACGGTAGCGAGAGGTGAAATATGAGATTCGGGAAGTGTGAAGTAAGGAATGATATGTGAGTAGTGAGAAGTAAAATGTGAGCAGTGGAATGTGATTTTTGAAAAGTGTAAAGTGGAAAGTAAATAGTGAAAAGTGAGATGTGAGAAATCAGAAGTGAGAAATGAGAAGTGAGAAGTAATATGTAAGATGTGAGATGTAAGAAGTGAGAAACAAGAAGGGAGAAGTGAGAAGGTAGAAATGAGAAATTAGAAGTGAGAAGTAAGAAGCGAGAAGTGAGAAGTAAGAAGTGGGAAGTGAAAAGTGAGAAGCGGGAAGTCAGAAGTGAGAGGCGAGAAGTGAATAGTGAGAAGTGAGAAATGAGAGAAATATGTGAGATTTTAAACTAGAAGTGATAAGTGGGAGCTGAGAAATGGGAAACTTCAAGTGAGAAGAGAGATTTAGAAGTGAGAAATTCGGTACGAGAAGTGAGATGTAAGATGTGAGAAGCGAGAAGTGAGAAACGAGAAGTGAGAAACGAGAAGTGATAAGTGAGAGCCGAGAATTGGGTTGGAAGCGACAAACGAGAAATGAGAAATTCAATTCGAGAAGTGAGATGTAAGATGTGAGAAGTGAGAAGCGAGAAGTGAGAAGTAAGAAGCCAGAATCGAATAGAGAGAACTGAGTTGTGAGAAGTGAGGAGCGTAATCGGTTGTAATCGTGACGTCATGCTCTTTTAGCTACACTAATTGAGAGTTCGTTTGGCTACACTCGTCTTCGCCTCAGCTCGTCTATAGAATCTACAGTGTCTTTCCGATTTAGGTACAATATTTAGACAACTACCCGGGATCAGGGTTGCCAGTTCTTTTTGGGGGAAATCTGGTAGGCTACATCTCAAAAATCTGGCAAAGTCTGGCGAAGAAATTAGTATTTATTATTTTTGAAATTAAGTGATTCGTACTAAAAATATGATCTAATTATGGTTAGCTAAACTGACCATGGTTTTGACCATCTGTTTACTTTTGCTCTATTTTTATCAAAATTTATTTTTCAAGAAGAAGGTCTGCTTCCGCTTAAGATATTCGTCAAAACAATTCTATATCCGTAAACATAAGATGTTTAACATTTTAAGTATTTCAGAAAATTCAGATTGAATTGAATAATATTTAAGCTCTGAAAGTTCTGTAAATTATTAAAAAAAATCTTGGAGAAACTTGACGGAGTTCGTTTTCAATTTGAATTTCTAAGTTACTCTAAATGATGTTTAAATCATATTTTATTCGATTGATTAACAAATGGAGCTCAAGCTAAAAAGTATTAAAATATAAATGGTAAGCCCATAAATATTCCAAAAAGATTTTTGATAATCATAGTTAATAATCGAATTTTTGTAACAAAAAAAATAGTGCCGTCATAATTTTAATGAATTATCCATAAGAAAAGAGGATTTTTGATCTTCTGGATCGTAACAAGTCCATGAGAAGTGAGTCCAGAGAATTTGCCACTCAGTTTCAGAATGGGTCACATCAATCATTCATTTTTCAGAGTCGGATGAGTTTTATAAACTGTTTACTTTTACGGATGCCTCGAATCTTCCGAGTTGCGGTCATTTTTGACTTTCTAATACACAGTGTATAACTATTTTTACTGTAGCATCCCGAGCAGCGCACTTGTATTGTACACTGAACCAAATATTCCGCTCTATAACGACTGCTTGTTGATTCGCTCCCGCCCCTTAACGATTGTCATTCGGTTTTTGGATGATTCGCGTTCGCTTGCTTTCAGTCCGGGTGTCGAACAACCATATGCGTATCATCCAGGAAACGAATGATTTTGAAAACACAAAACGAAAGATGTTTCATACGGTTTATAGATAAGCTGAATGCGAGGATCAGATGATACATATATTATTTTTGTATTATAATTAGTCGATATTGCAGTGATTTTCAAATGTAGCAATGCAGTTGAAAGGCTGGTGATTTATTTTTAATTTTTATTGAATTATTTATTTAATTTATTATGCATTATGGAGAGTTATTGCAGCAGACGGTAATAAGAGGTTACGGCGACGAAACTTAGCCAGTCTTCACGATGGTGGAACATTTTTGATCCTGGGTATTCTCATATGATGGAAGGTGACCGGGTCAACTAGTATTGCGTAAAGCATCTTTCTAGAAGTATAAAAATACTACTTAGCGCGAATTATTGAGCCACTTTTGATGAACCACTTACCTTGATAAACAATTCGATGGTTTTCAGAAACTTAGAGCGCTAGATTTTCATTCCAGCAATTCACACAAAAGACTACTGATGGTCAAATTATTCATAGTTTTGCGATAATGTTAAAAAAAATATTTAAAAAACAGAGAAACGCGAGAAAAATTTGATCAGCACTAAACGAGAGAATTTTACAAATGGCGCTTGACCGTATAAAAGTCACCACAATAACGTACATCATACCGTGGGGTAAATCATTCTCTTTTCGGATGATTTGCGTAAAGGGGCGCGTTCGATATGTTGATCATCTGATTCGCGAATGATTCTCGGTCGATGGCGCGCACTGCTGAACATTGGATGACGATTCATTTCAAATCTGATGAAAAAGTAATTTGCTTTCCGGATGATTCTCGTTATGAATATTGTGAGTATGTCATTCACTCGAGAATGGTATATGCGTGTAGGAGGCGTTAGTTAATGACAAGGAGGAATGTTTTTTCATTCGCTAACAGGAGGGTGTTTGGGTTCAGTGTACGGTTTTCTGTCCAATACACACAAAACCGTACAATACAAGTGTGCTGGTTGGGATGCTACAGTAAAAATAGTTATACACTGTGTATTAGAAAGTCAAAAATGACCGTAACTCGGAAGATTTGAGGCATCCGTAAAAGTAAACAGTTTATAATACTCATCTGACTCTGAAAAATGAATGATTGATGTGACCCATTCTGAAGCTGAGTGGCAAATTCGTGGACTCATATTTTACCAATTCTCGTCACAAAAAATCTTTCTGAAGTTTGAAAAGTCTGGCATTGTGGATAGTTTCTCTTTTTCTCTTTCTGATGCCATAAAGTCTGGCAGATGTGAGGCATAATGGCAACCCTGCCCGGGATGCGGGTGGTCGTCGAGCAACTCGATAACATTAACAAGCGGAAAGCAGAACATCAGTAAGGAACTGAAACACAACCTGCTGGTGCACCGCCATGCTGTTCGAGTCGTAAGACTAGAACAGGACGCTTTTATCAGCCGGGGGAAGCAAGGCGGATAAAGGTAACACAGCTGAGACCTTCTCAACTTCTCGGCCCAAAAAAAGCGAAAGGCACCAACCTGACGCAACCATCAGAAAGCAGTGCGATACTACGTCGTCCATTTGGCACGCAGCTAGCCTACCCTAAGTCATGGAGCGAAGGAAGTTGAAATCGGCTGGTCAGTAAGCCCAATAAGCAAACTTCAGCCACCTTCAGTGGACAGGTACTATTGGTGCTTAGAGTCGGGACATAAGTCCTACGACTTTAAGGGCCCAGACCGTAGCAACCTGTGTCGTCATTGTGGAAGGGCACAAGGCGCAGGAATGCGATAAGTCACCAAAGTGTCTGCACCAGCAAAAAGCAAGCATGTAATCACGTTATGGGTGGACCTCCGTGTCCCATCGGAGAAGAAAACAAGAAGAAGCCATGCAAGCAACACAGTTGAATCTTAACCACTGTGCATCTGTCCAGCAACTGCTGTGGCAGTCGGTCTCGGAGTTGAGGACCGATGTCGCTCTCCTGTCCGACCCGTACAACGTCCCTGACTCGGGTCGCTATTTACATGACTATTTTCACGCGCATCTCGGAATTTATTCCATGTACCACAAGGAGCATGCAATATATTTGAAACAGGTCAACAGATCTTTGCTTACGCGTGTAGATCTTATAGCATTACTTAAGGATTTTTTTTTCGGAAAGCCAAGAAATTATGTGTGTACACATTCTACAGGGGTTAGGCAAAATGATTGAGATAGGCAAAATTTGGCCCAAATTCAAATCCTTATAACTTTTTGAAAAATTGATGAAATTGGACAAAACCAGAAGCATTCGACGGCAAATTTAGTCAAGATTTAGGAACATGTGCGGTCACGGATACTGGCCACCGGACACCGGAGATGTTCCGGATTTTCTGAGGCCATGTCAAAAACACATTTTTTCTGCCGCTCGTATTTTTGTGTGGTTTGAAGTTACATCGATAAACATTGATTTCCTAGAAACTAGATCTTATTGAAAATTGAATGCGGGCTGTTGCGCTAAGATCCGTTGAAAAACATCCGAGATATGGCCATTTCAGTAAACCTGGTTCCGGATACTATGGTCAATTATGTGTATCCTTCCAATCACGTATATATTATCCGGTACCATATCAATATTGGTATCAAACTTCAATATTTTTCATGAAAATGCTTCAGGAAGCATATGCAGGACGATCAGTTGCCCTGACCACTCTGTAGTAGGTTCCAGGTGCCCCGGGGGAAGTGGCCAATTTGAAAAACGTTCAGAACCCTATCAATATGGGTATCAAACTTCAAGATTTTTCGAGGTGATACTTTTAAATGCATTTTAGAACCAGCAGCTGTCATGACCACTCTGTAGTAGGTTCCAGGTGTCCTGGAGAAGTGGCCAATTTGCAAAATGTTCGAAACCATATCAAAATGAGTATCAAAGTTCAAGTTTTTTCATGGAGATGCTTCAGGAAGCATATTCAGGACGATCAGTTGCCCTGACCACTTTGTAGTAGGCTCAAGGTGCACCGGGGGAAGTGGCCAATTTGAAAAACGTTCAGAACCCTATCAATATGGGTATCAAACTTCAAGATTTTTCATGGAGATGCTTCAGAAAGCATATTCAGGACGATCAGTTGCCCTGACCACTCTGTGGTAGGTTCCAGGTGCCCCGGGGGAAGTGGCCAATTTGAAAAACGTTCAGAACCCTATCAATATGGGTATCAAACTTCAAGATTTTTCATGGAGATGCTTCAGGAAGCATATTCAGGACGATCAGTTGCCCTGACCACTCTGTGGTAGGTTCCAGGTGCTCCGGGGGAAGTGGCCAATTTGAAAAACGTTCAGAACCCAATCAATATGGGTATCAAACTTCAAGATTTTTCGAGGTGATACTTTTAAATGCATTTTAGAACCAGCAGCTGTCATGACCACTCTGTAGTAGGTTCCAGGTGTCCTGAGGAAGTGGCCAATTTGCAAAATGTTCGAAACCATATAAAAATGAGTATCAAAGGTCAAGATTTTTCATGGAGATGCTTCAGGAAGCATATTCAGGACGATCAGCTGCCCTGACCACTCTGTAGTAGGTTCCAGGTGCCCCGGGGGAAGTGGCCAATTTGAAAAACGTTCAGAACCCTATCAATATGGGTATCAAACTTCAAGATTTTTCATGGAGATGCTTCAGGAAGCATATTCAGGACGATCAGTTGCCCTGACCACTCTGTGGTAGGTTCCAGGTGCCCCGGGGGAAGTGGCCAATTTGAAAATCGTTCAGAACCCAATCAATATGGGTATCAAACTTCAAGATTTTTCGAGGTGATACTTTTAAATGCATTTTAGAACCAGCAGCTGTCATGACCACTCTGTAGTAGGTTCCAGGTGTCCTGAGGAAGTGGCCAATTTGCAAAATGTTCGAAACCATATCAAAATGAGTATCAAAGTTCAAGTTTTTTCATGGAGATGCTTCAGGAAGCATATTCAGGACGATCAGTTGCCCTGACCACTCTGTGGTAGGTTCCAGGTGCCCCGGGGGAAGTGGCCAATTTGAAAAACGTTCAGAACCCTATCAATATGGGTATCAAACTTCAAGATTTTTCATGGAGATGCTTCAGGAAGCATATTCAGGACGGTCAGTTGCCCTGATCACTCTGTGGTAGGTTCCAGGTGCCCCGGATTATTATCGAAGCATCATCTCAATCGGGTTATCGTCTGACATTCTGGCTACATGCCCGGCCCATCGTAACCGCCAAAATTGTACCGTGTGGGTAGTTCTCCTAACAGTTACAACTCGTGGTTCATTGACCTTCCACCACCACCTCCATTGTCTTCCATCTGCACCCCACCATAGATGGTCCGCAACACCTTCCATTCGGAAACTCCAAGGGCGCGTTGGTCCTTCGCCAGCAACATCCAACTTTCGTGGCCATAGAGGCCGACCAGTCTGATGAGCGTTTTCTCCATGAAAAATCTTGAAGTTTGATACCCATATTGATAGGGTTCTGAACGTTTTTCAAATTGGCCACTTCCCCCGGGGCACCTGGAACCTACTACAGAGTGGTCAGGGCAACTGATCGTCCTGAATATGCTTCCTGAAGCATCTCCATGAAAAAACTTGAACTTTGATACTCATTTTGATATGGTTTCGAACATTTTGCAAATTGGCCACTTCCCCAGGACACCTGGAACCTACTACAGAGTGGTCATGACAGCTGCTGGTTCTGAATTGCATTTAAAAGTATCACCTCGAAAAATCTTGAAGTTTGATACCCATATTGATTGGGTTCTGAACGTTTTTCAAATTGGCCACTTCCCCCGGGGCACCTGGAACCTACCACAGAGTGGTCAGGGCAACTGATCGTCCTGAATATGCTTCCTGAAGCATCTCCATGAAAAATCTTGAAGTTTGATACCCATATTGATAGGGTTCTGAACGTTTCTCAAATTGGCCACTTCCCCCGGGGCACCTGGAACCTACTACAGAGTGGTCAGGGCAACTGATCGTCCTGCATATGCTTCCTGAAGCATTTTCATGAAAAATATTGAAGTTTGATACCAATATTGATATGGTACCGGATAATATATACGTGATTGGAAGGATACACATAATTGACCATAGTATCCGGAACCAGGTTTACTGAAATGGCCATATCTCGGATGTTTTTCAACGGATCTTAGCGCAACAGCCCGCATTCAATTTTCAATAAGATCTAGTTTCTAGGAAAATAATGTTTATCGATGTAACTTCAAACCACACAAAAATACGAACGGCAGAAAAAATGTGTTTTTGACATGGCCTCCGAAAATCCGGAACATCTCCGGTGTCCGGTGGCCAGTATTCTTGACCGCACATGTTCCTAAATCCTGACTAAATTTTCATCAATTTTTCAAAAAGTTATAAGAATTTGAATTTGGGCCAAATTTTGCCTATCTCAATCATTTTACCTAACCCCTGTATTTTATCTGAAATAAGGAGCATGCACCACATTTTGAAATAGGGAAACAGTGTACACATTCTATTCTATGTACCACAAAGAGCACACAAAGAGCACAAAGAGCATGCACCATATTTGAAACAGGTCGAAAGTCCTTTGGATACGCGTAAAAATAGCGAAACACCCATTTTTTATTAAAAGTCGTTTTTTACGCGGTTTTTCAAAAAGGTTAGGAAACACGCGAAAACCACAAAAAATCGATTTTTAGTGAAGTCGTTTTTTACGCGGTTTTTGGGATTTACGCGGGTTTTTTATGCGGTTTTGATTTACGCGGAACGTATCCCCCGCGTAAAAACAGACTCAAGTGTAAACCGATACATCTCATTGCTCCAACCTGGGTGAAGGTTTCACCTTCAAATTGACGTTTGAATCTTTGTTTACGAAAGCAGATAAGAAGTTTTGAAAATTTTGTCTTGAAATGTGTGTGTCAAGCCGAGCCAAAATCTACACAGAAAAAATAGAGAACCTAAAAAAAAGTTTAAAGAACTCAACTTTGAATACGAAGTTCAAATTTTTAAGTCAATTTTAGGTAGTTTCTCACTCCCTCTCACGAATGATGTTCTAAACAAAGAGAGCTGCGAATTGAGTTGTTTTCACCATAGTCTCGGGTGAGTGAAAATAACACAAATTTGAGTTGGTGGAACTTCATAGTGGGTGAAAATTCAACACGGGAGTAATCACCGGATTTTTTCGCATTTTACTCATTTTTGGCTTCTTCCAAGCAAGGGCGGATTTGAGTGAAAGAAACCATAAAGTGAGTTGTTTCGCGGTTCCGTGTAGCTGTCAGTGTGAGCCGAAAACGAAACACTCGGCAAGCAAATTTTTGAAGGCAATATCAGGTATCTGGCACCCCCAATCCTACCCTTTACGTTTGACAATAGCCAACATCTTTGAGTTTCCCATTGTTCGGTTGAAATTGGGTTTCCCACTGACAATTCTATTTTGTAAACAAACCACTATTCAGAATTGATTTTTTCCAAATAGACGTATTTATTTTTCATCATTTTTCGAGAACTTGCGCGAAAATATGAATGCGAGGTGTGTTTCAACAAGAATATTGACGCCTTTAATAAATTTTCATATTTCGATCGGCAGCAAGCGCTCTACTTCGCCAAAATATCATGATATTTGAAACATATTTTAAATGCAGGTTTTCGACGACTATGATTACGCCTTCGTATGAAATTAATCGATGATTTTGATGCTGGCATCAGAAACAAGGCCGCTTCGCAGACCCCTGGGCAATATAACAACAATAGCACGAAAATCAAAATTTAGTCTTTTCAACGTTGATTGTTTTTTCTTGTTGAAAATTTACTTGTTGCATGACGCCAGCATACATATATTAAGAACTCCCTGCCAGGCTACAACTACTCATACAACGCGATACAAAGGGCTATAGGGATAGAGGTTGAAAAATTCTAACTTAAGCGTCACGTAATTGATTGAAACAGCCATGGCATCTATTGTTTTCAAAGTGACAGACAATCATTGTTTGGTAGAGCATATGTTCCGCAGCAGATATAACTTAACTTTCAGTGCCAGGCATATAACGGCGTGTGTACAATGTCGAGTAGTGACGAAAGTGATTTCTACGGAATCGGATGCGATGAGGGTACTCCACCGAAGATTTTAAAATCTTCCAAGGGCAAGGTGTACATATGATTCCTATTTAATGGAAACGGTAAACCGGTAAGACGATTTTATTATCCTGCAGATCATTAGGTTACGTGACAACAGAGTTCATGATATGAGTAAAGGAGAGATTTTTATGTTTTTATTTTGAATTTGTTCTTATACATCATTAAAATTTAAAAAAAATAAAATTTAAAAAAAATATTTTAAGCTCTTTTAGTGGAATGTATTCAACTGTCTAAGATGAGTTTAGTACTTTCCATTTAATTCCACTACGTTTTGTTATCCGTGCAGATACGTATTTCGACCTCAACTGTGAGGCCGTCTTCAGTGTCTCGTACTACAATCTACAATTGAAGGCAAAAGATTTCTTGTTTTGGCGTTGATATTCGGTATATCGTCAGCCGTTCATCATCGAAAGGAGCACTGCGTTTCCTCTGGTTTACGTTCTGATGACGAACAAGTCAGAAGCTCTCTATTGGTTAGCATTTACAAAGCTGATTGAAATTGCAAATGATCTTGATCGTGAATTAAATCCGGATGTTGTTCTGATGGATTTTAAGAAATCTCTCATTAGTGCGTTTGCAGCAGAGCTCCCAGATACAAGTCATTCTGCCTGTATCTTTCATCTCATCAAAAACTGGTAGAAATATATCCGACAACAAACTGATGCCGCTTTTGACCAAAAAAAAATTTTTTTTGAAATGTTCGAAACAAAAACTCATGCTCTCGCATTTTTACCTGTCGCATAAATACCTGATGACTTCAAAAATCCAATTCATATTGGGGCAAATCATGGCACAAATATCAGGAACTGAAATAACGCGTCGTACCAGCGATCAATTTGCTGATATAAAAGTATTGAATATTGTCGGAAGCATGGAGATTTTTGATCTTGTCGACTATATTCAGGCTGTAGCGGCGAATCTTGACCCCAAATCTAAATAATTTGTTTTAGATATACTCAATGATACGTTTGGCAAAACGGCCGTACGAAAAGTTTTTTTTTTTCGTTAAATAACTTGGGAGAATACGCACTCCAAGACACTGCGATTCTTTCTTGTAAATTTCATATCGATTTGTCCATTTCGAAGCATGTGCTGTGTATATGCGCAGCCAAGTTATTAAACGCTCAAAAGTTCAGTTCAATCAAAGGTAATTGCCTATTTCCGGGGATTAAACCACCCGACTTGGACGTTAAAGTTGTTTGAACATCAATGCTGAGACAAACCTGTTGCCTTGTCATGTTACTTCTTTTCATATTATATCCCAATCGACACGGCTCGTCGAGCTGAACTAAATGTCTGTCTGTCTGTGTATGTGTGTGTAAGTGTGCATTAGCCAAAGTTTCATACAGAAATCCTTAACCAATTTTCTCGCAACAAGTTGCATTAGACGGAGGACAAACTCCAGTTAATCACTATTGAATTTGTTCATGATTGGTCATTGCGTTCAGAAGTTATAAAGTAATTCGCTATAAAGCGTTTGCTAACGCCGTAAGGTAGGCAATTATTTTGATATGTATCTCACTGAGGCAAAACCAAACGATTGAATCGAGGTATCATCAAATAAGTTAGTTGTACGCTTGCGACATTTTGTATGAGTGCTTCAAAACCATTGGACTATGTATAATCTAGCGCGATGGGGGGCTTAATACCGTTAACAAAAAGTGATTCTGAGTAAATGGGAACACCGATTCTTCATCTATGGGAATGTGTGTTAGCGGCCTAGAATTAATAATCAATTCAGCTTCCATCAGCATGTTACGTAATATCTCGTCAGTCGGGAGTCGTTGCAGCATAATTTGATCGAGAACTTTCTTCACTGATTGGACCAGTCGTTCCCAACAGCCCCCAAAATGGGGCGCAGCCCTCAAACTCTTCCATCAGTTTATCCATGTTCACCTTCATCAGCTCCTTCTGCAGGTCGCTCTGTGCACCGATGAAATTAGTGCCACGGTCACTCCGGTATTCAAGTGGTTTTCCTCTCCTTGCTTGAAAGTTCTGCAGGGCCATGATGCACGAATCAGTAGTGAGGGAATGGGCAATCTCGAGATGAACGGCACGAACAGTCAGACAGGTGAACAATACACCCCAACGTTTCTCGACTCTTCTACCTACGACTACTTGTATTGGTCCGAAATAGTCGATTCCAGTGTGCGTGAACGGTCTTGAGAATGCAGCTAGACGAGCTGGTGGGTGTTCTGTTCAGCCATCATTGGGGGTTATGGTCGTGCTTTCAAGATTTTACATAGCTGACAATTTCGGCGAACCTTGTTGAAAACAGAGCGGAGTTTTACAATATGGTATTTCTGCCTAATTTCATTCATTGTCGTTTCATGGTTAATATGTCGGAACCTTTGATGATATTCGGCAACCACCAAATCCGTCAATGCATTTGTTTTCGGTAGTAGGATTGGATTCTTCACTGACTCTGCAGCATACTGGCATGCATCGATTCGGCCTCGCATCCGTAAAACTCCATGTTCGTCGATCATTGGACTCAATTTGAAGAGTGGGCTGGATTTTGACAACAAAACCTTCCACTTTCGATGTGGTAACTCGGAATCATTATGAGATAGTGGACCAGTGATCGGCGTTTTCCCTGCGATTTTACTCCTGATGATGCCAACAAAGCGAAATGCGTAGGCTACGGATCTTAGCAGGCGACTCCATTTAGAGAAGTTTTCTATTCTCACCAGCGGTTCTTGCACGGTGTGGTGCAGAACATTTGCACGAAGTTCTTCAGATGTCGTACCAGGTGCTTCGAACTGTGGCCAATAAGATGTCTTCGGTTGAAGAAACCAACGACCTTCCGGTGATAAATCAGGTAACTTTTGCCATTTGGTACCTTCATCCACCACGTTCAACTTGGTTGGAATCCAATTCCACTTGCTTACCTCGGTAGAATTTCGCCAACTCTAACTGCAACGAATGAGCTGTAGCGTCAGTGATCACTTCTGCTCCAGCAAACTGTGTCTTTCGAGTCTGACCAGAAATAACGCTCTCTAATTTTTATCTGATGTGACATCTTCTTCGCCAGACGAGATCCGATGACGGCAGCTTGCAACTCAAGACGCGGTATAGACAAATACTTCAACGGCGCCACACGTGTCTTCGCACCTACTAGTAGACACTCAATCTTATCGTTTTCTTGGAACCGTAGATAGGCTACTGCTGCATATCCATTCTCGCTTGCGTCTACAAATATTTGCAACTGAATAGAGTTGGTTTCTCCTAGTGTGGTCTTCACCTGATAGCAGCGTTTCACCTGAATTATCTCGATTGTGGGTAAAACTTGTAGCCAAAGCTTCCACTTTTCGATCAGGTGAAAAGGAATTTGTTCATGCCAGCCTACACTTCTTGCAAAAGAATTTTCAAATACATCAAGTGTTCATTCTCAATGTATGTCTATAGATTCGTGCCGAACCCACTTGATCTAGTACTACATTTGAGGTCGAGGTAGTAGTAGTAGTGCTAGAACAGAATGCTACATGATTTGAATCTGAGCTAGTTGTAGTAGATGATAAGTTTCTTTTTAACTGAATTTATCAAATAAAATCATTCCCTGTTGTTTTGATATTCAATAAAAGTCCAGGTTCAACTTAAATTAACCAATCTTTATTAACGCGAACGAACTCAACATGGCGAACACTCTCACGATCATCAGTCCAAGTGATGCTCTCTCTACTGCTGCAATCACGACCAGTGATGCCATATATATATTGCAACATCTTCCTCTTTCTTCAAGTTTTCAAAACTGTAGATCGTAATCCTTCAATTTATCGGGCATACGAGTAGCTCTTTTTGGTCGGTCAACTTTCGACGGTGTAACTGGACGAACTCCCTTTGATTTATTTGTCACTGACGTTTCATTGTTTTCAATAATCGGTGGGGTTGTTTGCATTGGAACAGTAGGCGGCGGTTTTGCAGTTTCCTCGGTTTCAGTAACGAGTTGATAGTTTGATGGCACTTGATTCGAACTAGATTTTCTGTTTTGCAACAAGAATTCGTCGTTTCCGCTTTCCTCAGTATTGGTCGATAGATGAGTGCATATATTGCGGCTCTGTGGCGTATCGGGATCATTACGCGGCTTGATGTGCACCAAAGAACGACGATAGTCCGTGTTGTTGACATTCACTAAGTAGGATCTGTCATTGTACCGATGAGAAATCATTCCAGGTGACCATAGTTTCGAAGATTCTGGATGCGCTTGAACGTAAACAGGAGAACCTACAGTCAACTCAGGTAAGTTTCTTGCATGGCGATCATAATACAATTTAGACAGTTTACGATTCTTCTCAATTCTGGCAGAAACGTCCTCTACAATTCTCGGTAGCAGATTAGTGGCTGATGTTGGGACTCCACAACGAGTTGAGCGCGATAGCAGTCTCGCCGCTGGACTAGAACCAATCTTATTCGGAATGTTGCGCCAGTGAAGCAATGCGTACCAAAAATCGGATCCACTCTCTTCTGCCTTCTTCATGAGGTGCTTAGCGATTTTGACTGCAGCCTCCGCCTTCCCATTGGCTTGTTGGTGATGAGGAGCGGATGACACCAATTCGAAGTCCCAATTCTCTGCGAACTTGATCAATTTTTGATTAAAGAAGTTTGTACCATTGTCTGTGACGACTCTTTGCGGTACCCCATAACGAGAAAAGTTTTGCTTACACACCGCAATGACGGACTCAGAAGTCAAATCCTTCAGCAGATTCACTTCAAAAAAATCTGAGAAATGATCAACTGAAATCAGGAACTTGCATTTGACACCTTTCATTTGAGCAAAGAAGACATCCATGGAAATGAGCTGGAAGGGGTACATGGGAATTTCGTGGCTTTTCATTGGTGGATTTGATTGAGATGGTGCAAATTTAGCGCACACTGTACATCCTTTCACTATGTCTTTGATTTGCGTCGTCATTCCCGGCCAGAATAGATTAGCACAAGCCAGTCTCAGTGTGGCTTCAATTCCATTGTGGCTAGCGTGGCAGCTATCAATCAGCTTTCTTCGAAGAACATGCGGAACTAGTATGCGATCCTCACGAAATACCAACCCATCCTGCGTTGAAAGATCCTGGCGATAACCAAAATACATCTTTACGCTATCGGGAACACCACCAGAGTACTTCGGCCAACCGTTACGGATGTAGTCAATAATAAGTTGCAGCGCCTGATCATTTTCTGTTTCGTGTATGATTTCCTTTAGTCTGGTATTCGATATAGCAAGATAGTTGCTCAATTTCAACTCCTGGACTGTTTCAAGCACTTTAAAAATGTTTTTCTTTCTGTATTCATCTTGAGGCTCGATATTTGGCAACGGTGCACGAGACAATGCATCAGCTATAACGTTATTTTTTCCGGTGACGAACTCTATAGCCAAGTTATATCGCTGAAGATTGAGCAACATGTGCTGTAAACGACGAGGTGCCGAAAGAAGCGGTTTGCGGAATACAGTTAAAAGCGGTTTGTGGTCAGTTCTGACTGTAGCTTTTGGGTTTCCGACAATCAGCTGATCAAAACGAAAACAAGCGAATACTATGGCCAGCAACTCCTTTTCAATCTGCGCATAGTTTTTTTCAGTTGCGGTCAATGTTCTTGATGCGTATCCTATTACTCCATCTTGCTGGAAAACCGCAACTCCTAGGCCAACACTGCTCGCATCGCACTCGATAGTGAGTGGAAGGTTTACATCGTAGTATCTCAACGTTTTGATATTTGATACAAGTGATTTTACTTCGTTAAACTCATTTTCTTCCACAGACGTCCATTTCCAAGTTTCAGTCTCCATAATCAATTTACGCAGATTTGTTAAATTAGTACTTAGATTCTTAATAAAACGTCCCAAGTACGTTACCATGCCAACGAATCTGTGAACATCTTTCCGGTTTTGCGGTCTCGGAAACTCGCGAATAGCCCAGATTTTGGAATCATCCGGTTTGAGTCCCTCGTCGGTAAGAATGTGCCCGTAAAATTTCACTGATTTTTCGCATAATTTCAATTTTGTCCGGTTGAGTTTGACATTGTGAAGTTCCAAACGACGAAGAAGTTTTTCGAGGCAATTATTATGGTTCACCAATGCCTCCTCCAGAGTATCTCCAACACCGTAAATCAGCAAATCATCCGCAATACATTCAACGCCTTCTAGCCCTTCGATGACTTCTTGTAATTTGATTTGGAATATCTCTGGTGCCGGTGCAATACCAAAAGGAAGCCGTGTCCAACGATAGCGACCAAACGGAGTCCAAAACGTTGTCAATCTGCTGCTTTTATCATCCAGTTCCACATGCCAGAATCCCTTCCTTGCATCCACGGTTGAGAAAACCTTTGCCTTTCCAAGCTCCGGCAATATTTCATCCAATGTTACGAATTGTAGATTCGGTCGTTTTAGCGCTTTGTTAAGTGGTATAGGATCCAGGCAAATTCGAACCCCTGATTCTGGACCTCCTCGTTGAACAATAACAATATTGCTTACCCAGTCAGTATGGCTGGTTTCCTTGACAATAATACCTTCATTCTCCAGAGACATTAATTCACTTTTCAGTTTTCCCCTCATAGCTATGGGTACTCGACGAGGAGGCTGGACCGAAGGCTTGACAGTGTGATCCAGTTCCAAACTGACAGTTCCTGGAAGTTTACCATATCCGGAAAAAATGTCTCGATGATTGTCAACTATCTTCTCTGCTGCTACTCGATAGACGTTGAACAATTTCTCCGACGTTTCCGCGTTTCCAAATGTAACTGTGTTACAGAATTTTACGAGTCCGAGTTCCCGTGATGCTCTTGCAGATAATAGTGGCCGATGCTCAACATCAACCACCTGTAGCACTAACAGGAACTTCTTTCCTTGTCTGCGGCATGGTACTTTTACTTGCCCGAGAACGTTAATTGGATTTCCTCCAAAGCTTTGCAAACGGAATTTGGATGGTAGTAGTGGAGGTGCACTAGCACCGACAAGCTTTGATAGAGCGGCACGCCCAATCAAACTAGTATTCGCTCCGGTGTCTAACTCGCACAAGACGGTCTTCCACGTTTCACCAAACTTTAGATTGATTTCTGCCAAAACGCACCCCCCATTGCTTGAATTGTCGTAGATCTTTCCAATCTCGTACTCCTCTTCCGATTCTTCGGATGATTCACTTCCTGACGCAAATTGCTCTTCTGAATCACTATCTTCTTTCACCTCCTTTATACGTTTGGATTTGCTGAATTTCGATTTTCCTGTTACTTTGCACACTTTTTCGAAATGGTTCTTACCTAGGATAGGATGTGACAATTGAATTGCGACTGCCTTGTTGTTTCCTTAGTCGATTGCTTCGACGAGGTGGTGGCCAGTGCTTCCGAATATTTTTTTGGTAAAATCCGTCAAATTATATATGTAAAAAAAATAATAATTTCTCGTTCATTTCTTCCATTATTCGTAATAAAAAATGTTACGTACTATCAGAAACAATTTTAACATGGAATTAGATGAGTTTTACAGTGAACTGGGTAAAAAGTTGGTTAATAATGCTACTAATCCAGTGTTTCAAATAAGCATAACCCTTGAGAATCATGCATACATCATTTACAGTCTGGCATAAATTCATTTCACAAAAACAAACATTTGATTTCGGTCATAAATTTGAATTTAATTACCCAGCAACACGGCCAAACTAACAACAAACTGCCCTTTTGAAAATGTGATACCGCTGATCTAAGTAATCGATTGTCATTTTCACCCAATCAGCAACCGGTACGATTTTGACAGAAAATCGGTACGATTTTTAATGACTAATTGGCACATCCTATCCTAGGTTCTTACCCTTACAGCGGTGACACCTCTTGCCCAAAGCTGGGCACACACCTTTTTCGAATTCATGCATGTCTCCACAGAACTTGCAGCGTAATAGTTTTTTCTTGGATCCTCCTTTAATCTTCGTAACCTTATTAACTTCTGGAGAAATTCCGAGTTCCTGAGATTTCTTCGCAGCAATCTCCTCCGCCCGGCACAAATCGATTGCTTTTTCCAGATTGATATCGGTGATGGTTAACATCTTCGTGCGAAGACGCGGCCATTTATTGGCTGTAACGACTTTGTAAACCAGAAGTTCTTTTTCCAGAGCACCAAGTTTTGATACTTTCGCTAGCACTTTGAGTCTAGTGTTGAAATCGTCGATTGATTCGTCGGGAAATTGCGAAGCCGAAAAGAAATCAAGACGATCGACGATTACATTTCTCTTGACTACCACCTTAGCCTTAATTGCCGCAAGTGCGGCTAGAGGATCCGCTTGCTCTAGGGCTGTCAGCTCAAAGTTGAAAAATTTTCTTCGTGCCGGTTCTCCAATTACCGACAGCAAAAAGCTCACCTTTTTCGCATTATCGTCTGGAGACCATTTGTCCATACCAATGGCCTTCGAATAATTGTCCCAGCTTCTTTCAAAAAACTCAAAGTTTTCCGACATGTCACCCTCTAATGAAAGAGGCGATGGTTGTGGGACAGGAACATTTGTCAAACCTGCTTGTGTCGCGGGTCGAGATTCTCGACCACTACGAGTAACTGTGTTTAGCAGTTGAGTGAACATATTTGTTTGATGATCCAAAAACATCTGAAATTGGTCCTGATCCATGTCGATGAAGATTGTGGAACCATATACACATAAATTTGCTTTTCACTACAAAATGGCCGCCGACGCGACGAAACACGAGTGCACAAAAGTTCTCAGTGTAAAAAATTCGATTACTTCCGCGATTTCACTGTATGACGCCGGAAACAGATAGATGCCTGCGGCACTTCTGACACCATGTTTTGATATTCAATAAAAGTCCAGGTTCAACTTAAATTATTATTATTATTATTTAATCAGACTAAGGCCGAATTGGCCTGTGCGGTATATAAGAGTCTTCTCCATTCGGCTCGGTCCATGGCTACATGTCGCCAACCACGCAGTTTACGGAGGGTCCGCAAGTCATCTTCCACCTGATCGATCCACCTTGCCCGCTGCGCACCTCGCCTTCTTGTGCCCGTCGGATCGTTGTCGAGAACCATTTTCACCGGGTTACTGTCCGAAATTCTGGCTACGTGCCCGGCCCACCGCAGTCGTCCGATTTTCGCGGTGTGAACGGTGGATGGTTCTCCCAACAGGTGATGCAACTCGTGGTTCATTCGCCTCCTCCACGTACCGTCCGCCATCTGCACCCCACCATAGATGGTACGCAACACTTTCCTTTCAAAAACTCCCAGTGCGCGTTGGTCCTCCACGAGCATCGTCCAGGTCTCGTGTCCGTGGAGAACTACCGGTCTTATAAGCGTTTTGTAGATAGTCAGTTTGGTACGGCGGCGAACTCTATTCGATCGGAGCGTCTTGCGGAGTCCAAAGTACGTACGATTTCCAGCCACTTTGTGCCTCCGAATTTCTCTGCTGGTATCGTTATCGGCGGGCACCAGTGAGCCCAAGTACACGAATTCTTCAACCACCTCGATTTCGTCACCACCGATAGAAACTCGTGGTGGGTGGCTTACATTGAACTCTCTTGAGCCTCTTCCTATCATGTACTTCGTCTTCGACGTGTTGATGACTAGTCCAATCCGTTTAGCTTCGCTTTTCAGTCTGGCTTCCTTCAGGCTTCCTCCATCCTCTCAAAGTTACGTGCCATGATATCAATGTCGTCGGCGAAGCCAAATAACTGGACGGACTTCGTGAAAATCGTACCACTCGTGTCAATCCCTGCCCTTCGTATTACTCCCTCCAAAGCGATGTTGAATAGCAGACACGAAAGACCATCATCTTGCCGTAACCCTCTACGGGTTTCGAAGGGCCTCGAGAATGCCCCTGAAACTCGAACTACGCACATCACCCGATCCATCGTCGCCTTGATCAACCGTATCAGTTTATCCGGAAATCCGTTTTCGTGCATTAGCTGCCATAGCTGGTTCCGATCGATTGTATCATATGCGGCTTTGAAGTCGTTAAATAGATGATGTGTGGGCACGTTGTATTCGCAGCAGTTCTGCAATACCTGACGTATAGCGAACACCTGATCTGTGGTAGAGCGTTCACCCTTAAATCCTGCCTGGTACTGCCCCACGAACTCTCTTGCAATTGGTGTTAGTCGGCGGCATAAAATTTGGGAGAGTACCTTGTAGGCGGTGTTCAGCAATGTGATTGCGCGGTAGTTGCTACAATCCAGCTTATCACCCTTTTTGTAGATGGGACACACGACACCTTCCATCCACTCCTGCGGCAGAACCTCATCGTCCCAAACCTTGGTAATAACCCAGTGCAGCGCTCTAGCCAGTGTCTCACCACCGTGTTTAAACAACTCTCCTGGTAGTTGGATTTCCAGGAGGAGATCGGCCGGCTGAAAAACAACATCTTGCAGCTAATCGCTTCCAAATCGCGGGTAGCTCCAATCAAACGGCTCAGTTTGCCACGTCTCGAGCTGTGTGCAGCATTATTAGGGGCAAAACTCTACGCCAGGGTCTCCGCAGCATTAAGGATGGAAGGGACTCCTTGTCATTTTTGGTCGGATTCTACGGTCACTTTGCACTGGATTCAATCTAACCCGAGTACTTGGCAAACCTTTGTTGGTAACAGTACATCTGAAATTCAGCTCCTAACACACGGACATAAATGGGCTAACGTAAAAGGGACTGATAACCCAGCTGATCTTGTGTCACGCGGCATGCTACCAAACGAATTCATCAGCAACACGCTTTGCATGCATGGTAAACCCTGGTTGAGAGACGATGAAGAAGACTGGCCAAACAATCCCATCAGCTTCCACCCCAAGAAGACGTTCTCGAGCGAAGAAAAACGGTTTTGATATCACAAGTATCGTCCGAACTGAACCCACTTTTCGAAAGATATTCTTCCTATTGGCGCTTGATAAGGATTACTGGAACCCTGCGCCGGCTTATCAGTCGCTGTCGTTCAAATAATCAGCAACAGGAAACATTCCTAACCACACATGAACTGACAAAAGTGAAGGAAACCCTAGTGAAACTGGTGCAGCAGGAAACATTCGCTGAAGAAATGAAGCAACTAAATCAAAAAGGTCCGTTACCAAAGAAGTTCCCACTCAAAAATGGTCACCCTATCATCGATGAGAAAGGCATCCTCCGTCTTGGTGGCCGGCTTCACCATTCCAACGAAAGCTACCAGACCAATCACCTAATAGTTCTCCCGAACAAGCACCCGTTCACTCGCCTCGTTGCCGCTCATTTTCACTCCCTCTGTTTTCATGCTGGTCCTCGCATGACTCTGGCGACTATCCGTCGTGAATTCTGGCCAATTAGCGGTAAAACTCTTGCCAACCATGTGTGTCGAAAATGCGTCAAATGTTTTCGACAAAACCCTGTCTCTGTAGCGCACCTCTTGGCCAACTCCCACAAGCACGAACCGTTCCTAGTCGCCCATTCTCCACAACTGGTGTAGATTTTTGCGGGCCTGTATACCTGAAACCAGTTCACCGTAAAGCAGCCCCACAGAAAGTATTCATCGCGATCTACATCTGTTTTGCCACCGAGGCAGTTCACCTAGAACTGGTGTGCGATCTATCGACCGATGTCTTCATCGCCTCCCTTCGACGATTCATCGCTCGACGTGGAATTCCGGAAGAGATCCAGTCTGATAACGGCACAAACTTCCAAGGCGCGAAGTTGGTCTCAACGAAATGTACCGCATCTTCAACAGCAAGCACGACTAGCAAGCAATCTTCAACGAATGCAGCAGCAAAGGTATCACTTGGCGATTCATCCCCCCACGAGCGCCAAACTTCGGTGGGTTATGGGAAGCGGCGGTGAAAACTGCGAAAACCTCCCTATCGAAGACAATTGGAGGACAC
Organism: Armigeres subalbatus; assembly: GCF_024139115.2. Lineage (NCBI taxonomy): Eukaryota > Metazoa > Arthropoda > Insecta > Diptera > Culicidae > Armigeres > Armigeres subalbatus. Next base: position 117,880,831 of record NC_085141.1, on the reverse strand, counting down.
CAGCTATCATATGAAGACATGGTCACCGTACTGTACCAAATCGAGGCAAACATGAACAGTCGACCATTGACACCGCTATCCGAAGATCCAGCAGAACTTGATGTCCTTACACCTGGACACTTCCTCGTTGGTGCCCGGATCCTGATCCTACCGGATCCTGATTATACGATAGTGCCATCCAACCGTCTGCGATACTACCAACAGCTGCAACAAGTCATCCAAAACCACTGGAAGCGATGGAGAAAGGAGTATCTCACCGAACTCAATCAGCAGTGGCAAGCATCTCGACCAGCAGCGGACATTCACGTTGGCCAGATGGTACTTCTTAAGGAGGACTGCTCGAGTCATTAGCGCAATAGACGAATTTCGCGCCAACTCGACCAGCGGTTGGCAGCACCATTTCAGAATCGAATGAAACTTGGTGGGCATAAAGATGTGGTATTTCTAAGCCACTCTGCATACTTAGTTTTTCAAAAATTGTCAAGAGTAACATTTGATGAGGGCCTAACATTTTTTCATGGATTTTTTATAAATCGATGTAACTCAAAAATTACAAGACCTACAAAAAAGTGTTGTATGGCGGACTGTCGTGAAATTCCCAGAAGTTTTTTGGAAAAATATCCAAAAAATAAAATACCAATTTCTACACTGAAAAAAATTAGTTTTAAAAATTAAAATCAATATTACAAAAAAACCTCATCTCAGAAATCGATGAAATTTTGTCTGCAGACAGGTATTTGAATTATCTAACTTTTCTGGGAATAATGTTCCTGTGACATATTTAAGGAAAAAAAGTTTTTCTAACAAAAACTTTTTTCATATTCATATTGAGTGAAAATTTATCAGCGTGTTTTATGCCTACAGCACCAATTATAGGTTCAGCAGCCTATCATCAACCAACGACACATTTTGGAAGTATAAAAATTTGTTTAGGAAGCAATTTAGCATAATCTAACATTAATGTGGACCAACATTTTAAAAGGGCGTATATTTTCCTAGATTACTTATATCAATGTTACACACAAATGACCAGATTTACAAAATTGTGATGTTTGATGGACTATTGTAAATTTGTCTGAACTATGAAGTCTGAAACATAAAAGAGCGTTTCGTTCACCGAGAAAATAAATTAATGAATGTAAAGATTAAAATTGGTTTAGCAAAAAAAAAATTGGCGGTCGATTTTTTTTATCAGATAAACATTTTGATTCCAAAATTATATTTTATTATGAGCGATTGGTATAAAAGAATGAAGCTTTTGTGTGCCAATTATATTTTTTGCTTTTTTGAAAAGTTCATCAAACTCTTGTTGAGTACCGTCGTCGGGGGTGATAATGGGTCAAATGGGGGTGAGAATGGGTCACTGTTTTAACTACTTAGAATGCTTGTAGAATGGATGTATCTGAGGACAAGAAGACAAAAATATAAGAGACTTTTTTGAACGATTTTGCTCTACGCCCTCCATGCTCGCGGTGAGAGCGATGACCCAGTCTCACCCCCAGACCCATTGCCACCCCCGATGGCGGTATTGCTCATTCGTGATATAACAGAAATGTAATATAGTGATATTTTTGTTTGATTGAAAACGTACCCATTCGCCAATTCGTACAACTCCCGAGGAGTCTTGATAGTATTTCCATAATCTTTGGCAAAAGTTGCTCGTTTTGCCATTCGTTTGAGAGTGCCACCAATAGCTTCGCAAGGGCCTTTTCCGTGCGATGTTGTAAAAAAGTGCCATTCTGCTTCTAAGCCATGTTTTGAATTTAAATTACACAGACTTGCAAAGTTCCTTTTATTTTTATAATGTGCTGCAGCTCACCCAGACACAAAAGTAATTTTTGTAAAATCGATCGACTGTTTCAAAAAGTCAATTAATTTTGAAATGAATAAGTGAACAGCTTTTGTGTCATGGGTCATTACTTCTGATTAATAAGGCTAACGTTTTCTAATAAACCGTTTCTTTTAAAGTAAACTTCGAATGGATGTATTGTTGCCTGGGAATTATTCCAACCTTGAGCAGCATTTTGGATAATGAATGAATAATTTTCAGAGAGATCTAACAGTACAAGTGTATTGCTGTTTGCAAATAATGTCATAAGTTTTAAGTTATTTTTTCAATAAAATGCGATACAAAATCATCTACAGGCTTTATAACGGTTTCTAAATTACACCGTTCAGTGGTTAGCCTTTGCTGAAAAATAACATCTTCTTTTCCACTATTACAAATAAATATCATTTCAGTTTCGTTTCGGCAACATTGCCCGTTTTCAAAGTAATTATTTTTGTGTAATTGTTTTTAAGTCACAACGATACAAAAAGGCAAATTAAGCATAAACCCTTTTCAAATGTTGTTCCACAATTATGTTAGATTATGCTAAATTGCTTCCTAAACAAATTTTTATACGTCCAAAATGTGTCGTTGGTTGATGATAGGCTGCTGAACCTATAATTGGTGCTGTAGGCATAAAACACGCTAATAAATTTTCACTCAATATGGACATGAAAAAAGTTTTTGTTAGAAAAACTTTTTTTCCTTAAATATGTCACAGGAACATTATTCCCAGAAAAGTTAGATAATTAAAATACCTATCTGCAGGAAAAATTTCATCGATTTCTGAGATGAGGTTTTTTTGTAATATCGATTTTAATTTTTAAAACTATTTTTTTTTCAGTGTAGAAATCGGTATTTTATTTTTTGGATATTTTTCCAAAAAACTTCTGGGAATTTCAGGACAGTCCGCCATACAACACTTTTTTGTAGGTCTTGTCATTTTAGAGTTACATCGATTTATAAAAAATCGTTACTCTTGACAATTTTTGAAAAACTAAGTATGCAGAGTGGCTTAGAAACACCACATCTTTATGCCCACCAAGTTTCATTCGATTCTGAGATGGTGCTGCCAGCCCCATAGAAGGGTTGGCGCGAAATTCGTCAATAGTGAGAGGACTGTAGAACCCGTGAGATCGCAAACAGGGTATAAGTTTGTCACGCCTGGAGTCACTAAGAGCTAGAGCTAGTGACTTTTATGATTGAAATTAATTATCATTCCGTGTCCAGCCACACCGGCCAGTAAGGTTCGTTATATAACCGCTCAAAACTCCAATTTTATTCTGTAGTGTATAAGTGAATAAAATGTATAGTCTGTAGTTCAAATAAATGTTTGATGTAGAGTGTAACAAATGTAGTGTAGTATCAGTGTAATAAAGTGTTTTAAACCTACGATACGGTGAATTACTTACCTGGAACCTGGAAATACCTACCTGCATACGGGAATCCGACATACTTACCTGGGGAACTACAGACTGCCGGGAATAATTAGACGATCACAGGAAACACGGTGGAACACTTGGTAAAGGCCACAACACTCCGGAAATTCCTTCAGGAACTCCACCAAGTACTTTTTTGGCATATTTTTCCAGTTTATGAGGAAAATATTTAATCGTGCCCCAGTCTTACTCAGCCAGAGCTCATTGAGGTTATGTTGATTATCTATTGCGATTTGTCCATACAAGAACGCGATGTGGGGAGTAAACTGTCCATTGTAGTTGTCATTAGTGGATTCCATCGTGAATGTCCTTCCAGCATCCAAGGGTCACAGCAGGTGAACGAGGAGCCCTCCTTAGCCGTGCGGTAAAATGCGCGGCTACAAAGCAAGACCATGCTGAGGGTGGCTGGGTTCGATTCCCGGTGCCAGACTTCCCTGGGCATAAAAGTATCATCGTGTTAGCCTCATGATATACGAATGCAAAAATGGTAACCTGGCTTAGAAACCTCGCAGTTAATAACTGTGGAAGTGCTTAATGAACACTGCTGCGAGGCGGCTCTGTCACAGTGTGGGGACGTAATGCCAATAAGAAGAAGAAGAAGAAGAAGAAGCAGGTGAACGAAGTAGTACTGCAAATTCTCTAAATATACTAGATGTGCAGCCGCTCAAACCTTGCCCAATTGTATATGTAACTCAAAGAATAATGGTTAGATTTTTTTCTGAAATTTAGATATATTGAGAAGTAAATCGACTGGACTTCATCAAAATCCTGAATTGGGACAACTTTTGGAAAAAATATTAACAAATTAGTACTATGACACCGAAGTCCAATTCTCAATACTGCTCAATGGTTACGAAAAGTGAAGCAGGATTCGTCGTTAAATTTTGATCAGAGAATAATATAAAAGTTTTAATTTAAATAACATTTGGAGATCAGGTACTTATTAGTGTCACTGGTAATTTACTATGGAATGTGCTGTTTGATGATCGACAAACATAGAATATTACAATTTTAATCATCGATTTTTATACGGGCGATTCGTACCGTGTGAATCAAAACCGCGTGAATTCAAAAATCCGCGTTAAAATTGATTTTTAGCCAATATTTTTTTCATCCACGCCGGTTCACGCCGCCGCCGCCGAGGCATAAGTGACCACTACGCCGCCGCCGCCGATTGTATGACCGGCGCATAGGTCTAGTTAAATTAACGGATTGCGTAAACGTTGTCGTTAATTTACGTTTTAAAAAAGTCAACGGAATATTTGTTAAAAGTTAAAATAAACGCAAACGGATTATTGAAACGGCGTTTATCGTTAATTAAGGTTTACATCTCTGATACACACATACAGACATCACCTCAATTGGTTGAGCTAAGTCGAATTACAGCATTATGGGTCTCCCAGCCTTTGAAAGTTCAGTCCTACAGTCTTTCTATATACTAAGAATATATTACGAGACAAAAATTCCAGAAGATACGTTTTCCAGTGCCGCCACATTCCTATCTCCACTTTTTCACATTATGCAGTGATTACAGGTTGGTGATCTCTGTATCCACTTGTGTGACCATGCGGCGGCAAGTGGCGCAAAATTATACGAATTAATTCACATCCAGCTTTCCGGCCGGCTGATGGTGAGACAAAGGTAAGGAATCATCTCTTTATAACTTTTTTTTCCTTCAGCGCTCGCCCGGAATCAGCTTCCTGGCTGCCGTGTGGCTTATCTCAATTTATTCCTGTTTGTATCGCCTCGTTATGGGTTGTTTTGAGTCATTTGGGATTACCCTCTGATTGCGAGCACAATGGCACATTCCTCAGCCGCCAATGCCCAAGGCAGTGGTCGGTCAGGTGCTGTCCAACGAAATTAGTCAATATTAATTTGAGGAAACGGACCACGCTCCGTTGCATGTCGTCTGAGCCGTACTCGTCAGCTTGGAGATGAATTATTCATTGTTGCTTGGGTGTGTGTCGATTGGAGGTCGTACCAGGTTTGCCAGCCAGATGAAATTTAGATATTTTTTTTTGTTTTCAGAAGATTCTTAGGTTAGTAAGACGCTAAGCTAGATAAAAAATGATACTGTTTAAAAGCCCCCATCATTATGTGCGAAAAAAATGAACTTCCATTTGAACAGAAAATATTATCGTTTGACGACATGAGACATTATGAATGAATTACACAAAGGTTTGGGTTCAAAATCGAATCACGATCGTAATGTTTTCTCTGTGTTCCCTGCATGAGCCCAAAGTTTTTGAGTACTGTGCTTCAGCGTCGGGTAAGAAAACGATGCGACCATTAGTTGAGCTCAGTATAAAACAATACGAATTTGCGGAATATTATTTGTGAGATAGGTTCCAAGATTGCCGGACAACTATTTTGCAACTTTCGTACAAGGCAATTTATTAAACAACCAAAAATCTAAATTATCTAAAAGACAAATTTTTACTGCGTTCGTTGAAGATTATCTCACTTACCTCAGAGGTGAGGTTAGTCATAACTGATGAACACAACACGTCCCGTTCAAAAGGTAAAATGTAAAACTGCTATACAGCCAAAAGCAATGTCGCATGTCAGCTGTATACTCAATTAACCACAATGCGTGGCAGCGAGGCATTATTTTTTAATCGCTGCCTGCTCCACAAACCAGAACGCAACCCAAACGACAACGTTCCAAGCGCCCGGCGAACGAACGGCAATCCTTTATTGTTGTAACGCACGGCGATGTGGTGGCGGTTGGCTTTCAGTTTCAGTTTCGTTCTGCGGGTGTGGCGGTCGGTTGGATGGCCGCCGCCGACCGACGCGCCGGTAGAGGTCCCGTGGAGGGTATCCACCGAAGTCGGTTCGACGTCGTTATTCATATTTTCTCCTGTTGAGCCCGGAGCGCTCTGTTCCAGAAAATTAATTTCGGATAATGACTTTATTAGTGAGTTGAATATCCACTGCTGCCGGAAGGCATATCGCTGCCTGATGGTTTGATGGGTCGGAACATTCGCAACAGCGATGCCAGTTCTACGGAAATTTCCGTAGATCTACGGAATTGAATGCTTTCTACGGATCTACGGATCCGTAGATAAAATCTACGGAAATTCGAAAATTTCTGCGGAAATCTACGGATTTTTTTCTCAGTTTCAATTTCAATCGTTGATTCATAAGGGCATAATCTCATATTAATCTGTTATGGTTTTCTGGAGACTTGTTCACACACCCACACAAAAAAATTCAACGACACATTATTCATGACTTTTGCTGGAGACCTTGAGTACTCGTAAGTTTAGCAATTTCATAAATATATTGGGCTCACAGTGAATTTTCCTTTTTGTCCGACGTATAAGCATATGTATTGCGGTGTGTAAAAACACTGATTTTTTAAAGCGAATCAAACACTTTTTGTTTTGTGGATCAGTTCAACATTTAAAAATCACTGGAGTTTGCCTTGAATTTTCTTAAAGCATGTATTTTGAAATATGATTCAGGATTTTTTTAAGGATTTTCTTTTAACTGCAATGAGTTCCATCCTGGGATTTCTCCAGAAATTCGATCCATGGACTTCCTCCAGAAATTCTCTCACAAATTTGTACTGGATGAATTCCCGGAAAATTTGCTGTAATCGAAACAATTCCTCGAAGAATTCTATTGGAAGAACTCGAATCATAGAGAAGGTTATATGGAAACTCCCGGAAATATTTCTGAATAATTCTCATAAAATAATTATTAGATGAACTCGTAGAATAACTCCTTGAGGACTCACAGGGGAATTTGTTGAGGAATTCGCTGTAAATATTTCAGTGTATTAAGACAAAAATACGATAGTGACGATTCACAAACAGGCAAAATTCCAACCAGAGTGCTGAAATTTTGCAGGGCGGGAACTCGCGGATAATTTTATGTTTTTCCATTCCCGTTTAGAGACGGCCGGTGTAAAAGTGGATCTTTATATAAGGCTCAGAAATAGGGATAGGGACCTAAACAGAGATTAACGTGGCCGTGCCCAAAATTGAGCATTTTTTTTAGTTTTCATTTCGGCTGAAAGGCTATTTTCCAGCAAAATCCACTGTACTGTATTTCCAGTGAATACAATTCCTTTCAAGACTGCGAAGCCAAAAATCTACCAAGATAAAACATATAGCCAGCAGAAAGCCAAAGCCATGTAAAACTTGTCAAACAAAAAATCTCAATCAAACTTTTATCTTGTTGAAATTTTGATGTTATTCCTTGTTTAATAAATTACCACAGACAAACAGACATAACACATTGAACATTCACTCATCAAATTCATCGTCGTTCAAACACTAACGACATCTGTTGATTTCAGTTAGTTGGGCAAATAACGAACCAGATGGTGGTAGTGAGCAAACGTCAAACTAGAGCAAATCCGATGCGCGCGACGCGGGTGATCGATTGGCCAACTAATGATTATTTGAATTGACCAGTAAATCAGTGAACGATGTGAATTTGACGAGTGTTATGTCTGTTTGCCTGTAAAATAACTGTTGAACAATTCAGTTAAAAAAAAAAATTGAACAATCAGCTTATGGAAATTCCTAATGAAACTGATATGCGGGTGATTTGCTATTTTGTTACATTTCTTCCGAACAAAATCTAACATTTCATCATGTTATTCAAAATATCGATATAATGAAATGCATTTTATTGAATTATCATTTTAATTAACTTTTAAAATATCACCTGTTTTTTCTTCGTTTTTTTCGTGGAGTGAAACCAGTATTTCCACAGAAAAACAGGCATAACACTCGAAATTATTTCATCATTCACTGATTTACCGGTCAGTTCAAATAATCATTAGTCAGCTAATTGATCGCCGGCGGCGTGCTAATTTGTTTTCTTCGAGTTTAAAGTTTGCCAACTACCGCCACCTGCCTTGTGATTTGCCATCTTCGGTGAAAACAACAGATGTCGTTAGTGTTAGTACAGACAAACAGACGTAACAGCTTGAGCATTTTTCTGAAAAATCCAACCCCCTCTACCACCATCTTGCGAGCATGTTACACGAAACAATGGTTCGTATGACATTGTCACCAGAAGGCGCTGGAGTGAAATGTCAAACTCGAAGGATTACGACGCTAGCGCCTCTAGTTGTGAAACGCGCAATCAATCAAATTCAAATTGACAGTTGAAGTCATGGTCGATGGTAATTTCTCTAGTGTTACGTCTGTTTGTCTGTGGTGTTAGTGTGACTATTATTTGTTTTGGAAAACGTTCCAAGAGTAGTAGTTTATTTTTGCCCTAGAACTACTTCAAGTCCAACATTTGATACTGAGACTTAGGGTACTCTGTTGACTTCTTTATTTGTAATAGTTACGAAGGAACCTAATCATCAACGAAAGTCAAAGTAATCAAAGTAGAAGAAGGTGGTCGGTTGTCAGCACACTTTTGTTTTTATGGTTCATAATATTCGTTCAATTGCACACAAATTGTGATCGAATATGGATTCGGTTGTCGCGACTGTTATGAGTAATGCACATGATGGCGCACATGGCAATTGTTACATCTGAAAACGAGAGGAAATTTGACCAACGCCAGATCTTAGTTCATTTTTGTACTGGAACTGGAAGGTTTGTGACTGATCACCGGAATTGGGCTGTCCAAAATTTTTGAGCTAATCTACGGAACTGATGTTGAAATAATCTGGCATCGCTGATTCGCAACCTTTATTCGTTGCGCGGGGTGTGAATGAACTACGCGATGCAAGCAATGATTGTCCGTGGGCCAAAAATTTAGTGTCTTCGACGGATAAATTTAGGTGTTTTCTTAATGCTATGTTTCTCGATATTTTCAACTTACTATGCAGGCTAAATTCATGTATCACACGAGATAGAAAGTTTGTAGTTCCAGACCATTGTTTAAATTTGACAACTTATCGCAGAAGTAAAGCACTCATCTTATTATCCAAAGTTTATATAATTACTCGACGCCAAAATGCTCCACGAATCTAAACACACAAATATAAGAATAGAAAATTATTGAGAGCTTCTAGTGTCTTTACTTGTCATAAGACTAGTTAATACTATCCCATTTTATCAAGTGGTGGAATTAATTGGGTAGCACATACTCGTCTCATGACAACTGAAAAATATGGCTCTTTATTCCCAAGATGGAGGGAAATACAGATTTGTTCTGTACATGGAAGCAGACAACCAGAATTTCCATGAGTGCTGACTTCGGTTCCTGAGTATCTATTTACCCACATCTCCAACTTGTTGTGAAAAATAAAAAATCATTTTATCTGCAAAACATAAAGCGTGTTTATCACACAGTTTCACACAGCTGGAATGTTTTCGTCAAGCGTACTGAATTAGGTCAAAGCAATTCTTTTTAAACTCACCTGCCACCATTGTTTCACTATTTTGTGTTCGCCAAGACGCATAAGGATTAACCTGTCAGAATTGACACATATGAGTGAATGCTCACGCGCCATCAAACATCCCCCGACAAAGAAAACCCAAAAGACAGTCTTTTCTTTGGCCGACGCTTCTTCCTATCCTCAAACGTAGCAATTATCCATACCCCACTCGCCCCTGCGCGGCCACAAGAACCGATCCTCTCCAAATGACGGGAGAGATTTTAATTGGACGCTTGATTTTGGCACGCCACAGCACAGTTGGCTGTCGCGACGACCGATGCGATGATCTCCTGCGTCGTTGGATCCGAAATGTTTTTTCCGTCTCATTATTCGTCAAGACTCAAGTCAAGACTATAGGCAAGATGATGTGTAAATTGTGGAACGAATCGTCGAGCAAGGCAGGAGGCAGACGAATCGCGCTTGCCAGAAGAACGGACAGCCAGATACAAGTGTCGGGACAGAACTGTGATCGCTTAGCGCAGTTGCTCGCCGTTGGCTCTGTGTGCCGCTTAGGATTAGTACATTGAAACAACTTAATTTTGACAAAGTTCCACAAATTAATCATTCGAATACGTATTTGAACTTGTTGTTGCTTTTTGCCTTTCTCATATAACCAAGTTATGGTGAATCGCGTTGGAGCCCAATTTCAAATCTACATAGCACTTTTGAGGGCACATAACTTGAAAAGTAAACGACAGACAAAAGCAAAAAGTAGTTTTTCACTTTTGCTCACTTGCAGCATACATGAAAAAATGGTTTCCAGATGTGCTAACCGCCTAAATATTCACATTTGTGCGAGCAAAAACGCGAGGTGAGAGATAGCACGGCCATTGTGGCTGCCATTTTTGGACGCCGCCGTAACTCACCTTATACCAAGAGGTTGGGGCAAAATTCAATCAAAATGTTTAAGTTAGAGCCATTTTCTTCACTTCTTCTGCTTAGTCGTTGAGCCAGGTAACTCTTTCGGACGGATGGGTCATATATGCCCAGTGTTTTAGATTATTACACAACACAGAAGAGAGCTAGATCCTCGCTTTCTTCAGAAAAGTTGCTTATTAGAATGTTCACTTTACAGGAAAAAATATCGGAGGTTAAGTGTGACTATACTCTGAAGACCCAGATATCCGAAACCTTGGTAAGATTTCGCTTCTGAGAGCATGCGAATTAATCTGAAATATTTGAGTCTTATACCGCATTGTGTGATAATTTTGAACACTCTATGAGGTTTAGTCATCTTGAACGTCAAGCCAGTGATCAATTCTCAGGTATACGAGATACTCAAGGTTCTACAAAACATTCTAGAGTTTATCCCACGTTATCTACCAGATCAACCAAGTCTTTGGCAATATCCTCATTATCGTCATATACCCAATCCGGTTCAAAAATCATATGCGCGCCATGTAAACTTTTTTTTTAATACAAGATGTTCAAGGTACTCCAAAACGTACTATTAGATGAGCGGTGTTGAACTTAATCTGTAGATAAAAAAACACATAAATAAAGCATAAAAAATACTACCAGATCAACCAAGGCTCAATCAGCATATTTGCATCATGTAGACTGTTTTTTTTCTGAATTCGAGATGTTCAGGTACTCCAAAACATGTTCGAGTTCAGCCTATGGTATCTACCCATTCAATCAAGTCTTTGGCAATATCCTCATAGTCGGTATATACCAATTCCGGTAAATAAGCATATGGCCATAATGTAAACCCAATTTTCTTGAATATGAGATGTTCAATGTACTCCAAAACATTCTCGAGTTCCCACGGTATCTACCAGATCAAACAAGACTTTTGCAATGTCCTCATTATCGCCATATACCCAATCCGGTTCAAAAAGCATATGTGCACCATGCAAACTGAGTTTTCTTGAATACGAGATGGTCCTGTAGGAATGTTTTGCAATGCACGGATTTATCGTTCAGGACTTGGTTGATCGGGTAGATCACATGTTCTGAGCTCCAGGACGGGTTTGGAAGATCGAAAAGGTCTGTGGTTGCTCGTAAAAGTAATTAGTGAAATCTTATCAGCTAAATAGACCTGCAGGGATGTTAGCTCTGAACGGATAAATCTTTCATGACTTGGTTGATCGAGGAGATCACATATTCTAAATTCTAGGAGGTTTTAGAGATGCAGGCCTGTAGTTGCTTGTAAAAGTAATGAATGTAATCCTATCGGCACAATGGACCTGCTGGGATTTTCAGCGTTGCACGGATCAATTGTTCAAGACTTGGATAGATCATATGTTCTATGCTCTAAGACGTTTGGGAAACCGAGAAGGGCTATAGCAGTTTGTGGATGAAATTTATGCAACACTTTCGATTATATAGACCTGCTGCCATGTTTAGCGATGCACGGATACATCGTCCTTTACTTGGTTGGTCGGATAGATCATATGTTATAAACTCCAGGACGTTTTGGAGAACCAAAAAAGCCTGTAGTAGCTGGTAAAAGTAGTTACTGAAATCCTTTCGGCTCAATGAACCTGATGGGATGTTCAGGGCTGATTAGATAAATTTTTCAGGAATTGGTTGTCCAGGTAGATCACATGTTCTAAACTCCAAACCATTGTGGAGAAAGATGATACTTTTCTCTTGTATTATACTACTACTATTATACTACTCCGTGATTGACCAGAACAATCGGAATTGCACAGGGAATCAATGGATGGAAGCATGGAATTTGCTCTTCAACCGCAATGTGCACAGTCCGAGAGCTCTATAGTATTTCAAATGATCTACAAAGGTGCTGGCCACGTCCTCACGGTCTACCGCGAATGGGAAGGAATTGATAATGCAATTACTCGCTCACTGCACACCGAGAACACCTCTGCATTCGCCAAGAGTTCCTGCGAATTTTTATAGGAATGTTATAGGAATGGGGCAGAGGTTCGTCTTGGTTAACGCGTTTCCAATGACATAGTAATGAAAGGGTGGTTTTGTCTAATTGGTTGCCGAAACGAGCTTTTTCGCAGCTTTTTAGAATTTTTAGGAAGGAATGAGGGAAGTTCAAACTGGCTCCTCTTCAAAATGACATTTTTACTTTTTCTGGGAAAACGGACAGCTTTGCCATATTTTTGTCTCAAAAGTAACATATTTATATATCGTTACAAAACTCTTAAATAGATCTATGCAATAGGCTTGATAATGTAACAATAGCTCCGTCAAGAATTTAGTTGTTAGTGGTTTTGTAAAACCATATTTAACGCAATATTTAACGAACAAAACAGATGGGTACCTCGCAGTAAAACATCATGAATAAAATTCTGCTCAAATTTACCATTTTGTGAGATAAATGAATGAAGCCCCTTTTTGCCTTTCTTGTATAGTAAGCAATGTTGGGAAATAGACAATAAAATACTCTGATTATGCGAATATTTACATTTTATTCAGTCAAATTTCATGCATCAAACAAGATGAAACGGGGAAGGGTTCTTTGGGCAAAACCCATTCGGCCGAAAGTTGTTTGGTCGAATATACCATTTGGCCGAACAGACCAATAGGTCGAGTGAGCCGTTTGTTCGAAAGGGTCATTGGCCGAAAAAGTCGTTTGGCAGGATGGGTCGTTTGGTCGAAAGGGTCGTTTGGCAGAATGGGACGTTTGGTCGAATGGGCCATTTGGCCGAAAGGGTCATTCGGCTGAAAGGGTCGTTTGGCCAAATGGATCATTTGGTCAATTGGGCCATTTGGCCGAAAGGGTTATTAGGCCGAAAGGGCCGTTTGGCCGAAAGGGTCGATTGTCCGAATGAGTCGTTTGGCCGAATGAGTCATTTGGCCGAAAAGATCATTTGGCCAAAAGGGTTTTTTGGCCGAAAGAGTCGTTTGGCCGAATGGCTCGTTTGAACGAGAGAGTCATTTGGTCGAAAGGGTCATTTGGCCGAATAGGACTTTTGCCCGAATAGGTGATTTGGCCGAATAGTTCATTTGAAAAGTGAGAAATAAGGAGTGAGAAGTGAGACGTCTCACTACTCACTTTACGCTTCTCACTTTTTACAGGGAGAAGTGATAAATGAGGAGTGAGAAGTGAGACATCTCACTTTTGACTCCTCATTTCTCACTTCTCGCTGTCAAAAGTGAGAAGCGCGAAGTGAGTAGTGAGACGTTCCACTAATCATTTCGCGATTCTCAGTTTTGACAGCGAGAAGTGAGAAATGAGGAGTGAAAAGTGAGATGTTTCACTCCTCACTCCCCATTTCTTATTTCTCATTGTGAAAAGTGAGTAGTGCGAAGTGGGTAGTGAGACGTCTCACTACTAACATTTTACAGCGAGAAGTGGGAAATAAGGAGTGAGAAGTGAAACGTCCCACTACGTACTTCGCGCTTCCCACGATTTACAGTAAGAAGAGAAAAATGAAGAGTGAGAAGTGAGACGCCTCAATAAATAAGACGTCTCATTTCTCACTCTTCATTTAACTCTTCTCACTTTTGACAGCGAAATGTAAGAAATGAGGAATGAGAAGTGAGAAGTCTCACTTCTCACTCCTCATTTCTCACTTCTCGCTGTCAAAAGTGAGAAGCGCGAAGTGAGTAGTGAGACGTCTCACTACTCACTCCGCACTATTCACTTTTCACAGTGAGAAGTGAGAAATGAGGAAAGAGAAATGAGACGTCTCACTTCTCACTCCTAATTTCTCACTTCTCGCTGTTAAAAAAGAGGACCGCAAAATGAGTAGTGAGACGTCTCTCTTCTCATTGCTAATTTCTCACTTTTCAATAAACTATTCGGCTAAACGACCTATTCGGCCAAATGACCCTTTCGGCCAAACGACCCTTTCGGCCAAATGATCCTTTCGGCCAAATGACCCATTTGGCCAAATGACTTATTCTGCCAAACGACCCTTTCGGCCAAACAACCCTTTCGGCCAAACAACCCTTTCGGCCAAATGACCCTTTCGGCCAAATGACCCAGTCGGGCAAACGACCCTTTAGGCCAAATGACTTTCGGCCAGATGACTTTCGGCCTAATGGCTCGTTCGGCCTAGTGGCATTCGGCCATATGGCTTTCGGTCGAATGGGTTTCGGCCAAATGACCCTTCCCCATTTTTCATTTTCACGATGACCAAAACATGCACCACCACGAACTTCAAGTAACTTCGATGGCTGCTGCAAACTCGATGGCTATTTTTCGACAATCAAAACATCGATTTGGAAGTATCGATATTTTAGCTTAGCTTTGACTGACACATATCTATGGTTGCTACTCCGTGGTTGACCAGAATCAGTTAAATTCCACAAAGAACTGAATGATTGACTGAGATTGTTCAAGCATTCCGTGTTAACCTCTGCGTCTCCACAAAAACCACACGAAGGATTATCAGTTAGTTGGTAGGCATCGTTGGATCTGGATTCACTCTGATAAGTGATACCAACGCGCCATTCTTTATACACAATGATGCTTTATACACAATGCTTTACTTCTCGACCGCACAAAATACAACGATACAATATCGTTCGACGTGTCTGTGACCCGAGCATGGACAATAGTCACATGTCCGATGGCATATACAAACTGTGGAGGATCGCGTTTTGGACGACCGAACCGACGTGCAGTATTCTGTACTTACTTTCCCTTACTTGACCGGAGCAAAACGCAATACAAGCGCATGATCAACCGAATATCAAATAGATATTTTCTCTTCCGCCCGCGACGAATAACACACGCACTGTACTTACTTTCCCGATGGCTACTCGATTTGTCAGTATCGATATTTTTACGAAAAACGCCCATTCCTATCGTGATCACTCACCGTGGATCCTCGAACAAATATAACGCGCGAGAGCGAAATATGGGTCTTTCTATACCCAGAGAAAATGGAACGGTGGGCCAAAATGTCCGTAACTTACATCATTCTGATGTCCGTGTTGGGAATGCATGAACGGGATTGGTTGGTTCTTATGTTTTGCCTTTCTCGTACAACAAAGTTGTACCGAAAGGCTATCAATTCACTCTGAAAACGAAATTTTTACAGGAACAACTGATAGTAAAGTTTCTTATACCAATCGACTCAGTTCGACGAATTGAGGTGATGTCTGTGTGTGTATGTATGTGTTTTTTTTTTTTTATAGAGGGATGAAGGCAAATCTGCATACAGACACCTGAAATTATCACTCAGGGAGTGGGGTTGGCGCGGTTGGCAGAAGGCCAGACCGCCGGACCCACTAAACCCACCCAAGCAACAGAAGGTTACTTGAGTTACCCTCTCTTCTAATGCACAATTCCCCCCGGGACTACCTTTCAGTATTACTTCTGTGGGGGAAAGCAGTACTAAAAGTACTCCGCCCAAAACAACACCTTTCACAGTGCCTCTCTTCGATGTTTTGTCATACGTCTGAGCCCTTTGGCTCCCTTATTGGTGCCAGCAAGCACACAAAAGCGTGGGCCCTTAAGCCCTTTACTTTTTTTTTTTTCCTTGTGCCATTCAGCAACGCATCTACTTTCCTTTTTATTTTTAGAGCCATTTAGCTCTCAACGTGCTCGCAAGCTACTCAGATAGTCCCCCGGCGGCGGATCTACCCTACTCCGACGGGGAGTCCCCCGGCGGCGGAAGCTCCCCCGATACCGACGACCCGCATTCGTGGATGGCTGTTACATTACCAACACTACACATTCACCTGGTATGCATGTTCATAGATCCGCTCAAGTCCTACGCACATTCTCACTTCAACGGGTGACCGGACGAGTGCCGAGGTCAGGCCAAAGATTCCGGGTGGAGATAGCTTCCGGTTCAGTGGTGCCCCGACGACCCGAAGCCGGTGCATTCACGCGGCACGATCTACTCAACTGGTCCCCGGCGGTGGACCTAGCCTACTCCGATTAACCGATTTCCCATGAACTGCGCCTTTCAGCTTCTTGCTTAACCGATGAGCCATTCAGCTCTCACCTTGGTCGCGGACTACTCGGATAGTCCCCGGCGGTGGATCAATCCTACTCCGACAGGGAGTTCCCCGACGTCGGAAGCTCCCCCGTAACCGACGACCCGTCTCAACGGGTGACCGGGCGAGTGCCGAGGTCAATCCAAAGATTCCGGGTGTATGTATGTGTGTGTGTATGTATGTGTGTGTGTATGTTTGTGTGTCTGTATGGTCACTTTTTCAACCTCAAAAACTCACACGATTTTCATGCACTTAGACTCAACTGATTTTATCGCAACAAGTTGCATTCCACAGAGCCACTCTTTTAATTTCATGCTATTTAATTTCATTTATTTAATTTCATTTCGGTTTAGGCCGTTTTCCATTTTTTCCCATATAATCGGGACTAGAGCATTGAGCAGCTGCCATGCTATAGGTAATATAAATTACGTTTGCTCGATGGGTTAGAAACCTCGCTACGGCAATATCGATAACGCTAACGCAACGAGGGCAACGAGCAAAGCTTTTCAAAGCTTGCAATGTGGAACGTGTTGAACACGAAAACTAATCGACGAACAACGTACGCGCTTTTAAGTGTAGAGCCGACTCGATGATGTTTATTGCCATTATACTTTATCGGAGCATTCGCACCAACACAGTTGTAAGTTTCATCGCTGGCAACAGAAATTGCACTCGATAACGACACGATTAACTGCTGGTTCGTACGCTCGTGGCCATGGTGGTGTTTGCGTTTGTTTTGTGTCATACATTGGAAGGGAAAAAAGAGGGGTTTCATTGATGCTTCAACATGCTGTTTGGTTTGGGTGGTGTGTGGTATGATGGGTGGTGTGGAGTTATGGTGAAGTTTGGGTGATTTCAAGGGCAAATTTGAATATAGTTTTCGTTTTATACATCTCCTTATTTCCATATTATATTATGTAGGGACACGGCAGGTATTTTCGTCTGTTCGTCATAGTCTCGAAAACAATAAAAGAGACGCTTTTTTGTAAAACTCATACGTACCAAATCGTAAACTCAGGAGAAACGTTCTGCTATAGTAGAGTTCTAGCAAATGTACGTTGCTTTCGTTGGTTTTAGCCCCTATGACGATGGACGGAAATACCTGCCGTGTCCCTATGCGGTTTTGTTTGTCTTCTATTTGTATTTAGGAATCGTTCAAAAATGGCATCGGGACCTTGGCGAAGGGGGGGTGGAGCTGTCGATCGTCAGTACTTGATTGATCGATCGTCATAACTTGATTATAACATAATGTATTATGCTTATTTTACAGAAAAACAAAATTGCCAACATTTTTGGAAGATAGGAATTGGAAAAAAACGAAGTTACCACCTTCAGTATATCTTGATTTAATCGAGAAAGGCATCATCACCGCTAGGTGGATTAATTTGGGTTTTTACTGGCTAGGATAAGAATTGAAATTTTCAATAGTTTATCGTAAATAATCAAAAGTTTTAATAACATTTACAAATTGCTGGAGAGTTTCCGAGTTGATTGATATATAAATCTCCAAAATCCATTGAAAGATAAAAGCACTATTAACGTTCAAAATCTCACTTATTTTAGATTCTTATTTGACACCCAGTACCTGGGTAAGACGTTGTACAACGTCAAAAAACTTCATCCAGTGTGCAAAAACCTAATTCTTTATCATATTAAGGACAATCCTCACAGAATCCAAATTTGGAAGTACTCACGTTTTCAAGGGCACACCACTCGATACGGAAGCAACGCATAACTGTCATTTTTATTATTTCACGCATGCTGCGATGCAGCAGAACTGAAATAATAAAAATGACAGTTGTGCGTTGCTTCTGTATCGGGTGGCGTGAGTACTTTCAAATTTGGATTTCGTGACGATTGTCCTTGAAAACTAAAAATCGGTGGATGTTTTTAAAGTCCTCCTTTTCAACCAAATGCCCTTCTTTTTCGCTACGATTCTGGTGAATTGTCCTCCTAAATCTGAATTACTCAATAATAATGGGAATTCAGTACTGAGATCAGTGTTGATAAAAACTCAAAATCTCAAAACTCATGGATGATTCAAATCAAGCATGAGTTGAAACGCACCCAACTCAGCACCTAAAAACTCATGGATGAGTTGAATCATCCATTTGAATCAGGTCTTCTTTTGTTCTCTTTCGTTAAAAACAGTGAATTGACGTTTGTCGCATAAAATATTGGATACTCTCTTATGTATAAGCAATAAATTGCCCCCAAATTGATTTCAAATGCGATTTTAAACCAAAATGATTTTTTTGGCAAATGAGTGAAATGATGCGTTTTAGCATGAATAATTCAAGCGTGATGCTGTCCTTTAAAATCTCAGACGATTTCGTTCGCACGGGAGCGCTCGTTGATTGAGATTTATAAGTGATTTTACCAACACTGACCGAGATACACTTCAATAATCCCGGGTAGAAAAAAACAGCAAAATAATATCAAATTTTGCTATTAATATTTGAATAACTGAATAGCAAAATCTGATATTAGTTTGTTTGATATAGTTGCTAAAATAGCAAAAATAATAACAGACATTGCTCTAGCAAATAACTCATGAACAACTCATTTTGCTATTATAATAACAAACCAATAGCAAAATATTTGAAGAAAAGAAAATATCAAAATCAGTTATTATTGATATGTTGAAAATGCAAATGATAAATGAATAACAAACTTTGCTATGATTGCAAAATGTGTTGTTCATTTGTTGTTCTGCTATTTTTTACAATAACATATAAATAACAAATTTTACTATTATAACAAAACTTGTTGTTGGAATGCTATTTTATGTTATTTTTGAATAACATAAGAATAACAAAATCTGATATCACAGCATAATTTGTTATTATTATGTCATTTGTTTGTTATTCACCTCTACCCGGGATGTCACTTTATTTGAATTTGGTGACGAACACAATTTACTTACCATTTGAAGAGGGAGGGTTATATCTTAACGTTGCGCTTAACTCAAGAAAAAAAAAAGCATCTTTCATGCAAAAAGAGTTACGCAGTGAGAAGGGAAGGGGTTCAAAATTTACAATTTTGACATAACTACAGAATAGAAGCGAAATATTGATTTAACCATAACGTGTTGCGTTGAATAACTTCTTGCCACAAATCCCTTGTTAATTTAAAAAGTTCTACTCAGTGAAGGGAAGCTAGTAGTGCTTTTTTGATCATTTTAGGTATTCTGTGTTTCCATTTGTCTGTGACTTGAATGCACTGTTAAAACCTTCATATGACCACTAGTATTTTATACAGCATCAAGAACAGGCTTATTGCAAGCCAAATAGTGACTAAATTCCGTTAGTTTTGTAGAATATGACAAAAATCGATACTATGCGAAAAATTGGTCCCATACCCCATTGAAGCTACAGAAAAATAGTTATCTTATCTATCAATGTTTTTATGATGAACACCACCGGGGTTCATAATTTTAGCATTAATTGAGCATTTCGCACAAATTCGTAGGTGGTACAAGCCAAGACTATTGTATGAGAGTAGTATCACTTTCATCCGTTACCACAGATATTGATTTGGGACTAATCACTATCTCTTAGATGGAAGCGATGCACTCTCTAATAGTCGAGATCTGTCCTGGCTACGTCCTTGCGAATGCTGAGGAAGGGGAAGAATGATTAGTTGGACACCTACTTAAGAAAGATGCAGAGAACTCTACGACCTCTCATAGGAGCCACGGGAGGTTTTGGGATTGTGTGGAAGGTTATAACAGTAGGAATCGTTTTGGTAGAACGTGAAAAACAGGAAGAACTAAGATACTAATACAAAGTAGGAAAGGGACAAGCCTGGGATTGAACCCACGACCTCCTGCTTATAAGGCAGAAGCGGTAGCCACTAGACCACAAAGCTTGTCTTATTTATTGCAGGATTCATAACTTTGTGCCAAAAATACCTCCTTTTTCTATAGTGGAACATGAGAAATAAATGAAAAGATACAAAGTAGGAGGAATGGAACGGGCCTGGGATTGAGCTCACGAGGCGTGAATCACGACCTCCTGCGTATGACACAGAAGCGGTAGCCATATGACCACCAAGCCCGTTGTAACAAGAAACTGGTGGCGTGGGTTCGCAACAGATGTCAGTTTTGTAATCAACCTTTCTTCACATAAAATGCTGGTCCGCTGAGGTTGAATGATCTGCAGCAACCACGACGACGGCTACCACCAATGCGATGGTTTTCCGTTGAAACTGCTACAAACGCCTTCGTGCTGCTAAGTCCGCTCTACGTTAAATCTCATTCGACCACTCTTTGCAGGTTGCGGAATCCCGATCAAAATAGCTCGCGAGCACTTTGACTTTATTTTCTTTTTACTTGTTCCGTTTTGATTTTACAATATTTGTACATATTAAGAGTTTGGCCATAGAACCCTTCAACTTTAGTATACACAGGATTTTGTTTTTACACGATTTTTTTTCGCTCGTATTTTTGATCGTGTGACTTCAATTTGCCACCAATCTCTTCGCAACATGTTTCAAAAAATCCAGAATAAATCAAAGAAAAATCACATGACAATTAATATACGTTAAACATTTAGGATGAGTGAAAAATTGAGAAAATGTAAATCGTGTAAAAAAAAAATCCAGTGTATTTTGTTTTCGAACATGAAATGTTTTATTCATATGATTTTGACGTAAACTACGTCTAAGGGGAAGACTCGGATACAGGGTGACAAATGAAAATTTCCAAATTCGAGACCGTCACGAAATCATGTAAGCTTTTGAACTTTAATAGCGCCTTTATCTTCCGATGGATTTTTGAGATTTATATATCAATCGATTCGGAAATTCTCTACCAATTTGTCAATTATATTGGAACTTTGGGAAATGAATATTAAAATAGGGTATCGGATCATTTTGGCAGCACCCTCTTTTCTTGTCCGCAAGAGTCTCGTTTCGGCCGTCGCCGTTCAGTGCGGTTGGCCTTTGGACTCTCCTTTTTGTGCGGTGTTTCGCACAAAAAGTAGAACAATGGAGCCGGACCAGTGACCGCGGTCGAAACAAATGTAACAAAAATACGTAATGTAGTGCATGGTGTATGAAAAGTGATCCAGATGGGGGCCTGTTTGTGCAGGCATGAGACGATCAATTGGTATCAATGCCAATGCCCTTGCTAGTAATGCAATCAATTTATATTAAAAAACGACTTTGGAAAATGCATTTTTTTGCAAACTGAAAACTAATAAGGCCGTTACACATATTTATTAAAAACTAGTCGACCCGGCAGACGTTGTCCTGCATAGTAGGCGAAAAATGCGCGTTCTGAGCTGCCCATGCGAAATTTCCATACGATTCATAATTTTAATTTTTCACGATTTACTCAACTTACTAATGATTTTCGACTGAGGAAATATCATATAAACCCGTCGGAAACTATAACGAATGTAACTGCTGAAGGAATGAATAAAATCCATCCAGCCATTTTCGAGTTATGCGGATACGAACACAGACCATTTAATTTTTATTATATTGAAGATTATGGTCTCCGCAAAGTCAAGGGGGGGGGGGGTAATCTTCTTCTTCTTCTACTGAATCGAGCGGCATGAAAATTTGAATGCAGAGGTTTTTGGGGCCGGGGAAAGTTCTTAAGATGGTTAGAGACCCCTCTCCTTTTTGAAACCTGGCTCCTATACAAATGAAACATCAATTTCATCATAACTCGAGATCAAGCAAATGGAAACAAATCTGGCGTGTGGAGGTTTTGGAAGAGAAGATATGTTTCTGTGGTGGTTTGTAACGCCTCCCCCTTCTGGAAAGAGGGGCTCCCATGCAAATGAACCAAAAATTTCTGCATAACTCGAGAATTAATCAGAGAATAAATCAATTTTAAGCGAAACAAAGTTCGACGGGTCTGCTAGTAAAAAATAAATATTAAAATGAAAAAAAAAATATAAAAAACTCCTCGGATTTGTTAAAGAATATTTTGAAAGTTTTCAAAATTTACCAGAAATTTTTTTTGTTGCCTCTCAAGTTGTTATTTTTGAGCAAAACAATTCGAAAGGGGGGGGGGGGGGTAAGACATATTAAAACATAATATTTATATCGGCCTAATAATATTTGCCCAATTAAATGCGCGCCTGAATCAGAAGGATTTAAGTTTGATTCAGGAAGTGTGAATGCACTTAAGATATTTTTATAAAACGTGGGTTCAATAATGCGGTACTTATTGTACACGACAAAAGCTTCGGAACGCATACGTTCTTAAAACGGGCTATATGAGATACAATAGAGCTATCACCTTCTTGATCCCTGATTCAGAAGTCTTGCAATGATATTAATAAAATGTTTGCACGAATATTTTATCCATAATGACACTCAGTGTTGGTAGAATCATACTCAAATCTGAATCATCGAGGTTTCATGCACGAGCTAACTCGCCTGCGATTCTGTAGGGGAAGCATCGCGCTTGAGTTTCTCGGCCAGAATCGCATCGCTTCGCTCACTCATCGAAAAAAGATTTCGTTCTAAAAAGCGTCAAAACGTAATCGAGGCGTATGTTTTGTTTATATATAATTATTAGCCATTGTTTTAGACGAAAAATAGTTAATTCAATACATTCAACAATGAAGAACACGTAAATATCATGCAATGCTGCAAATTGCGATTCAAATCATGAGCAAATCTCTCGGCCATGATTCTGATGGGATTTGAATCACGCATGGTTTGAATCGCCGATGAGATTTGAGATTTTGAGATTTTACCAACACTGGTGACACTGCCAGACAGTAGGAGTTAGAAGTTAGAATGAAACACACACTATCTTTTCCCGTCCGCAACGTTTACTACTCGCGCGCACCACAACCAAACTAATTGGGTTTTGGTACATGATTGACATTTTATGATTTCTAGTGATGCACGAAAAACAAGATATGCCTATGATTGGAATGTTTCTGAATAATAAATGTTGCAAACGGAAAAGAGGATGCTTTCCTAGGGCTTCTTCTATTAAAATATTTCATCAAATACTTCAAAACCCAAATGTAAGCAATTCGGATCCAAGAAAGGCATCATTACCACTGAGGACTAAATTTGGGTTTTCATAGTAAATTTTTTAAACAATTGTCGTATCCAACAATTTTCATATCTTAAGATACGCTGGTTTTGTTCGAAACCAGTGACATAAGTAATCAAATGAATTTTCTAAAAAAAATCATGCATGATGGCACTACAATCCTCAATGAACAAAACTGCCTTACGTAGTTTACGTTGGGCGGTTGTGTCTTGTACATAACCCTTCTGATTTTTTTTTTCAAATTTAATTCTACATAATGGCCTAAAATAGGCACTGATTTGCTCGAAAATATTGATAACCTAACTACTATATACACTAAATATTTACAATATACAATTTGAAAACCTAGATTGGTAAAAGAGCCCTAATCGCTTGTTGGTCCGAGAAGACGCAACGAACCCTAAACTTTTCTTTACACTCATCAAAGCGTTCATGTAAGGTTTTTATCCCGGCCAGACGGTGGACCTCGGATATTCTTGTCCTGGGAGGGGAGTTGAGGATCATCTTCAGGAAATTATTTTGTTCCCGTTGAGCTGGGCATTGCATAGCGATGAAGGTGATTGTGTTGACAGAAGTAGTAATTTCGACACCGCACAGTGGTTCCATTCCCATAGAAGGGCAGTCATAAATATAAATTACGGAAATTATTCGGTAAATGGTGTACTTTTAGTATTTTTCGGGATAAACAGCCTATTTTGTAAATATTTGGTAGGCTCAGTCATTATCATACTATACGGAGCCGATTTCAGTATTATATGCAACAATCCAACAAACAACGTTCAATTTATATTCTTGTATTCAGGAAGGAAGATGCGTGGGTGGGAAGATGCTTGTTATTGTGAAAGTAGTAAACGAAAATAAACCTGATTAATCCACCTAGCGGTGTTAATGACTTTCTAGTGCGTATGAAAAAATAGTATTTTTGCCATAACTTTTAGACCCATTGAGATCGCACAATTTTTATTAGAAAACAAAAGGATATGATTCCACGTCGAATGCAACTTGTTCCGAACAAATCGGTTAAGTCTTGATCAACATTTGGCGTAACAGCCAAAATTTATTCCTTCTGATTCTTTGTCCACATATATACCTAAATATGTAGATGAAGGATCAGGAGGAATCAATATTGGTTGTTACGCCCTTTCCAAATGTTGGTCTAGAAGTGTAAGTGCCTAAACAGTAGGGGAGACTGGGTAGACTTGATCCGCTTTTCTGTTTTTTGATGTACCTCAGCCAAAAATAAATAAACATACGCGATTTCCACACAGACTCTCTAAGAAATATAGTATTTAACTTTACTGATGTATGACAGTCCTTAAATTATTGTTGTTATTGATACACAATCGTTTTTTGGAGTGCTGTCAAAAAGCGACTTTTTGAATTTTCGGGGGAAATTGATCCCTCTCCAAGAACTTGCTGTGATAAAATTAGAAAGGTGTCCTTAGATTTTTTAAATAATTTTCCTTCAAAATATACAGAATTTTCGAATTGCTGTGCGTATACATGAACGATTTTTTTTATTGCATTCGACAGCACATGCAATTTTAAAATTTGGGGAGACTTGATCCCCTTTGTATGATATCTACGCAATAAATATTTTTTCCTGCCAAAACTTCATCACATCTGTCAAATCTACAAAAAATTAGAAGCCTGAATACAGGTTTAAATTTTTTTGAATTTTTTCGCCAAATTTTTGTATGGGTGACTAATGGGGGATCAAGTGTCCCCATATTGAAGGAAGAACTTCAAATCCAAATATCCTAAATCTTTGATGGAATTTCGACATTCTCATCAGTACAGATCATTAAGCATATTTATGGCTTTGTGCTGTGAAAAAACGAAAGCATTCGATCATTGTTATGAAAAGTTGTTCAAATTTTGCGTGGCCAATAAAAAAATCTTTAGGAAGGTCAAAACATACAAATCGCCCTGCAGAATAATTAAGGTTGTCAATCCAAAAAATAACTCACCACATAAAGGTCATTTGTTTAGAGGATCTATATTCAAAATACGCTAGAACAAAACTACTTTAGTTCTCGATAAAACAGGGGGTGATCAAGTCTCCCCGAGGATCAAGTCTACCCACCTTCCCCTATGTGAGTTTTTTTTTGCGCACATACATACACACACATACACACGCACAGACATATATCATCTGGTATCTTATACTATGGGTCTCCGGCCACCCTATAACAGTTCGTTTTTGGAACAAACGTATAGCCTTTACGTATACTTAGTATATGAGAAAGGCAAAAAGGTTTAATATATGAATTTAAAGCTAAATATAATATATTTTCACAGAAATTGTTCATAATCCACGATACACTATTTAATAATCTGCACACAGATAGCTCTTGAATGACAGCTAAAAATTTAAATCAAAGATGTCTGAGAATGGAAATCGGGGAGAAACATGCTTTTCAGTCTCATAAAGTTGACCATGATAAAGAAAACATAATACTCGTGTTCATCAATTTGGGTAATTTTTTACCATCGTTTATTTATTTCCAAGCTCAGTCGCAGACTGTGGTAACTGAAATGCAATTTAGGCAGCAGCCAGAAATATGAATACACTTAAAGGATATTCAAAAAGAAATTGAAGCAGTACACGATTAAATTGAGCAGAAAATATTATATCTGTATATATATAATTATATCTGGATTATATATAATAACATAATTTTGCAGCTGAAATAGCCTTTAGACGACAGATAGGAGTGTAAATATTTACTCACAGGATATTTCTGGAGGGGATTTGAAGGGGAAACATATTTTTGTAAAGGATGAAGATAACAAAATTTAGAAGAAAATTGTGTTTCCGTCGAAGAAACATAGTGAAGTTATTTGTTTACCTTTTGCTTGGTCGCAAACGGTCGCAGCTGAAATAGCCTTTAGATGACAGATTAGAGTGTTAATATTTACTTAGAGGATGTTTCTGGAGGGGATTTGAAGGGGAAATATACTTTCTTGGAGGATTAAGATGACAAAATTTAGAAGAAAATGTTTTTTTCCGTCGAAGAAACATAGAAAAGTTATTTGTTTATCATTTGCTTGGTCGCAGATGGTCGCAGTTGAAATAGCCTTTAGATGATAGATAATAGTGTATATATTGACTCAGGGAATGTTTCTGGAGGGGATCTGAAGGGGAAACATATTTTATTAGCGGATGATAATAATGAAATTCAGAAGAAAATTGTGAATCTGTTAATCAAACACAGCAGAGTTTTGGTTGATCATTTGCTTGGTTGCGAACGGTCCCAGCTGAAATAGCATGTAGATGACAGATTATATTTACTCAGAGGATATTTCAAGAGGGAATTCAAAGGTAAAACAAAAGTTTCATGAGGTATGCCAACATTTTCACGTAAAGTTTATTTAACTGGATTATCTTAAATTCGTAGCCTTATACAGAGCATATTAGCTCAAGTTCTATAAAAATGACGATTGAATCTTATATAGTATACCATAAAGTAGCAGTTTAGGGATAACTTGTTGAATTTCGATAATGTCATGTTTTTGGATTTATGACCTATGGGGGAACCACTGTGCACCGATGGCCTGGAGTAATCTCAGCTGGAAACTTGGCAGCAGGCGACAACAGCCGGACATGTGTAGGGACATAAACGACACGATCACTGACACGATCGAGCGTGAGCTATGTGGCAGACAAAAATGGCGGTATTGAGACGAATGTGGGCGCATGTGCGCAAAATATACGTTTTCCAGCACTAGATCTCCAGGAAACCCAGGAGGTGATTGGCCGACTGAAATCAACAAAGCCACTAGCGTTGACCACCTACCAGGAGAGCTGTTTAAATACGTTGGTGAGGCACTGGATAGAGCGCTACACTGAGTGGAGGGTGTCGTGTGTGCCATCTACAAAAGGGCGATAAGCTGAAAACGGAATTATTTCATTTCTATAGAACAAATTTGAAAATATGGTTGTAAAGAAACACGTATTTGAAAAGTTTCTCAACCCTAAGCCCTTTTGTAATGATTTTCGGTATCTTCTGCCAAGGATACAATTCCGGTGATTATAAGCTGTCAATAAGAAAACTCTGCGAAAAATTTGATATTTCGCTCCGATTTTACGATAACTTTTATCGTAGCCAAACCATTAGTTTTTTCCCACTCGCCATTCGTCTCATCCCTTGAAGCAACGGCCATTCTTCAACCGCAACGTACGCGGCAGCAGTAGGTACGTGTTTGGCTTAATGGGATGTAATTTGTTGCCTGCAGATAAGCATCGACGATATCGACAACGACGACGCAGGTTTCGCGCGCACACCTACCCACTCCTTCCAAACCGTTTCTTTTTTTTTTGTTCATACTGACAGGCGGCAAGGGCTGTGGTTTTTATTCCCCGGAAAGTCAGGAAGTGAACCGTGTCCGACGGCATACAACAGCAGAGAAAAAAGAACACTTTCAAACGCAAACAAAAGCCCGACACGGCTGGCGCTCTCGATAAGCCCGCGCCTAGCAAGAGTTATGGGTCATTACCGGTGACATAGTGGTGCCTGTTGGTGGCGGAAATGCCGGGGCCGTACATCGCGCGGTTAAATGAAGGATTTGTGAAGCCGATTTTCGGGGGTTTTCTATGGATATGGTATTTGCGGTTCTTGAAGGGAATACGTCTTACTGCATTATGATTGAAATGTTTGTACATTTTTCCATGGCAGATGACTCACAACGCAACGCTGTATTACCGTATAACCTTCTTAGTGACAGGAAGATCTTGTTCATCCTAGTGTATATTTTGAGAATGTTTCTTAAACTCTGCTGTCTGCAACCCAATTCTTCTTCCAATGGATAGCATGTTTGAAAGAGTTGCGCCGAGACTAACTGCATCTGTTTAAAAATCCAGTGAGCCTACAATAAATACCACCGGAAGTAAACTACTTCAGTAGTTCTTAATATAAAGTATTCCAACATATACGGAAAATAAATGATTAATTTACCTTCGTATATTTATCTAGAAAAGACTGATTATGCGAGACATACTCTTAGAAATAAAACTGTTAGCTAATTTGATTTGAAAACGCAGGGAAAAAACTTTGAAAGAAGTTCACGAAAATATGCGAAACAACAGTGAGAAACAATCGTTCCGTTTTTCCTTGACAACTTAATTTCGACAGTCGCCACTCAAAGTGATGATATCTAAATTAGTGGGAATATTTATCTCCGACAGGGCGAGAAGAAACCGAACATCTGCTGGTTCCCGCGTTCGATGACGACGACGGTTGTTCACACGGGCAGGCTACCATCATCGGCACAATGCCAAACGGATGCGAAATGTGGCGAACGTGTTTCCTCCAGTGAAGCGCAGCCTGCCCTCCCGGCCGACCGGTGTGTGGTGTTGAAGTCAGACCCGAAAGACAAATGTTTCGGGAAATAAATTAGAATAAAAGATGCGAGAACGTCCCTCCCGTGCTCCTCGCTGTCCGTGGACTTGGGCGAAGCTGGAAACTATTTCTCATGTGACATAAAAATAGGTTTCGAAAACCTTTGTCCAACGAAGCAACAAAACGATAAAAAAAATATCATTAGTGGCACATCTATAGTAGAACATGCTAATTTGAGCTAGTTTTGCTTCTTGATCGTGTAAATTTATGGGTTTTGTCTATCTTTAGGAATTACTCAGATCTAGTTGATCAGTAGAGTGAAATAGAATTATTGATGTCCAATATTTTTGACGTAAACTACGTCGAAAGGGAAGTCTCGGATACAGGGTGTGAAATGAAAATTTATAAAATGAGGACCGTCACGAAATTAGGCGAGATTTCAAACGCTAATATGTAGTTATATCTTTTGTAAATTTGCGAGATTTTATTATCAATAGATTTGGAAACACTCCAGCAATTTGTCAGCTATATTGGGGTACACATTGCAAAAATCGGAAACCGTCACGAAAATTTGATAGACTTTGAACGTTAATAGCTCATCCGTTTCTCAATGGATTTTCAATTTTTTGGACCGTTCGATACAAGAAACGTGAACGCTTCATTGTAATGTTCTAGAAATACAGATTTTCAACTTTTTAGTGTTGAAAATTTGCAAACAGTTTAGAAATATTTAAACAACCAATCCCGTACATACTTCGCAAGCACAAAAATTAAAATTAAGCAACGTTTACGCACACGATTTCTACGTGACAATTTGATGACTGGTACGGACACTTTAGAAAAGGGAACGATACCCGCTGCTAATCAAATCTTGTTGAAGAAGTCAGCAGGATTCACTCTACGCAAATGGAATTCGAATAACTCTCAATTGTTGTCAATTATTTCTCCAGAATTTCGAGACGATCGTTCTATACTTGAACGTGAGTCTACGTCGAAGATCAAAACGCTTTGACTCAGGTAGGAACCATGGAGCACTGAGCCTCTTATCACCAAGCAAGTTGTTCTTGCTGACACCGCTCGCATCTTCGACCCATTCGGGCTTATCGGTCCGTTCACAGTTCAAGCAAAAATCTTTCTGCGGTAGCTCTGGAAACAAAAATTAGATTGGGACGAAGCAATGCCTGAAAATCTTCAGATATTCTGAAAGGAGTTTCGTAGAAACGCTAGCGCATTGGTTGGTATCGGTATCAAGATGGGTAGAGGTTCAGTAACAGACGTATAAGAAACTGCATACGGTGCGTGCCTGTATCTGCGGTGCGAATCGACCGACGGATCGGTCTCCGTTCGCATCATCACGTCGAAGTTGCGCCATTGGATAATCTCTCTCGAAAGAAGAATAAGCAGTGGATTCTCCGACTGGAGCTGTCGTCAGCTTGATTCTCAGCCATCTCTACGAAAACTCCGCAATAGCGTCAAAATACCCGCCAAAGCTTAATTCTTGACCGACTCCATGATAGCGAATTGCTGGCTTTCTTCACTGCCATGCCGTCTCATTGGCAAGTCTTTGTCGCCAACAGAGTATCAGAAATCCAGTACTATCCCAAGTTTGGAATTTGGAATCATGTCGACGGACATAGTGTCCCGCGGAATAATGCCCGCACACCTCACATACCACTCTCTGTGGTTTGAAGGTCAACTGTGGCTACGTCAAAAGGCCTTCAACATCCCTTGCCGTTCAAATCAAGTCGCATATTTGCATATTCTCTCTACGATCATCGTTACCTAGATCCGTTGATTTGTTCACAACGCTGCACCGAAAAATAGAGCAGCAGCAGAACATTGTCGACAACTGAACTCAACGAATCAGAACTTCAATTAATACGATTAGCCCAGTCGGAAAGTTTTCTAGCGGAAATAACAGCATTATCTAAGAAATAATCGGTATTTATTCGAAATTGCTGGCAGCAAATCCAATCCTGATTGACGCCATACTTCGCGTCGGCCGCCGGTTACAACATGCTCCCATACCGGACAACTGCAAGCATCCGATGATTTTTCATTACCAACACCCATTGAAGATGTTCCATGCGGGTCAGCAGCTTTTGGATAGTTTCGTCAGAGAAAGTTTTCCTGAACGTCAGCATCGATTTTTGCGGACCGGTTTATATACGATATCTGGTCAACGAGGTGTTCTAATCAAGGCTTTCGTGTGTATTTTCGTCTGCCATGCCATCAAGGCCGTGTACATGGGAGTTGTAGCCGTTCCCTTTCTACACAAGCTTCTCTGGCATCGCTTAAGCGATTTGTTGCGATCCGAGGTAAGCTACAATTGGTCATGTGGGATAACGTAACCAACTTTACTGGACCAAATAAAGAACATGGGAAACTACGGCAGCAGATGAACAATCAGTAGGTTCAACACGCAGTAGTCAATACAGCCCTAGAAGATGTAAAGACCTTCAAAAATCATTTCCGGAAAATCATCGGTGAAAGAACGCTAGCCTACGATTGCCCTGATCGCGATCATGAATTCCTTACCGTTAACGCCCGTGACGATCAACGTCAACGTCAACGATCCGACTGATTGTTCACGCAGTAAATCAGGACATTCCCTAGTAGAAGGCCACTCACGGCGGTTCCAGAGCCAGACTTGCAGGAGATTCCAGAAAATCGCCTTTATCGCTGGCAACGAGCTTAAGGTTTTACCCAGCAATTATGGAGAAAGTGGAAGACTCAGTACCTCAGCGATCTACAAAAACGAACTAAATGGATTCGGATCCGCGACAACACCAGTATCGGTACCATGGTTCGAATAACCACAGTGCTGCCATGGCGTTGTAATATCCATCAAGGCCAACCGGAGAAGACTCCGACGTGAACGTACAGTCTAACATAAAAACAAGCAGATTCTAACTCCACACTACCGCATAGCAACAGTATACATACTCAAATAGTGTTTCCTGTTCAGGGGGCAGATCTACTGGTGGCATTCAACTCTAAAGCAATCGTAGAAGCTTGTAGACCAGCAACCAAGCCATTTTTAAACCAACAAAGACAATGAAATTTTCATCTATAGGCCAGCCCAGTTTCTCATGCGAAAATCAGTATATCCTTTTCTGATCTAATGAAATCATTACCTCATCCATTATAACGTAGGTAAAGTTTGATTAGTAATACTCGCCAGTACTCGGTACAGATCGGTGTGCAGATATTCGGAACACGAGAGGCAGATTAGTTCACATCAAATCATACAAAGAGGCACGTCGCACTCAGTTTATAATAAATCGGTCGAGTAGAATAAAACATTAGTGTTTCTATCAAAAAGTGACTTTCAATAAAGTACAAGCTATCGCGTCGTGTGTGTGACAACAGTGCAATTTCTCAGAAAAATCACCAACGGTCTCGGTTATGTGCATAAGTGTTGTTTGATGTTGTTGTTTGAAAATTTAAAGAAGGAATTAGGTATAAGAAAAAATCCAAAAATTCCAAGAATATATTCTGGTAATGTGGCCAATGCACAATGGTCGGATTCGTCAAATTTCACGACATAAATCGATAACTCGAAAACCATCAGTGCTAGAGTTTTGACGTCTTCAGAAGAAATGACCTACCAGAAGAGATCTATTTTTGGTGAAGGTTGTCATTAGGGTAGCCCTTCGGTGAAATTTTTTTGGAAATGTTTTTTTTACCCTTTTGAGTTAGGAGTTCATATAATTCTACAAAGCTGTAGAGAATTTAATTCTAAGCATTTTTGCTTAATAAACATTTATTTTATCTCATATAGGTGATGTTTTATGACAAAATTGTTAAATTTAGATAGGGTGGTCCCGAAAAAATAGTTTTTAGCGTCCACTTTCATCAATTCAGAATATTTTCAAAAACTGTCTTAGCATCGCTTCACGGTCTTTGGATGGCGCATCTTTTGGTTACATAAGATGACTGATAGCTTCATTTTCAAGCATATTATAAGCGTTTTTTCAAGAAAAAGTGATATTTTTCTGAGCATTCTACTGCAGCTAGTAGCAAATATTAGCAAAAAATTCAATCGTAATCTGAAAGTATACATGCAGGCCCATCAAATCCATGGTATTTCATTTGTCCATGTTTGTCCACTTTTGTTTGATAATCATATTAGTTTTTGTATGAAAAATCAGCTATTCCATGGGAAACACATATACCATATCTCTGATTTTCGCAATATTTGGTAGAATCATTCTTTTTCGAAAATAAATAAACTCACTTTTTAATTTTGTCCGATTTCGATCCAGGGGGTCGAAAAAATCAACATTTTGGAAAAAATATTTTTTTAAAACATAATTTTTGAACTACTGGACCAATTATCAATGTTCATGGAATCCCATGTAGTCATTGGCGACCCTCACTTAGAAACTGTGAAAATGAAATTATTCTGTGAATCAGTCATAAAAAACCAACTTGAATTTTATGATTTTGTATTTCGCCACAAAAGTAGCGCTCTTAAGCATTTATTTCATGAGAACACCTTGAAAATCGTTCTAGTAGTTGAATGATTTTTTCGACTTCTTTTCCAGACGAGTTGATTTAAATATTTTAGATAAAAAACGATTCTTTGTGGGCTTTGTGGCCGTGCGGTTAGTGCCGTCAATCGTCTAGAGGCATGGACTATGGAGCGTGGGCTCGATTCCCGCCTCGGCAAGAAGGAAAGTTTTCGTGATCGAAAAATTCTCCTCCGGTCGACTGGGTATTATGTGTCCTGTCAGTTGTCTAGGTGTTAAGTGTTCAGTCTGTACGACCTTTGGTCGAAGACGGTGTTCTTGTCTTTTATTCTACCAAATATTGTGAAAATCCAAAAGATGATATATGTGTTTCACCCTAATTTTTCGTACAAAAATAATACTATCGTCAAACAAAAGTGGACAAAGATGGACAAATGAAATACCATGGATTCCTTGGGCCTGCATGTATACTTTCAGATTACGATTGAATTTTTTGCTAATATTTGCTACTAGCTGCAGTAGAATGCTCAGAAAAATATCACTTTTTCATGAAAAAACGCTTATAATATGCTTGAAAATGAAGCTATCAGCCATCTTATGTAACCAAACGATGCGCCATCCAAAGACCGTGAAGCGATGCTAAGACAGTTTTTGAAAATATTCTGAATTGATGGAAGTGGCAGCTAAAAACTATTTTTTCGGGACCACCCTATCTAAATTTAGCAATTTTGTTATAAAACATCATCTATATGAGATAAAATAAATGTTTATTGAGCAAAAATGCTTAGAATTAAATTCTCTACAGCTTTGTAGAATTATATGAACTCCTAACTCAAAAGGGTAAAAAAAAACATTTCCAAAAAAATTTCACCGAAGGGCCACCCTAATGACAACCTTCACCAAAAATAGATATCTTCTGGTAGATCATTTCTTCTGAAGACTTCAAAACTCTAGCACTGATAGTTTTCGAGTTATCGATTTATGTCGTGAAATTTGACGAATCCGACCATTGTGCAATGTGGTAATGTAGTTTGACCGAAAGCGACATACAGCCAAAAGGAACATACGGCCAGACTGGTAATTTGACCGAAATTTTGTTTGTCCTAACAGGTCATTTGACTGAAAATGCCGTTCAGCCAAGAGTCATTTGACCAGATAAATCATTTGACCAAAAATGCAATTTGGTAAGAATGGACAATTGGCAGAAAGAGCCATTTAGCCCAAAAATGTCCTTTCTCAAAAACAACCATTTCGGCCAAATGGAATTTTATGAAAAATTGTCGTTCGGCTGAATTGATCATTTGGCCAAAATGTATGCGTTCTATTCGGCTTAAGCTTAGCTTAGCTTAGACTGACTCCAAAATGTATGCGTTCAATTCGGCTTAATAGGATTTGGTAAGATGACTTTTGGCTTAAAGACCAGTAACGATTTAAAAAGTAGAGTATACCAAAAGTCTACGTAGACTTTTTTATTTTTTTATTTTTTCGGAAAACCATTTATACAGAAGCTATGTGCAAAGTTCACTTGTTTTATTTTTTTTAGGATTTTCCCAGATTTTTTGCAAGACTTTATCGAAATAATCTATAGAATTTCACTGAAGTAGTTTGAACTACGGCTTAAAACTATATTCTTTTGTGAACAGGAAAATTCTGCGAAGTGTTCTATAATTTTTTTGGAAAAAAATTCAAAACTTCCACCTGGATTTCATTACAGATTCTACTAGAAATTTTTTAAAATTTTCGTCGGGAAATTCTTTGGAAACAACAATTCTCTACAATTTTCACGGAAAACTATGTCGCACTTCAACGGGGAATTCCGCGAAATTTCGGCGAGAAACCCTTCACTGAAGATTTTCTGGGAAGTCCCCGGGAAATTTTTCTTAATTTCGGAAATTCTTCGGAATTTTCGCGAGGATTCTTTGATTATAAGGACTGTATCGAAAATAAGTTTTCCACATCATTTTATTCTAAAAAAATCGGATGAGTTTTAAAAATATATTAAAATTTGTCTAGCAATATATGTTAATTCTGTTTGTTAAGATTTATGAAAAAATATATTCTTCTATATAATAAAAATGAGTTGAGATTTTTTCCTGACGATTTAACTCGCGAACGGGTTGACCGATTTGCAAGATTTTTTCCAAAATCGATTCGATTTGTGGTCCACAAGGTTTGTATATACAAAAAGTTGCTGAATTTAACAGGGAAATATAAAAAATAGTAGAAGATAATTTTGGGCCAGCTGTTGAGGATAACAAAATAAATGCACGGAAATTGATCTAGAGTGCGGTGCTGCAAATAGATCATTGTGACATTTGCATCACCCTGGCGAAGCTGGATTTCTATCGCTAGTACTGGATAGATATTACACTTTGCCAATATTTATTCGAGCATTTTTCTTCCTGGTCACAAATCAGAAATTTTTGTGAGAATTTCACCAAAATTTCAACTGAAAATTCTCTATAATTTCCACAGCAAATTATTCGGAAAAGTCTTTGGAATGTATTTAGGATTAAAAAAAATCCTCAGGAAATTGCTCCAAATCTGCAAGAACATAGGAAACCATTCCAAAATTCCACGGGAAATATTTCGGAATGTCCATTTAAACTATAAATTATCTCGGGAAATAATTCTAAATTTTCACGGAAATTCTGAAAATTCTTCGGTCTTCTACAAATTTGAACCGGCGTGGAGAATTATAGGTCAGATGCGTAACAGATTTTGAGCAGTGGCGCGCCGATGTAAAAGTGTCGGCAGCGGAGAGGAGAAATCGAATTCAACAGAAACTAAATTAATTGACTTGGAGATTTGGTTTCAGGAGCTGTAGACAGAGGTATAAATTTGATTTCGATTTTGATTGTCCAATCACATATGATATTTTATAAAATTCAGAAAAGTCTACGTAGACTTCAAGGGGGTGGGGGAGGGGTTTCGTAAAAATCTATGAAAGTCTACTAGGGGGGATGGGGGGTTTGAAAATGTGAAATTTCAGTCTACGTGGTTTGTGGACAACCCCATTTAGTAATTAACATTTGGCCGTATAACCCCTTGGGCTAAACGACATTTTCGGCCAAATAGGCCATCCTTTCAAAAGACGATTTCGGCCAAACGGCATTTTCGGGCTGATGACCTATTCGGCCATACGACCTGTTAGGGAGAACGATTTGTTCGGCCAAATTACAAATTCGGCCGTATTTTGCTTTCAGCCAATGGAATATTCCAAGAATTTATTGTGGACAATACACTAGTCGTTAAATAAATGCAACATGTTAAACTTATCAGTTAGCAAATAGCGTTCTAAAACTGCAACGCATTCTAGATGTAAAATAGCTGTCAGTCGACGTCAGATGCAACAGACGTGTAATCGAATTGCAGTTAAATTACTTGAAGTCAAGGATGTTAACGATCATTCAGTAATTTGCGTTCGATCATTAAGTAGTTTTTCAATAACACATTCCAGAAGCTGAATTTCAAAATATGTTGTATGGTGGACTTCTAGTACGAAGGTTTTTCTACAACTCTGCCTAATGATTCGTTGTTTGAATTCCACTAGTTACGGAGTTATATCTAAAGTTTCAGTAACTTAGCCTAAATGGAAACAAAATTCCAATCATTAAGTTTGAGTTACTACAACTAGCGATCTAACTCCGTTATTAGTTGAATTCTAATAACGAACCATTAGGCAAAGTTGTAGAAAAACCTTCGCACTAGAAGTTCACCATACAATATATTTTGAAATTCAGCTTCTGGAATGTATTATTGACAAACTACTAAATGATCGAACGCAAATTACTGAATGATCGTTAACATCCTATTGAAATCTACATTTTAAACAATCTTCCGTGAAAACTCTAAAGAACGTTGAAATTCCGGAGAATTTCTCGTGAAAATTTTAGAGAATTTTTCTTGAAAACCCCTTCTCTTCCGCGGATATTCTGAAGAGATTTTTGTTTTAACGTTGGCTATATACCAAACTAGCCGTCCTAATTATTCTAGACTGAGCAAGCCAACATTAAAACACCCATTCCACCAGCCGCACTCTTCTACAATTATTTATGAAGAATTCTCTATGAAAATTTCGAAAAATACTCAAAAGAACCGTGGATATTGCGAACATTTTTCAGTAGTAATTTGAACAAATTTCTCGTGAAAACTCTGAAGAATTTCTCCTGTGAATTCCGACGAATTTCCTGCTAAAACTCCAAACAATTTTTGTGATTCCAAAGAATTCTTGAAACATCAAAGTATAGTTTTCGTGGAAAATCCGAAAATAATTTTCTAGTGAATATTTTGGAAAAGCTTAAAAATTATTTACAGAAGCTCATCAGATTTTTCAGGTGAAATTGAAAAGATTCTTCCGTTAATGCCTTGAAAATATCCCGGAAAAAAGCAAAAGAAAATCTCAAAGACAAAAGAAATCGCCACGCCGATTCACCAAAATTCTGACAAACGAATTTCGGACCGGCCCACACCTATAATTGAAACGCATCGTTCTGTTCTTTCTAATTCTTGACGCTGGATAGTCGCGTCCAATTTTTTGCAACTACAAGGTAATGATCTGAATTAATGTTCGGGCCTCTGAAGGACCTTACATCTATAACATTCGAAAAATGCCATCCGTCGATCAGAACTTGGTCTATCTGTGTCACCACTTGCATGTTGCCATGTGTGTTTGCGGATATTCTTACGTACGAAGTGGGTACTGCTGATTGCCATCCCTCTAGCAGCAACAAAGCTCACAAGTCACAGACCTGCCCGTTTGCATCCCCGATGACAATCTTTACGTCGTATTTTGGACACTCTTCGTAGTCCTTAATCCTTAGTCCGTAGTCATAGAACGCATCCGTCACGTCATCAACGTTTTTCACTTTTTTTCGACAGTTACTTTAAGTTTTATTAATAATGTAACAAAACTAAGAAGCAGCTACCATAATTGGCGAAATCTTCAGTTATATTTTAGTATTTTATCATTTTGATGGTGATTTGATTTGATTCGGAAATTTTCAATTAATGAATTCATTTCAAAATGTGGACTAAAGACTGTTGGGTTCTCTTTTTCCCAAGCGAAGTAGTAATTGCAATTGAACTATTCGTTCAAAAAACATTATCAACGATTTTACGAGTGATTTTATGTGCTAGACATGATTAAATAGCTTTAAGAGCAAAGCAGGAACCTTTACAAACAAATCGTTGGCGTAACATTTTACTCCCTAATGATAACCTAACATGAGCTTCGTGCTGCACTGTGACAAAGACTAATCACACCTGGCGGGACATTAGCTCCTAACGAATCCAAACCACAAACAGATATAGGGCCCGACAACCTTGAGCATAATATTAGACACATGCGAAGCCAGACAGCAATTTCCTCCTGCTGCTGGCAGCACAAATGATTCGCTCTCTTCGACGGCAAGACCCGGACCCAAACGTTCAATGTTCGGTAGAGGTAGTGTTCTGTGACCGATTATTATATGTCACGCATCCATTGCCCCAGCCGGGCTTCGATTGCGGCTTTGAGAGTGCGCGCGCGAATACTAATGGCCGCTTCGATGGATTGCTTGCCGGCTGGGTGACGGAAGAAGCGGTTCAAAAACAACAAACATCATGTAGAGCACAAGGTAGCTCACATTCGAATGACAAACGACACTCACCTCAGTCTGGAGTTCGGAGCACCTTTCGTTTCGACATCGATGG
Organism: Armigeres subalbatus; assembly: GCF_024139115.2. Classification (NCBI taxonomy): domain Eukaryota; kingdom Metazoa; phylum Arthropoda; class Insecta; order Diptera; family Culicidae; genus Armigeres; species Armigeres subalbatus. The sequence continues at coordinate 117,841,795 of NC_085141.1, read as the reverse complement.
CAGAAGTAATAGGCGTAGTTAGAATTCCAAACCTTCTTATGGAGGAAAGTACATAGCATGTCAGTAATACATTTTTTAGATTTAAATCATCTGTGTGAGGCGTGTCAAGCCAGTATTCTAAACAAATTTTTAAACATAACGAACCGCTCTACTACCCACTGATTACGCCTATGCCCAGTTCCAAAAGTGCTGAAACTCGGGAACGGATCCGTGACGCGCAAGGTTCGTTGATTGTCGTTTGGCTTCCTCCGGCACGGATCTTGAATCAACTAACCTAAACGAATGCGAACGCAACAGCTAGCAAGGAAACCTCACTGGTGTCCATTTGCATGAGCAAATCAAAAGTTGAATGTGGCCACCTCGAAAAAAAAACACGGAATAATGCAGCGAATAGAAAGTAATCATGCTGCTTGACAATATGCTTTCAACTGGTGACAACGAATTGACGGCTGACATTAATCAGTGTCAGAGAGAGGTTTGTCCAAATTATTTGGAAATCCGAGAAACAGACGCGGGTATGGCACGCACCATGCAGAATGCTTTTCACCATACCCGTTGGCGGTTGGTGCCGCAACGCCGCATTCCAGAGTTTGGACTCGCTGAAAATGGTAACACCAGATGGAGTCCACTTGTAGGGCCTGTCATTCACTGAGAGGAGTGCGCCATGTGCAGAGAGAAAGGTATGCTTCAAAAATTAAATAATTCGAGATCGTCGTTGCTTTGGTGGCTATATGTTAATGTTAAAACTCCTCTAATAGGTTGATGAGAACACGGAAACCGGCGTACCTACGGCTGTTTAAAACAATTCTTCAATTAGACGTGATTCGAGTATGATGTGCATTACGTAGCGGAACTTTTTGCCTGTCATACAAGAATTCCATATGCTGTTTTTCTTCTGAATCATAGTAATTATCTTGTTTCAATTTCTGTTTATCTTTCATAAGGGGCCGTCCAGAAATCACGTGGTTATATATAGGGGAGCGGGATTGGAAAATAACCAGGATAAACCACATTTGGAGAAGAGGGGTTTGACGGTTGAACCACGTGTTTTTTTTATTAATATTTAATAACATAAAAAGCTCACGACGAATAATATTCTGAGGATGTGTAAGAAAAAAACAACATTCAATCTGAGGCAAAAAAATCGACATTTGAAAGAAAATATTGGTATCACGTAAAGAGGCTCTAGCCGGTTCGAAAATCATCGGCCGCGGCATTTGTCATAATTCATCTCGGGTACACCGACATCGCACCGGAAGCTAATTTAACGGGCAGCAGCATAGATCGGCATGGTGATTTTTTGTTTTTGCTCCTTCATGAGAAAATATTGAAAATGTTGCGTAAAATTTCAAGAACGTCCCCGAAATTCAAGATTTTCCCAAAATATTTCTCCGAATTTCCTCAATAAACATCATGACATTCCCGAATGATATTTTTTTATTTCCTTCTCAATTTTCTCGATTAGTTTTACAGAAATTCACTCAGAAATCTCTTAGGACATTTTTCTACCGAAAAGTCTTTCTAACTTCTTCCATAGTATTCTTTTGGATTTAATATATTTGCAATATCCATACGGATTACAAAACAATTTGAATGAAAATCTATTCTGAATTCTCCTTGAAACACTCCTTATTTATTAAGAGAAATTCTTTTGAACCTTCAGTGGAAACTGATCTGGAGCTCAAACGGAAATTCTTCTGAGTTTCCGAAGGATGTTTTTCCGAATTTCCTAGGGAAATTCTTTTGAATTGGCGAAGATTTTTTTATTTTCAAGAGAAATTGTTTTGAATTCTTAAAGCAAATTCTTCTGACCATTATAAATCTCTTCAGGAAATTCTTCGACATCTTCAATGGAAACTATTTTTACATTTCAAAGTATTTTTCGAAAGGGATTTTTAATATACAAATAAATTTTCAACTTCCAAGGAAAATCTTTAATCTTCTGTGTGAAATTCTATTGAATTTACCAGGGAAATTATTCATTCTTTAAAAAAGCTTCAAGGGAAATTCTTTTGAAACTGTAAAAAAAATTCGCAATGGAAATTCTTCTGAAATTAAAATGAATTTTGTTTCTTCCCAAGGAAAGCTCTTCTGAGTTTTCAAAAGAAATTCGTGTGCGTTTTCAAGAAATAAACTCAAGAATTTCCCCGCAAAATTGTTTTGCATGTAGTGTAGATGTACCAGTAGTGGCTATAACAATAATTGTCGCACTAGTGCACCAGATGGTAACACAAAACGTTTTTCTGATCGGTTGTTGTTGTTGTTGTTGTATTTGATTTATTTAGGTGACCTTTTCAACTTGTTGTCATTTAAGTCACCGGAGGATAAAATTACAATACATTCTTATATCTAGTCACTGTGGATTTATCGTTCGTGTTAGCCTTTGGTCCGGGTTCCCGTCAGGTTGGTTGTCTTGATTCCCTTATGCTGTGTAGCTCGGTGGTTTGCTTATTCATCGTGTAAGTATTTTTGCTGATGCGTTAAATTTCGTGGATCAAATTCGTTTTCGTGAGGTAAGATGCTGTTTTTCTAAGTTCATTGATGTCGTTTCCTAGGGCCAGGTAGAGTGACTTGGCGATATTTTCTTCGATACGGTGTTTGGTGAATTTGGTGCATTCCAGAATGATGTGCTTCACTGTAATTGGGGAGCCACATGCTGAGCAGGTGGGTGCGGCTTCCTTGCGGGCGTAATGTCCGTGTGTAATTCTAGTGTGACCGATTCTGAGTCGGGTAATAGCTTTGCTTTCTTCTCTGTTCATCGAGAAGGATGTTGACCATTCGCTTGTATCATATTTTATTTCTCTCAAGTGTCCGCGGTTATTGTGCCAGGCATTCTCCCATGTTAGTCTTGTATGGAGTTTAACTAGATTTTGTAATCATCGTATGGTGTTTCAATATTGGTGGATGTCTGTGCTGCTGTGGCAAGTTTCGCTAGTTTGTCGGCTTTTTCGTTTGCCAGTTATGTTGATATGAGCTGGTACCCAGCACAGGTCCTAAGCAGCCAGGGTTTTGTTTTACTTTGTTTTGATATCTTCTATCCATGGGTGGTTAGAGTTGTGCCCTTTAACTGCCGCGAGGACACTTTGAGAATCGCTGAATATGACCGTCAATTCAGTGGGGTTGAGGTCAATTGCTTTATTTATTGCGTATGCTTCCGCGCTGAATATGGATAAATGTTTAGGAAGATTGATGCTAATTTCCTGGTCACTCGAGTATATTCCGCTTCCCGTTCCTTGTCTGGTTTTGATCCATCGGTGTATATGTGTTTGTGGTGGGGGTATTTGAGTTTGCATGCTTCGAGAAAACGGATTCTTTTTTCGGTGGGTGTTAGAGTATTGAGTGTGGTTATGTTGACTCCGTTTATTTGTTTGATGGTGTTGTAATTTGATTGTCCTATGGTAACGTTTACCTGTGGGATGTTCAGGGTCTCTGATTTTTCGTTTGATCGCTCTGTTAGTGTACAGGTTGGGGATATAGCTTTGCGGCACTTTTGTTTTGTACTATATAAGATAAGTGCTTCAGATATTCTAAGATCCAATGGAAGTTGTCCACTTTCTGCTAACAGGCTTTCAATTGGGCTGGAGTGGAATGCCCCAGTGGCTATTCGAATTCCTTGATGGTATATGGGGCACAGTCTGTTGAGATCGGTATCTTTAGCTCGGCTTATTATAGGGCCTCCGTATATAAGTCTGGGAACAAGCATGGTGTTTAATATCCGAAGTAATGATCTTCGATCTGCTCCGAAATTTGTGCTGCTTATACTTTTCATCAGGGCTAATATTCGTTTACATTCATCTCGTTTCGTTTGAATATGATGTTTGAAGTTGAGTTTGTGATCTAGCCATATTCCCAACAGTTTTGTATGTTTTGTTAGTTTGATTGGTTCTTTATCAAGTATGGCAGGAGGCTGTTTTAGAAGTTTTTTCCGGTTTCCAATGTGCATAATTGACGACTTTTGAGTAGAGATGGTAAATCCAGTTTCAATGCACCAGTCTTTAATTCGGTCTAGGATTTTTTGTATCTTAAAGCGGGTCCATCTGGCGCATCTTGTGGTTACGGCGATGGTGATGTCGTCTGCATATAGTTTGATAATGGTGTTTTTGGGTATCCAATCGTTTATGCTATTGATAGCAACTAGGAAGAATGTGGCAGCAAGAACTGATCCTTGTGGTACTCCGTTTTGTTGAATTTGTTCAGAGGAGAAATGCCCTTGATAAAGCACTTTGAAACGTCTTTCTTCGAGAAATTTTTGGCAAAAGGTAGCCATGTGTCCCCTATGCCAGCTTTTTACAGATTGTTTAGTATCAGGGAGCGCCAGGTTCTGTCGTATGCCTTTTCTAAGTCCAGGAGAAGAAGTTCTGCGTGTTTTTCTCATTTATGGCTTGGGTGCATATGTCTTCTATCTCTGTAAGGGGATCAGTTGTTTGTTTTCCTTTCCGGAAAGCGAATTGATTAGGTCCCAGGACTGATTTATTTTCGAGTTCGTTCATTAGTCTGCGATTGACCATTCTTTCGAAAAGTTTCATCACACAGCTTGTTAGGTATATGGGTCGAAGATTTTTTGGATCGTTTGTGTGTTTTCCTGGTTTAGGGATTGGGATTAAGTGAGATTCTCTCCAGGTGTTGGGGAATATTCCATTGATCCAAATGTTATTGTATGATGCAAGTAATTTCTTCTTGATAAATAGTGGAAGTCTTTTCAGCATTTGATTGTGGATGTCATCGGGACCAGGTGAGGATCCTTTCAGTGTGTCCATATGGTATATAAGCTCTTCCAAAGTAAATTCTTTGTTGTACAGTGAATATCTTGCTGTGGGGAAATTGATTGGCTGCTGTTCTTCAGCATTCTTTTTAGTAATGAAGGTGAGTGGGTATGCGCTGTCTGATGATTCTTTGGTGAAGTGTTTGGCAAGGTGTTCCGCAATCTGTTGAGGGTCAGTTATGTTGTTGTTATCGGATGTTATCGTCCAGATGTTTTCTGATGATTTTTTCCTGATATGCTTCTGATCTTGTTCCAAACTTCTTTTGGTGTTGTGTGCTCATTTATCTCAGAAGTGAATTTTTCCCACGATTTCTGTTTCTCTTCTTCGATGATTTTCCTTGCTTCGTATCTGTGTTTACGAAAGTTGTCGTGGATCATTTGGTAATCAGGGTTGGTCAATAGGTGTGTTTTTAATTTTCTGAGAGATTTTCGCCTTTGTTTCACTGCTTCCAGGTGTTGTCATTCCACCAGGGTACGGATTTTTTTGATACCACTTCTGATGTTCTTGGGATTGATGCTAGTGCGGCATGTCTGATGTAAGTAGTCAGATCTTCTATTGAGTATTCCTCATTTGGGTTTATTTGATCTTCTAGAATCTCTTCGAATTTTTTCCAGTCTGCGGAGTCGATTTTCCATTTGGGATATTGTTTGTTAGGGCAGTTGACCTGAATAGTTCCGATTTTAATGGGAAAATGATCGCTGCTATGCTGGTCGTTTATTATGGTCCAATCTAATTTTGATGCTAGTTCAGGGCTGCATATTGTTACATCGATTGCTGATGTGCTGTACATATAGTTTCTTTTGGCTGAGTGTATGAAGGTTGTTTGGCCATCATTTAGCGTTAATAATCCATGGTCTTCTATTATTTTGATAATTTCTTTACCTCTGGAATCTTGGTGTTTCAAATCCCATTGCGCGTGGTGAGCGTTTAAGTCACCGGCCATTATTAGTGGCTTCGGTAAAGTGCATGGCACTTTGTCAAATTCTTTAGTATCCATTGTTATATTTGGCGGAATGTATATTGATGCGATTGTCATTTTGAAGGGTGTATTTACCTCTAGCGATGATTTCCAGGTCTGTTTGAATTTGTACTGGGGTGAAAGGGATTCCCTTCTTTATAAGCATAGCTACCCCTCCTTGACCAGATGGTCGATGCTCAAATATCGAGTTGTATCCTTTTATATTAAAAGCTGTTTTTGGGTTTGTCCTGGTTTCTTGTATGGCCAGGAAAAGAGACTGATGTTCACTTATTAGTAGTTGAAGTTCTGCGTGTTTGCTCCGTATACCGTTACAGTTCCATTGTATAAGCGTTATCATATTCAGATTTGATTTTATTGTTGCTATTATCAGTTATCGTCGTTTGATTCCTCTGTTTCCATGTCTGAGGAATCCGTTTTTCTTTGTTTGTTGTTGTTTTTGTTGTTTATTCGGTTGCTTTTCCTTCTTGGTGTGCCTTCTCTGGTTTCTCTGTCGGGAGATGATTCGATCGGTTTGTCTCATTTAATTTTTTTCCATGTTTGTCTTTAGTTGTGATCGTTTTATGGGTCTGCGGCACAATGTTTTTGTTAATTTTCTATTAATTCATCCTTTTCTGCAGCTCGTTTGTTAGCTTGCCACAGTGCGTTTTCATTTCTTCGATATCTTTTGCATTTTCTCTTCAGTGATCTTTAAATTCTTTTCTTTATCTTTGAGGTAGTTATACCAGTTTTTAATATTTGCTTCTTTTTCGTTGAGCGCTTCCATTCGTTCCGAGATAACTTTCATTTTTCCGAGATAAAGCTCATTTTCTCCTCCAGCTCCTTTTCCCACTGTTTTCTTGCATTTTCGACGATGGTTTGGACATCGCCTGTAACTTTGCGTAACTTGGTTTTCGTTGTTGTTGATAAGTTGTTTCCGGGCTGCGGTGTATGAGATGTTTTTATCCGTTTTTATTTTGATTATTTGCTGCTCTTGCCTGAAAATTGGACATGCCTTGCTGGTCGAGATATGATTATCGTCGCAGTTTATGCACTTTATTTCTTTCGAGCATTCATCACTTTCCAGGTGTGCCTTTTCGCCGCAGGTTCGGCAGCGTTCTTCTTTTTTGCAAAATTTACTAATGTGCTGATACTCGTAACACCGGTAGCATTGCGTTGGTCGGGGGTAGTACTTTTCGGTTCTGCAGACGCGGTATCCAATTTTCAGTTTTTCTGGCGGTGAAGGCTGGGAGAACGTGAGAATCACGACTCCGGTGTTGAATTTCGTTTTTTTGTCGTCGCTCATTCTGCTGATATGTTTAACTTCAGTCACACCTTGTGTGCTTAGGTTTGTTCTTATATCGTCTTCAGTATCGATTGCGAGCTCCCGACAGACAACGACAGCGCGGGACGTATTCCGTTTGGTATCCCAGCTGACGGTGATCGGTGTTCCATCTGCCAATTCCTTCATGTTTTCAACTAATTTCCTTGCATTTTTCTCATTCAGAATTACTGTCAACGAACCGTCTTTTCTGTTTAGCCAAATATCTTCATAACAGCAGTATGTCTCGATTGACTTTGTCACGAGAAATATGCTGTGCTCGGTTATTGATCCATTTGTTTTCTTCAATATCACATACCTATTTTGATTGGCACGATCGGGGGGAAACAACCCCCCGCTGCGCGTCCCCATTGTCACACTTTTGTCAGCTATGCGATTTTCACTGTTCACTCGTCACTCGCGGTGTATGGGCCGATACGTGGTTTGTAATTTGAGCGTTGGTTCAATTCGATTTATCGCTGCCTTCGCGGTGCACTACTTAGGTTGAGAAGCGGGTAATTAATTACGTCCGTTCTCAATGACGATCGCGGGAGTTATCCTCTGATCGGTGAACCATATTCATATTACACATATCACACAGCTGGTACATGCGTTCCTATTATGAATTAAGCGATTTTGGGTAATATCACAAATTCCTTCCCCTTATCCCTTCTTCTTTCTCCCTTTTTGCCTTTTGCTTATTCTCTCTTTCTTCTTTTTCCTTTCTACTTCTTTCCTTCTTCTTTCTTTCTTCTTCTTTTCCGTCTTCCTTTTTTCTTCCTTCAGTCTTTTTTCTTCCTTCAGTCTTTTTCTTCTTCTTACTTCCTACTATCTTCTTTCGTCTTCATAATTTCTATTTCGTTCTTTTTTTCTCACTTCTTCCTTTTTTCTACCTTCCTTCTTTCTTCTTTAACCTTTCTTCCTTCATGCTTCTTTCTTCTTCCTTCTTCTTCGTCCTTTTGTCTTTCTTTTTCTTTCTTCATAAGACCTTCTTTCTTCCATCTTCCTTCTTCATCCTACTTTCCTTCTTTTTCCTTCATCCTTTTTTTTCTTCCTTCTTTTGTCTATCGTCTTACTTCTTCCTCACTTCCCCCACTTCTTATTCGGCCTAATGACCCTGCATCAACACCACCTATATGCCTTTTATTTATATTTCTATAAATAGTTCTCCTTAACTAATAGCCATTATTACCATCGAGTGTAATTTAATGGTTAATATATGGCCGTTCAGTCTTGAAAAAATAATTATAGTGTTATTTAACCGTGTCTGACGTTTCGACCCGTTTGGGACCTTCCAAAGTGACTCAATTCTTACAGGTACATCTAAGAATCACAGTTGAAGATAGACCTTTAAGAATTGCGTCCTGGAGGAAGTTCCTAAACGGACCGAAATGTCGGACAAAATTAAATAACAATGTTTTGATTTTGTCAACACTGAAAAGCAACACTATCCAAAAATAACTTTTCAATATTCCCCCGCACACTGTAAAGAATTTACAATATACATTATCTCTCTCCTTTTAAGAGGCTCGGAAGCCTCCTTTCAAAAGGCTCGGAAGCCTCCTTTCAAGAGGCTCGGAAGCCTCCTTTCAAGAGGCTCGGAAGCCTCCTTTCAAGAGGCTCGGAAGCCTCCTCTCAAGAGGCTCGGAAGCCTCCTTTCAAGAGGCTCGGAAGCCTCCTTTTAAGAGGCTCGGAAGCCTCCTTTCAAGAGGCTCGGAAGCCATCTTTCAAGAGGCTCGGAAGCCTCCTTTCAAGAGGCTCGGAAGCCTCCTTTCAAGAGGCTCAAGCCTCCTTTCAAGAGGCCTGGAAGCCTCCTTTCAAGAGGCTCAGGAAGCCTCCTTTCAAGAGGCTCAGGAAGCCTCCTTTCAAGAGCTCAGAGCCTCCTTTCAAGAGGCTCAGAAGCCTCCTTTCAAGAGGCTCAGGAAGCCTCCTTTCAAGAGGCTCAGAGCCTCCTTTCAAGAGGCTCAGAGCCTCCTTTCAAGAGGCTCAGAAGCCTCCTTTCAAGAGGCTCAGAAGCCTCCTTTCAAGAGGCTCAGAAGTCTCCTTTCAAGAGGCTCGAAGCCTCCTTTCAAGAGGCTCAGAGCCTCCTTTCAAGAGGCTCAGAGCCTCCTTTCAAGAGGCTCGGAAGCCTCCTTTCAAGAGGCTCAGAAGCCTCCTTTCAAGAGCTCAGGAAGCCTCCTTTCAAGAGGCTCAGAGCCTCCTTTCAAGAGCTCAGAAGCCTCCTTTCAAGAGGCTCAGGAAGCCTCCTTTCAAGAGGCTCAGAGCCTCCTTTCAAGAGCTCGGAAGCCTCCTTTCAAGAGGCTCAGAAGCCTACTTTCAAGAGGCTCAGGCCTCCTTTCAAGAGGCTCAGGAAGCCTCCCTTTCAAGAGGCTCAGAGCCTCCTTTCAAGAGGCTCAGGAAGCCTCCTTTCAAGAGGCTCGGAAGCCTCCTTTCAAGAGGCTCAGGAAGCCTCCTTTCAAGAGGCTCGAAGCCTTCCTTCAGGAGGCTCAGAAGCCTTCCTTCAGGAGGCTCAGAAGCCTCCCATCAAGAGGCTCAGAGCCTCCTTTTAAGAGGCTCAGAGCCTCCTTTTAAGAGGCTCAGAAGCCTCCTTTCCAAGAGGCTCAGAAGCCTCCTTTCAAGAGGCTCAGGAAGCCTCCTTTCAAGAGGCTCAGAAGCCTCCTTTCAAGAGGCTCAGAAGCCTCCTTTCAAGAGGCTCAGAAGCCTCCTTTCAAGAGGCTCAGAAGCCTCCTTTCAAGAGCTCAGGAAGCCTTCTTTCAAGAGGCTCAGGAAGCCTCCTTTCAAGAATCTCAGAGCCTCCTTTCAAGCGGCTCGGAAGCCTTCTTTCAAGAGGCTCGGAAGTCTTCTTTCAAGAGGCTCGGAAGCCTTCTTTCAAGAGGCTCGGAAGCCTCCTTTCAAGAGGCTCGGAAGCCTCCTTTCAAGAGGCTCGGAAGCCTTCCTTCAGGAGGCTCGGAAGCCTTCCTTCAGGAGGCTCGGAAGCCTTCCTTCAGGAGGCTCGGAAGCCTCCCTTCAAGAGGCTCGGAAGCCTCCTTTTAAGAGGCTCGGAAGCCTCCTTTTAAGAGGCTCGGAAGCCTCCTTTCAAGAGGCTCGGAAGCCTCCTTTCAAGAGGCTCAGAGCCTCCTTTCAAGAGGCTCAGAAGCCTCCTTTCAAGAGGCTCAGGAAGCCTCCTTTCAAGAGCTCAGAGCCTCCTTTCAAGAGGCTCAGGAAGCCTCCTTTCAAGAAGGCTCAAGCCTCCTTTCAAGAGCTCAGAAGCCTCCTTTCAAGAGGCTCAGAAGGCCTCCTTTCAAGAGGCTCAGAAGCCTCCTTTCAAGAGGCTCAGGCCTCCTTTCAAGAGGCTCAGAGTCTCCTTTCAAGAGGCTCAGAAGCCTCCTTTCAAGAGGCTCAGGCCTCCTTTCAAGAGGCTCAGAGCCTCCTTTCAAGAGGCTCAGGAAGCCTCCTTTCAAGAGCTCAGGCCTCCTTTCAAGAGGCTCAGGAAGCCTCCTTTCAAGAGGCTCAGGCCTCCTTTCAAGAGGCTCAGAGCCTCCTTTCAAGAGGCTCAGAGCCTCCTTTCAAGAGGCTCAGGAAGCCTCCTTTCAAGAGGCTCAGGAAGCCTCCTTTCAAGAGCTCAAGCCTCCTTTCAAGAGGCTCAGAAGCCTCCTTTCAAGAGCTCAGAAGCCTCCTTTCAAGAGGCTCAGAGCCTCCTTTCAAGAGCTCAAGCCTCCTTTCAAGAGGCTCAGGCCTCCTTTCAAGAGGCTCAGAGCCTCCTTTCAAGAGGCTCAAGCCTCCTTTCAAGAGGCTCAGAAGCCTCCTTTCAAGAGCTCAGAAGCCTCCTTTCAAGAGGCTCAAAGCCTCCTTTCAAGAGGCTCAAGCCTCCTTTCAAGAGCTCAGAAGCCTCCTTTCAAGAGCTCAGAAGCCTCCTTTCAAGAGGCTCAGAGCCTCCTTTCAAGAGGCTCAGAAGCCTCCTTTCAAGAGGCTCAGGCCTCCTTTCAAGAGGCTCAGGAAGCCTCCTTTCAAGAGCTCAAAGCCTCCTTTCAAGAGGCTCAGGAAGCCTCCTTTCAAGAGGCTCAGAGCCTCCTTTCAAGAGCTCAGAGCCTCCTTTCAAGAGGCTCAGAGCCTCCTTTCAAGAGCTCAAGCCTCCTTTCAAAGAGCTCAGAAGCCTCCTTTCAAGAGGCTCAGGAAGCCTCCTTTCAAGAGGCTCAGAAGCCTCCTTTCAGAGAGCTCAGAGCCTCCTTTCAAGAGGCTCAGGAAGCCTCCTTTCAAGAGCTCAGAAGCCTCCTTTCAAGAGGCTCAGGCCTCCTTTCAAGAGGCTCAAGCCTCCTTTCAAGAGGCTCAGGCCTCCTTTCAAGAGGCTCAGGAAGCCTCCTTCCAAGAGGCTCAGAGCCTCCTTCCAAGAGGCTCAGAAGCCTCCTTCCAAGAGGCTCAGGAAGCCTCCTTCCAAGAGGCTCAGGAAGCCTCCTTCCAAGAGGCTCAAGCCTCCTTCCAAGAGCTCAGAGCCTCCTTCCAGAGGCTCAAGCCTCCTTCCAAGAGGCTCAGGAAGCCTCCTTCCAAGAGGCTCAAAGCCTCCTTCCAAGAGGCTCAGAAGCCTCCTTCCAAGAGGCTCAGGAAGCCTCCTTCCAAGAGGCTCAGGAAGCCTCCTTCCAAGAGGCTGGAAGCCTCCTTCAAGAGGCTCGAAGCCTCCTTCCAAGAGGCTCAGAAGCCTCCTTCCAAGAGCTCAAGCCTCCTTTCAAGAGGCTCAGGAAGCCTCCTTTCAAGAGGCTCAGAAGCCTCCTTTCAAGAGGCTCAAGCCTCCTTTCCAAGAGCTCAGGAAGCCTCCTTTCAAGAGGCTCAGAGCCTCCTTTCAAGAGGCTCAGAAGCCTCCTTTCAAGAGGCTCAGGAAGCCTCCTTTCAAGACTCAGAAGCCTCCTTTCAAGAGGCTCAGAGCCTCCTTTCAAGAGCTCAGGAAGCCTCCTTTCAAGAGGCTCAGAAGCCTCCTTTCAAGAGGCTCAGAGCCTCCTTTCAAGAGGCTCAGAGCCTCCTTCAAGAGGCTCAGGGCCTCCTTTCAAGAGGCTCAGGAAGCCTCCTTTCAAGAGGCTCAGGAAGCCTCCTTTCAAGAGGCTCAGGAAGCCTCCTTTCAAGAGGCTCAGAAGCCTCCTTTCAAGAGGCTCAGGAAGCCTCCTTTCAAGAGGCTCAGGAAGCCTTCTTTCAAGAGGATCGGAAGCCTCCTTTCAAGAGGCTCAGAGCCTCCTTTCAAGAGGCTCAGGAAGCCTTCTTTCAAGAGGCTCAGAAGCCTCCTTTCAAGAGGCTCAGAAGTCTCTTTTCAAGAGGCTCAGAAGCCTCCTTCAAGAGGCTCAGGGCCTCCTTTCAAGAGGCTCGGAAGCATCCTTTCAAGAGGCTCAGAAGCCTCCTTTCAAGAGGCTCAGAGCCTCCTTTCAAGAGGCTCAGGCCTCCTTTCAAGAGGCTCTGGAAGCCTCCTTTCAAGAGGCTCAGAGCCTCCTTTCAAGAGGCTCAGGAAGCCTCCTTTCAAGAGGCTCAGAAGCCTCCTTTCAAGAGGCTCAGGCCTCCTTTCAAGAGGCTCAGAGCCTCCTTTCAAGAGGCTCAGGAAGCCTCTTTTCAAAAGGCTCGGAAGCCTCCTTTAAGAGGCTCAGAAGTCTCCTTTCAAGAGGCTCGGAAGCCTCCTTCCAAGTGTTTCAGAAGCCTTCTTTCAAGAGGCTCAGGAAGCCTCCCTTTCAAGAGGCTCAGAGTCTCCTTTCAAGAGGCTCAAGCCTCCTTTCAAGAGGCTCAGAGCCTTCTTTCAAGAGGATCAGGAAGCCTCCTTTCAAGAGGCTCAGAAGCCTCCTTTCAAGAGGCTCAGAAGCCTTCTTTCAAGAGGCTCAGGAAGCCTCCTTTCAAGAGGCTCAGAGTCTCTTTCAAGAGGCTCAAGCCTCCTTCAAGAGGCTCAGGAGCCTCCTTTCAAGAGCTCAGGAAGCATCCTTTCAAGAGGCTCAGAGCCTCCTTTCAAGAGGCTCAGAGCCTCCTTTCAAGAGGCTCAGGAAGCCTCCTTTCAAGAGGCTCAGAGCCTCCTTTCAAGAGGCTCAGGAAGCCTCCTTTCAAGAGGCTCAGAGCCTCCTTTCAAGAGGCTCAGAAGCCTCCTTTCAAGAGCTCAGAAGCCTCCTTTCAAGAGGCTCAGGAAGCCTCCTTTCAAGAGGCTCAAGCCTCCTTTCAAGAGGCTCAGAAGCCTCCTTTCAAGAGCTCAGAAGCCTCCTTTCAAGAGGCTCAGAGCCTCCTTTCAAGAGGCTCAGAAGCCTCCTTTCAAGAGGCTCCAGCCTCCTTTCAAGAGGCTCAGAAGCCTCCTTTCAAGAGGCTCAGAGCCTCCTTTCAAGAGGCTCAGGAAGCCTCCTTTCAAGAGGCTCAGAAGCCTCCTTTCAAGAGGCTCAGAGCCTCCTTTCAAGAGGCTCAGGAAGCCTCCTTTCAAGAGGCTCAGAAGCCTCCTTTCAAGAGGCTCAGAGCCTCCTTTCAAGAGCTCAAGCCTCCTTTCAAGAGGCTCAGAAGCCTCCTTTCAAGAGGCTCAGGCCTCCTTTCAAGAGGCTCAGGAAGCCTCCTTTCAAGAGGCTCAGAGCCTCCTTTCAAGAGGCTCAGAAGCCTCCTTTCAAGAGGCTCAGGCCTCCTTTCAAGAGGCTCAGAGCCTCCTTTCAAGAGGCTCAGAAGCCTCCTTTCAAGAGGCTCAGAGCCTCCTTTCAAGAGGCTCAGGAAGCCTCCTTTCAAGAGCTCGAAGCCTCCTTTCAAGAGGCTCAGAAGCCTCCTTTCAAGAGGCTCAGGAAGCCTCCTTTCAAGAGGCTCAGAAGCCTCCTTTCAAGAGGCTCAGGAAGCCTCCTTTCAAGAGGCTCAGAAGCCTCCTTTCAAGAGGCTCAGAAGCCTCCTTTCAAGAGCTCAGGAAGCCTCCTTTCAAGAGGCTCAGAGCCTCCTTTCAAGAGGCTCAGGAAGCCTCCTTTCAAGAGCTCAGGAAGCCTCCTTTCAAGAGGCTCAGAGCCTCCTTTCAAGAGAGCTCAGAGCCTCCTTTCAAGAGGCTCAGAGCCTCCTTTCAAGAGGCTCAGGAAGCCTCCTTTCAAGAGCTCAGAAGCCTCCTTTCAAGAGGCTCAGAGCCTCCTTTCAAGAGGCTCAGAAGCCTCCTTTCAAGAGGCTCAGAAGCCTCCTTTCAAGAGCTCAAGCCTCCTTTCAAGAGGCTCAGAGCCTCCTTTCAAGAGGCTCCAGCCTCCTTTCAAGAGCTCCAGCCTCCTTTCAAGAGAGCTCAAGCCTCCTTTCAAGAGGCTCAAGCCTCCTTTCAAGAGGCTCAAGCCTCCTTTCAAGAGGCTCAGGAAGCCTCCTTTCAAGAGGCTCAAGCCTCCTTTCAAGAGGCTCAGAGCCTCCTTTCAAGAGCTCAGAAGCCTCCTTTCAAGAGGCTCAGGAAGCCTCCTTTCAAGAGGCTCAGAGCCTCCTTTCAAGAGGCTCAGAAGCCTCCTTTCAAGAGCTCAGAGCCTCCTTTCAAGAGGCTCAGAGCCTCCTTTCAAGAGGCTCAGAAGCCTCCTTTCAAGAGGCTCGGAAGCCTCCTTTCAAGAGGCTCAGAGCCTCCTTTCAAGAGGCTCAGAGCCTCCTTTCAAGAGGCTCAGAAGCCTCCTTTCAAGAGGCTCAGAAGCCTCCTTTCAAGAGGCTCAAGCCTCCTTTCAAGAGCTCAGGAAGCCTCCTTTCAAGAGGCTCAGAAGCCTCCTTTCAAGAGGCTCAGGAAGCCTCCTTTCAAGAGGCTCAAGCCTCCTTTCAAGAGGCTCAGAAGCCTCCTTTCAAGAGGCTCAGGAAGCCTCCTTTCAAGAGGCTCAGAAGCCTCCTTTCAAGAGGCTCAGAAGCCTCCTTTCAAGAGAGCTCAGGAAGCCTCCTCTCAAGAGGCTCAGAAGCCTCCTTTCAAGAGCTCAGAGCCTCCTTTCAAGAGGCTCAGAAGCCTCCTTTCAAGAGGCTCCAGAAGCCTCCTTTCAAGAGGCTCAGGAAGCCTCCTCTCAAGAGGCTCAGAAGCCTCCTTTCAAGAGGCTCAGAGCCTCCTTTCAAGAGGCTCAGGAAGCCTCCTCTCAAGAGGCTCAAGCCTCCTTTCAAGAGGCTCAGAAGCCTCCTTTCAAGAGGCTCAGGAAGCCTCCTTTCAAGAGGCTCAGAGCCTCCTTTCAAGAGCTCAGAAGCCTCCTTTCAAGAGGCTCAGAGCCTCCTTTCAAGAGGCTCAGAAGCCTCCTTTCAAGAGGCTCAGAAGCCTCCTTTCAAGAGGCTCAGAAGCCTCCTTTCAAGAGGCTCAGAAGCCTCCTTTCAAGAGGCTCAGAAGCCTCCTTTCAAGAGGCTCAGAAGCCTCCTTTCAAGAGGCTCAGGCCTCCTTTCAAGAGGCTCAGAAGCCTCCTTTCAAGAGGCTCAGAAGCCTCCTTTCAAGAGGCTCAGAAGCCTCCTTTCAAGAGGCTTGGAAGCCTCCTTTCAAGAGGCTCCAGCCTCCTTTCAAGAGGCTCAAGCCTCCTTTCAAGAGGCTCAGAAGCCTCCTTTCAAGAGGCTCAAGCCTCCTTTCAAGAGCTCAAGCCTCCTTTCAAGAGGCTCAGAGCCTCCTTTCAAGAGGCTCAGGAAGCCTCCTTTCAAGAGGCTCAGGAAGCCTCCTTTCAAGAGGCTCGAAGCCTCCTTTCAAGAGGCTCAGAGCCTCCTTTCAAGAGGCTCAGAAGCCTCCTTTCAAGAGGCTCAAGCCTCCTTTCAAGAGGCTCAGGAAGCCTCCTTTCAAGAGGCTCAGAAGCCTCCTTTCAAGAGAGCTCAGGAAGCCTCCTTTCAAGAGGCTCAGAAGCCTCCTTTCAAGAGGCTCAGGCCTCCTTTCAAGAGGCTCAGAAGCCTCCTTTCAAGAGGCTCGGAAGCCTCCTTTCAAGAGGCTCAGAGCCTCCTTTCAAGAGGCTCAGAAGCCTCCTTTCAAGAGGCTCAGAAGCCTCCTTTCAAGAGGCTCAGGAAGCCTCCCTTTCAAGAGGCTCAGAAGCCTCCTTTCAAGAGGCTCAGAAGCCTCCTTTCAAGAGGCTCAAGCCTCCTTTCAAGAGCTCGAAGCCTCCTTTCAAGAGGCTCAAGCCTCCTTTCAAGAGGCTCAGAAGCCTCCTTTCAAGAGGCTCAGGAAGCCTCCTTTCAAGAGGCTCAAGCCTCCTTTCAAGAGGCTCAGAAGCCTCCTTTCAAGAGGCTCAGAGCCTCCTTTCAAGAGGCTCAAAGCCTCCTTTCAAGAGCTCGGAAGCCTCCTTTCAAGAGGCTCAGAGCCTCCTTTCAAGAGGCACGGAAGCCTCCTTTCAAGAGGCACGGAAGCCTCCTTTCAAGAGGCACGGAAGCCTCCTTTCAAGAGGCTCGGAAGCCTCATTTCAAGAGGCTCGGAAGCCACCTTTCAAGAGGTTTGGAGGCCTTCTTTTAAGAGGCTTTTAGGCCTCCTTTCAAGCGGCTCCAAAGCCTCCTTTCAAGCGGCTCAGGAAGCCTCCTCTCAAGAGGCTCGGAAGCCTCCTTTCAAGAGGCTCGGAAGCCTCCTTTCAAGAGGCTCGGAAGCCTCCTTTCAAGAGGCTCGGAAGCCTCCTTCCAAGAGGCTGGGAAGCTCCTTTCAAGAGGCTCTAACAAAGTCCAAATATTTCCATCGAGAAAAATCAAGATTTGACGCAATTGCAAAACTACCTCACATGCTCACAAAACATAACAAATTGTCAAGAATTAAATTAGAATTCATGTAAATATCCTCAATAATAAGAAATATCCATCAAAGTGTAACAATACCGATTTTTTTAAATCTCAAAATATTATAAGTTGTTCATATGCCAAAAACGTTAAAACAAACTACATATAAAAATGATTCACTTTGATTAATTAATTCCCCTGAATATTAAAAATATTGCACCCATATTTCACTTTTACTTCTTAAAATTGAGAAAAAACTAAAAATGACTAAAATTGAGAAATTTATACTCCGGACTCCAAAACAAGAATCAATTGATTTTGGAATGCTTTCCTCTGGGAATGATTGATAAAATTGCTTTAAGCTTTTCTAATTTATTTTTGTTCTCTCAGAATTGTTAGAAATGAGCTTACACAGCACCTCAATGAAATATATTCGCCCCTGCTTTGTTTTCAATCCAGATTTTTCATTGTGAACATGTTTGCTCTGACAGTATTGTTGACTCCCCATCTTCCCTGAAACCGTTTATGGTGTCACGTCACTTCTGAATACTCAATTTCATCTTATTCCCTGAATACACCTCAAGCGCACATCAATCAACCCCAAAGAGGTCAAAAGAGTCCCACAAATCGATTAGAATTCATTAATCAATTTCGTAACTCTTTCCGACTCTTTTTTTTTCCTCTTTCACGCTCCACTCAGATGGAAATCGTCCGGCCGGATCACAATAACAGATCTTTCCGCCTCTGATAAGCCACAATTAGATCACTTTAGCATTAAACGAATCTGTCCGCCAGCGGGCTTCTGGACCCGCACAGACCGGTATTCCTTGATTGCCAAATTATTCACGCCGATCAGTCAACCGTGCCTGGCCGGCCAGGGCATCATTCCGGCGATTGACTGACAGCTTCCCCGCGTTTTCCAGGGGCATAACTTTGAATCTCGTTTTGATGGACGAACGTCCAGGCGATTGATCCGATCTGTTGGGAACAAACGTGCGGCTGCCGATCTGGGCGCGCTTGGTGGTTTCGATTTAATTCTGGTTTTCGGTTTATTAAAAGCTATCTCCAAGAGTATGATCCGACGGATCATGTCATCTTCTATTATGTGGCTGATCTAGCCTAGCGTAAGAGGAATCGTGCATCGCAGGGGAGCCAGAGAAAACGAATGCTGCTTATGCGAAAAATAAACTATCTTAAATGCACCAAACATTGGAAAATTTGATTTGTACAGTTGAGAAAATTGGTACTACAATCAATATGCGTTGCGGCCATAATTCTAAAATAAAACAACACAGCTGAACAAAAATAATTGCTTGGAGACTTGTCTTCACAAATGGCACCACTTCCCCTTGGATATATCGAAATAGACTCCAACCGAGCGATTAGCTCTCGCTACTGACTTCAATGGGTTCGTTTGTTGTGTTGTTATGGGGCTGGTCTGGAAGCCGCGGTTTGAAAGCTGTTTCAAATTCGATTAGCTGTAATCATGTACCACGTAGAATGTGATCTGTTCGTACCGGTCAAGTACCGCCAACTTCCATTTCGGTGACTACAATCGAGCTGAATTTAATTAATTGCAGCACTCGCAAGCATTGTCCACGCCGAAGGTCGACCACAAAGGATGTTGTTGTGCACACAACCTTTTCGATGAGGGGCCACTCCACGAGTGGTGTTCTTTATCCGGGCACCACCGTTTTGTCTGTTTACCCACAATTAGTCGTGCCGGTTTTACAATCAATCAAGACTAGATGTTTAATTAGGCGAGCAATTGTAGCAGGTTTGCAGTAATGGTGGTTTGCATTGGAATGCAATGCAAATATTTGACGTTTGATTGGATTTAATTGCACATACCCATTTGATTCAATGCAAATATTTCCTTAGAAGATTCCTACGTTTAATATGATTATAGACTAATCATTTGAATTAATAGGCAATATTTCTTCAATTAATTTCACAAACTAGTTACCAACTATTTCCAAGGTATCAAGAATAAACTTTCGACTGGATTCGGAAGAAAACCTCACGGAACGCACCGATAATTTAAATGAAATTCACAGAACAGATAAATAAATTCAATGAAAATTATGCCTAAAATATAAAAAAACTGTAATGAGGTTCATAGCAATTTCCAACGAATTTGATCATTTTTTAGCATGTTGGCGTAGTTACTACTCCGCGATTGACAAGAACAGTCGAAATTGCGCAGGGAAGCATGGATGGAGCATGGGAGTTTGCTCAGGAGTTGGCAACGTGTACAGTTCGAAAGCGCTAGAATTTTTAATGATCAATTACGTTGCCGGCCGTGTCCTTACAGTCTATCGAAGTAAGTGTTACTCGTCCACTGCAAGCCGAGAACACCGCTAACTTGTTACGAATTCAAAAGGAATGTTATTTGAATCCGGGGGTTAGGTTTTATGGCAGCGATTCGTTTTGGTTGTCATTGTGATAGAAATTAAAGTATGGTATAACACACTACTCCCCTAAACGTACCTTCTGATTGTCGATCCCAGAAGATTGCAGCTACTAAAAGCACTCCCTGCCTTTATTGTTTACTATCGCCATTTGCAAAGTCCAAACCAACTTCAACTGTGCGACGTGCCTATGCAATATGACCCAAAATATTGTACGGAAAAGTTTTTTCATTAATTTGTTTACGGTAGGTGATCGTTCAATGCTAAATAGGCGTATTGATTATGAAAAAAATGGTGGATCATGCAACTAAAATGTAACTGGATTTAGTCACAATCAAGTTGTTGCAAACAATTTTGTTTGAATTGTAGCTTGTTCTGCTTTGTGTGGCCGTGTTCTGCTTGTTGTTGGTTAAAATCATTGTGTAAAAATAATGGCAAGGTCGTATTGCTTATCAGAGTGAATCCGGATCCAAAGATGTCTACTGACTAACTGATAATCCTTCCTGTAGTTTTTTTTGTGGAGACGCAGAGGTTAACACGGTCTTCAAATAACAAAACCAACCTACTTCCTATTCCTTCCCTCTTTCTAACTGACTACACCCAAGTAACATTTTAAGTTTTATAACGCTCTTGACGACT
Source organism: Armigeres subalbatus (assembly GCF_024139115.2). Lineage (NCBI taxonomy): Eukaryota > Metazoa > Arthropoda > Insecta > Diptera > Culicidae > Armigeres > Armigeres subalbatus. The sequence goes on along the minus strand of NC_085141.1, from coordinate 117,822,097 downwards.
ATAATTAACTCCACAACAGTGTGATAAAACCAGTATAAAACCAAAATGTTACAAGGGCAAGGACGTGGCCGGCGCCGTTATTGATCATTTGAACATTTGCTTGATCAATCGCAGCCAATCATTCAGTTGATTCTTTGTGCAATTTCACTGATTCTGGTCAATCACAGAGTAGCAACCATATGTATGTGAAGTCATTCAAAGCTAAGCTTACTTCTTCTATCTTCCAACTTCCTTTATTATTTATCCTTTCCTGTTACTTCTTCTTCCTTACTTGTTCTTTCTTCTTATTTTTTCGTTTTTCTTTCTTATATCTTTCTTATTTCTTTTTCCGTTTTCTTTCATCCTTATTTCTGCTTCCTTCTTTCGTCCTGCTTCATCCTTTCTTTTCTTCTTTTTTCTTCCTTATTCCTTGCTACTACAGGGAACTCTCTCTAACTCGATGTTCTGTAACTCGATATTTTCTCTTACTCGATGAAATTCAAAGTCCCTTGAATTTTGCATACTGCATTACCTCCGTAAGTCGATACTTCCCTTACTCGATATTCTCTAAGTCGAAGTAATTTCCCAAAGCATTTTCACCTCGTTAACTCGATGTTGTCAGAATCAGTTCACATGCACAATATTAACGATTTCGGGCCATTTGACTTAAAAACTTATATTGTGAGTAATGAGATGTAGGAATTACATGAAATGTGTAGCGAGAAGTGAGGAATGAGACATTTCGCAAAACCCAATATTTGGAAATAGGCAGTGAATAGTGAAAAGTGATAAGTGGAAAATGAAAAATGAAAAATGAAAAGCGAGATGTAAGAATTGAGAAGTGAAAATTGGGAAGTGAGAAGTGAAAAATGTAAAGTGAGAAAAGTAAGAAGTGAGAAGTACCGAATTCGAAGTGAGAAATGAAAAGTGAGGAAATGAAAGTTAAAAGGGAAAGGTAAATTCTAAAAAGTGTGAAGCGAGAAGCAAGAAGCATGAAGTAAGAATTGAGATGTGGAAAGGAAAAAAATAGAATTGAAAAATTTGAGAACTGAGAACTGTGGAGTGAGTTAGAAGTGAAAAGTGAGAGGAGAAAAGTAAGAAGTCAGTAGTGAGAATTGTGAAGTGAGATGTGAGAAACGAAAAGTGAGAAAAGAAAAGCAAAAAGTGAAAAGTGAGAAGAAAAGTTGGAAGTTAGAATTGAGAAGTGAAAAATGAGAGGTCAGAAGTTGAAAATGTGAAATCCGAAAAGTTTAAAAAACGAGTGGTGCGAAGTGAGAAGTGAAAGGTGAAAAATGAGTATAGAAAAGTGAGAATTAAGAAGTGAGAAGTGGAAAATGCGAAGAGAGAAGTGAAAAGTGAGTAGCGAGAAATACGAAGTTAATGGTGAAAAATGAGAACTAGAAAGTGAGTAGCGAGAAGTGAAAAGTGAGAACTGAGAAGTGATAGGAGTGTGTGTCAAGTGTGAGAAGTGAAAAGTAAAGTGAAAATTGGGAGCTTAATCTTTATTCCTTCTCTTTCGTTCCTAATATCCTTTAGAAAATAGAAGAGAAAAATTTGTGCAAGAGCGGCGAAGTGAGAAGTAAAAAGTAAAAATTGGAAATTGAGAAGTGCTGTTCCGAACATTTCATTTCTCACTTTTCACTATTCATTTCGAACATCTCACTCATCACTTCACTCAATAAGGAAATCAATTTTAACTTTTCGCCCATATTGAAGGAAACATCGAGTTAGAGAGGTATCGAGATAGAAAACACATTTATATTATTCTTCCAAAATATCAAACACTTTTCATAACATGTAGAAATATGGTTAAGGGTCATTTGACAGAATGCCATTTGGCCAAATGCATTGGCCAAATGGCATTCTCTAACTCGATGTTCCCTTCAATAGCGAGTAAGAGAGACTTCACTCTATTATCTTCTTCCTTCTTCATTCTTTCTTCCTTCTATTTTTCTTCCATCTTTCTTCTTTGCTCTTTATTTTTTATAATACAATACAAGCAAAAAGCTGAAACGTCGACTCGCTCCAACTCGAGCGATTCCCGATAAGGACGTCCCAACACTAAATGAAAGAGCTCTACTTAATGCAACTGATGCTACCACACCGAGGGAAATGGAGACATTACTGAGCCTAGGATCTAAATTCGCACTGCCTAACCATCACATCCCGCAGAATGCAGATTATCTTCTATTAGCGGACGTAGAATCAGTCGTACGTACCAATCCCGACAAAGCCGTACAAGGCCGTAACAGGTGTATTGTTGCAGCCCATATTCAAAACAACCTAGCCCGTCCCCAACGCCATCAACCACACACCCCTCTCGATTGTTTTTGTAACAGTGCCAAAAAAACCTTGAAGAAATTATTCACAGACCATCCTGAATTGTGTTTATTGGAATCGGACAAAGGAAAACGGATGGTCATAATGAATCTCCAGGATTACGATACAAAAATGTTACAACTACTAAACGATTCCACATACAAGGTTTTAAAAAACGATCCCACTAATAAGATCCAATTAGCAACCAACAGCATGATCAGACGATTGCACAACCTCAAGCTAATAGATGACCGTACTCTCTGTTTACTACGCACACACGCTTCTACATGTCCTCGCATCTACGGCCAACCCAAAGCCCATAAACAGGATCTACCACTGCAGCCCGTTGTTCCAAACATCACAGCACCTACGTACCATCATGAAAGAAACATTCTCCAGCCAATTCAACATAAAGAACAGCTTTAGCTTTGTGGAATACCTATCAACGACGACCATCCCACCTGGACACGTACTGATATCTTTCGATATTGTATCCCTCTTTACAAACATCCCGAAGGATTTAGTCATACACAGCATTATTTTCCGTTGGCCGGCCATCAGTAAAGGAACAACAATCAACCTGGATTTGTTCCTTGAATGGTCGAACTATGTATCAACAATAGCTACTTTCGCTTCTAAGTTCTACCAACAGACCTTTGAAACGCATCGGGTAATTCTCTATCACCAATTTTAGCATATTATGTCATGGAAGATCTGCTGAAAGTGGTTACCAATAACATGAATTTCAAAATTCTCGTTCTGAAAAAGTACGTAGACGACCTTTTTCTCGTCCTACCCATATCAGAGGTGGAGAAAACACTTGATACCTTCAACGAGTACAACCCACACCTTCAATTTACCATGGAACGTGAAAACGATGGCCAACTACGCTTCTTGGACACACTAGCTATCCGGTCAAATGATCAATCTATAAAAACGAGATGGTATGCCAAACCAATCTCCTCCGGCCGCCTACTCAATTACCACTCTTTTCATCCAACGTCTATGAAAATCAACGTAGCCTCAAATTTCATCCAACGCGTCATTCAACTCACCACGGAGCAAGCAGCAAAAACAAAAAATCTTCCAGTATCTTCGTCAAAACAATTACCCTTTGTCACTCATCAACCGAATGCTCATCCGAATCAATGAAAACCACGCTCATCAATGGATATAACCCTCCTCATCAATCGTAAACACACAACACAATCTGTCTCAATCATCGCCTCCCAACATCCAAAGCACATCATCGTCACCGCTGCACACTACATCATCGCCGCCCAGTCCACCTCTTCTGATCATCTCAACACATACCCCATCAATAGATCCATGCGATGTAAACACCTGCCAAACTCCAAGATCTCAACCATCGAGTCCACCAAACGAAGCCAATCCATACAGCGAAGAAATCACCTATAGATCAATGCTCAACATCCCTTTTCTGACGACCAAGGTGAATACAAACAGGTGTAGCAGTATGCCAGTTTCATGATTCAGCCATCTTGGATTTTTATATGGGGCAGCCACCGAGTTTGTTTATGTTTTGCACTGAAAATGAATTTTTCACCCCCGCGCTAGTCTCTCCCATCTACTGTCAAAGTGAGTGAACCCTGATATAAGAACCCTGCTGACGACGACAACTGAAAAAACATTTCAAAAACATAAGAATAGCTGAAATTTCGACACAACAAAATCCCTGCTGAAACCAGTCAAAGATCAAGTACTTCCATATGACCTTGTGTTGGTCGTATACAATATTCAATGTAACGATTGCGATTTAATGGAATATTGTATACATAATATAATTCCTCTCGCAGAGAAATTGCTCACCACCATACAAGATCAAAAATTGTAAACGAGTCCGAACAGATGAGAATTTTATAGCATCCGACATCTTACTTACTTATGAATCCTGTACACCTCCGGTGGTGCAAAGGCCGACTTGAAAGATCTCCATCCAGAGCGTTGCCCGGCTATCGCTTTAACCTGTTTGTCAGGTTAGATTTCGGTCGACTTCTTTTATTTCTTTATTGAGGCTTTGCCACCATGAGCTTCTGGGTCTGCCTCTGCTGCGATGTCCCGCTGGGTTCCAGTCTAATGCTTGTTTACAGATTTCGTTTCCGCCCCTACGTAGAGTGTGGCCGACCCAGCCCCACTTCCGATCCCGAATTTCTGTTGCTATCTGCCTCTGGTGACAACGACGACGGAGCTCGTTGTTTGAGATCCAGTTGTGAGGCCAGCAGGCCCAAATTATATACCGCAGGCATCTGTTGATGAACACCTGCAGCCATTGAGTGCTCTCAACTGATACACACCATGTTTCGCTAGCGTGTAACAGCACAGATTTCACGTTAGAGTTGAAAATTCGTATTTTGGTGCGTTCACTTATCTGCCTGTTTTTCCAGATATTTCTTAAACTTGCAAAGGCAGCCCTTGCTTTCTTGATCCGTGCGCCTATGTCGATCTTGGTACCGCCGTCTGACACCATTTGGCTACCAAGATATTGGAAGCTTTGTTACAATTTTTGAGATATTGCCGACAAAATGTACAGTAAATTTCCCGGAGTGGACACCGATCAATAAACGCAGACAGTCGTACGATATCGCCTCTAATCTCTTTCGCACACCGTAAGTTGACCCCTTCAATAATAGCGCACAAAAACACATACACTAATGGCTCGAAGCAAGATAGAACATCTCGCACAATAGCTACATCAGAGTGATTTGATCAACCAAGTGTGAAGTATCAGGATTGAATAGTGCATGCAATCCTGAAAGGTGGCACAGGTTGCATATTAAGATCCCTCTAAAACTATCACCAGCATCACGTTTTCGAAAACCAGAGGTAAATTAACGAGATTCTGCCTCAGTTTTCCATTCCATTGCATTTGCCGGTGTATCGACATCTGTACGCTCGTTAAGGTGCAAGGAAATCACGGGTGGTGCAGCAGACGATACGCATTGTTCGACAGTGAACCGGGTACGATGCAACAAAAGGTAGTGCGGCGGAGAGCGTGCGACATCAAGGAAGTAGCATCGATTTGCAGTGTACATTCTGCTCGTCCGAGATTTCCAGGTGATACTTCATGCAACAAAGGCTACCGCTTCTGCCTTATAAGCAGGAGGTCGTGGGTTCAATTCCAGGCTCGTCCCTTTCCTACTTTGTATTTCTATCTTAGTTCTTTCTGTGTTTCACGTTCTACCAGAACGATTCCTACTGTTAAACCTTCAACACTAACAATCCAAAAACCTCCCGTGGCACCTATGAGAGGTCGTAGAGTTCTCTGCATCTTTCTTAAGTAGGTGTCCAACTAACCATCCTTCCCTTTCCTCAGCATTCGCAAGGACGTGGCCAGGACAGATCTCGACTATTGGAGAGTGCATTGCTTCCATCTAAGAGATAGAGATTAGTCCCAAATCAATATCTGTGGTAACGGATGAATGTGTTGCTACTCTCATACAATAGTCGTGGCTTGTACCACCTACGAATTTGTGCGAATTGCTCAATGCTAATGCTAATGCTAATGCTAATGCTAATACTTCATGCAACAAAGGCACACTAGCGAATGTGCGTTGATACAAACTAAAATTCGTAGCGATAATGACGATGGGGCCCTCCTTAGCCGTGCGGTAAGACGCGCAGCTACAAAGCAAGACCATGCTGAGGGTGGCTGGGTTCGATTCCCGGTGCCGGTCTAGGCAATTTTCGGATTGGAAATTGTATCGACTTCCCTGGGCATAAAAGTATCATCGTGTTAGCCTCATGATATACGAATGCAAAAATGGAACCTGGCTAAGAAACCTCGCAGTTAATAACTGTGGAAGTGCTTAATGAACACTAAGCTGCGAGGCGGCTCTGTCCCAGTATGGGGATGTAATGCCAATAAGAAGAAGAAGAATGACGATGCACCAGATGCAGCAAGGGGCCCTCATCGATGCTGATACACGACGGACGGAGGATGAGAAAATGTATGTAAGTTAGGCAAAGTAGCTGTAATAACATTATGTGAAATGAATACTCAAATGAACCATTATTGCCAATTCTCCATTATTGCCGATTTCATATTTTCTACTTTGAGTCAATGAGCTGGGGTTTGAGACACAGTAACACTTTGTGCAATTTGTGTAGCTGGCCGGGAAAGAAATTTTGAAGTTTTACAATAGCGAAGGAGATTTGCGGGAAGAGCCGTGTGCTCTACGTAATCGAATGCATTGTGTGCTAAGCCGCGTGACTGAAAATCGTAACAGCTTTCAACATTCTCCACTGGTTGCTCGGCTACTGTGAAACTGGAAGGAGTCGACGTGTTTACATCCAACGGTTTGGATTTGTTGACGTTGATGACTGAACCTGCCGAAGAGGAGCGCTCGGCAAGGTCGTTGAGCTTACTATGCATGTCAGAGCGCCGTTGAGCGAGGAGTGCAACGTCATCAGCCAATTCGAAGTCGTTTAGGTGCTCCATGGTTTTAGGCTGCCATACCAGAATCTCGTCGATTACGATTAGGAACAGTAACGGTGATATATGTAATACATCCTTGCCTCACACCAGCTACGACCCGGATAGGGTCGGACAAGACCCCATTGTGCAGCACTCTACACGAGAAGGCCTCGTACTGTGTCTCGATGAGGCCGATGATTTTCTCAGGAACCCTCTTGCGTCTCAGAGCGCCCCACATATTCTCGTGATTGAGACGGTCGAAAGTCGTGACAATGAATTCCAAGTAAATGGACTCTTGGAATTCGTTGACCTGCCGCAAAATGATGCAGAGCGTGTCAATATGGTTCACACAGGATCTTCCGGCACGGAATCCGGTTTGCTGCCGCCGGAGTGTCGCATCGATTTTCTCCTGAATCCGGGTTAGGATAACTTTGCATAGAACTTTGAGAACGGCATACAGCAACATAATGCCTCGCCAGCTATCGCATACAGTCAGGTCACCCTTCTTGGGTACCTTCACTAAAATACCTTGCATCCAGTCGACCGGGAAAGTTACGGTGTCCAAGATATTACGAAACAAACGATGCAGTAGTTGAGCGGATGTCATGGGGTCAGCTTTGAGCATCTCGGCTGATATGAGATCGACCTCTGAGGCTTTATTCGATTTAATGCTTTGGATGGCTGTTTGAATATCTAGCAGTGACGGAGCTTCGGTACTTGAAAATGTTGTTCGAAGTGCTCAAACCAGCGTTTCAGCTGGTCAGTTGGTCGATCAATAACTGATCATTCGCGTCTTTCACAGGCATCGTTGCATTCAACTTCACCCAGCTTAAGCGTTGTGAGATATCGTAGAGGAGGCGAATGTCCCCGGTTGCGGCGGCTCTCTCTCCTTCATCGGCCAAAGAGTCTGCCCACGCTCGCTTGTCCCGTCGACATGAGCGTTTTACTTCCTTCTCAAGAGCCGAGTACCTATCGTTGACGGGCTAAGACTTTGGCCCTCTGGTTTTTGATCGCTCTGTCGCGGCTTTGGCTTCTGCAGTATGCAAACCTATGTATTATTTAAGCAACATTTTCACCAAAAAAATCTAACAACTTGACATTTTTTATAAATATTTTAATTTTATTTTTATAAATATTTTCTGGAGTTGTACCTATGTATGTATGTAGTTATCCATGATACTGGCCTGAGGCTTGCTCTGCATACGACTCCACCCAATAATACAGTCAAATTTAATTATCATTCTATTAGATTGCTTCTGAAGTTTCTAAAAAAACAAACGTTTGGAAGCAAAAACACTGAAGAACAAATATACGATTGCAAATTTCTTCAACTCTACTTGAAATACTATTCTGGATAGGTATCTCCTGGATTTAGCCGAAGGATCCTCAAGCATTTTTCCATGCATTCTTCAAAAAATGCTGTCACATGATATTTTTGAGGTTTCTCCCTTAGAGTTTTGTATCGAAGCTATCCAGGAATGTCTGTTTTTTGTAACATACCCCATTTCACCCTGATTTGCCACTAACTAATAATGAAGATTATTTGTCAAATACTTTTGTAAATTATAATAGAGAGTATGGGTTTGTTCGTGTGTTGAAGAAGCGTATTGCATCAAATTTGTAGTAGCAAAACATTCAACTCTTTTGGTCAACTTCTTGTGACACAGTATTGCCATATCCCATTCCTAAGCTTGTGGCTAGTTACGCCAATGTTTTTTTTTTCCGAATAAAAAAATGAAAACTATATTATCCATGTGCTAGAATGTGTTCTGGAAGACGGTGTATCATTTTTGAAGAAAAATCGCTTGTACTTTTCCATAGCCTGCTTACAATAATCACCGATTTGTCAAAAGTAGCTCCGTCTGGTAATAGTTCTGTTTTCTGACGAATTCAAAGATTATTAAGAAACCGTTACTCTCGTAATGATGATGATGATACCACCATCTAATGTAGCAAGGTACCGTGGGGCATCGAAATCCGTACACTTAAGCACCTTCGTATATGAAAAAGTCATTAGAAAATAGGAATAGAATGTAAATAAAACGTTTGTCATTGACACAGGCGCATGAAGGCTTCTACCTTTGAAGTGTTTCACATTTACTCATTAAAAACTACGAAAAACATGATAAAATAATGAATTAAATCAACTACTCCTGACTCGAAATCCGTCCACCGTGGACGGATTTCGAATCAAAGGATCAAAATCCGTACAGCTATTTCTTAACTAAATATCTAAATTGAAACAACCTGATTGACTAAACTACCAGGGTAAACAGTTCGATATGCACCTTGAGAAGCGATCCCGTCGATTTGTATTCCGCTTATCTTATGTAATGATTTGCAATTAGCAATTAAAACACAGTTACTTTTGGTGAAATTATGCTCTACCCGAAAACAAGATGGCGGCACAAACTCCGCGTTTGGTAGGTGGAGATTTGTTTTTGATTTTTGTGGTTTTAATTTCAAAGCCTTCTTTACAATTATATGCCCTAAAAGCTTACTGTCAAGTATCTGAACAGAATAAGATTAATTATTCCTACATTAATTACCTTTAACCTCTCTTAATTTATTGATATCTCATGAGGTGGACGGATTTCGGTGCTGTACGGATTTCGGTCCCGCACGGTACCTGCCGGTAGCACTGGTCATATCTGATAAACGATTTGATCATGCTTATATTATTGTCTGTATATCATCAAACTCCTGTATGAAGGGCCAAAAATGGGTGGGGTGGTTCCATAAGCAAAGACATTAATCGAATCCAATGGAAGCGCAGCAGGCGTAGAAAAAGCAAGCATGGCAGTAATTGCGATACAAAAGATAGATAATAGACGATGGTAAAATAACATCAATCCTGTGGTCCCATGATAATTCTTCACTTGTACGTTTGCCAATTACTAAAAATAATTCATTGTTTATTTAATCAATTGTGTACATCTGAAAGTTGGCTGTTGTTGATTATTAATTATATTGATAAGAGCTTACCGAGAAGAGCAGAAATCGAGAAGTGATTGGTAGTTGATCTCAAATGAAATCTTTCGTCAGAGGAAGACGCTGCGAAAATTTATTCGCCTGAACTGCCGTGAATCGCATATCTGTCCCATCTTTGCTGGGTTTCCTATGCATATGGGACAAATATGCGATTCACGGCAGTGAATGACGTCTCAAATCATCGAGTCGATGACAGTTGGCGTCAGTAGCAGGGAAGTGAAATTTTCTCAAGATTCTGATTACGGTTGTGTTGCTGTTTGTGATTGGAAAGGCGCATTATTATGATTTTATACAAGACAAAGCTAGGCCGGAACAAATATTCTCCAAAGTGCATATCATAATCGCTTGGCGACGGCAGAAATTGTCCGCTGGTAGCAGCGCAAGCGCAAGTCGAAGGAAGACAATCCATAGTGTTGCTTTTGGCCGATTTCGTGCGCTTTTTTAATAGCATCGTTTCTGTTGAAATTTCGTTGTAGTTTGTTTGAAAAAGACGTTAGATATGAAAAGGGCCTTCTTTTGAGAAAATCTGTGAAATGATTAATCCACCTAAAAGTGAGATAAAAATGTTGCTTATCCATCGAAACCAGATATGAGCCTAGTGTCTTCGGGAAAGTTGTAGCGGATGGTATTTCAAGCCACTTTGCCAAAGACACCCCATACATATGGCTTATATAGGACGAGATATGTGACGTTTTCTGTGGAAGATCCCTAAAATCAGTTTTTTAGCATAACTTTTTTCCTATGTTCAGGCACATTTACCACCTTCTACAAAGTTGTTTGGAGAACATTGCGAAGCTCTATCTCTTAAAATTGAAATTTTGTTGAGAAAATGTATTTTTTCTATGTTTTAGAATCGTGTAACTTGTTCCGGCGCAAAATGGCGTACACTGAAACTGCTGTATGTTTACTCTTGTCTAGCGGTTGAAACTTGTGTTTACACGAAATTACGCGTGAGCTATGAAGGTTTCAAATGTCAACAAGAAACGATGCTTTTTTGTGCAATGCAAGCATTTATTTGCATGGATGATGTTGGAAATTATCGAATGGCTATCAAATTATCGAGTCAGTAGCAATGAAGCGAAATTTTTTCTCGAGAATCTGATTTCGGTTTTGCTGAGCTACACTATTAGGGATAGGAAATGCGCATTATTTTAATCTTTATTAAAGAGACTTTAAACCCGAGCTTAGCTCGAGATACTTTGCGGAATCCTACGTCCAACTGGCGGTACTGTCTAGGATACAACCTCCCACTTTTTGTCGGGGCTTAGTTGCGTTAGTTGAACTTTTGTAGTATACCATTGTTTACTATTAATACTATTCGCATCTATTCAGAAATTAAGACCTACACTTGTACAGAATTGATTTGTTTTCTAGATAAATTGTGTACGAAAAAAAGTTGTATCAGAAAATTGATCAATTTTTGTCGAGACCCTTGGATCAGCTAGTTATGTTATAAAATAATGCACAAATAAACACACATCATTCTTTTTACTGTAGTTCAGCAGGAATTTTCAGGCTAACAATGCTGAGCATGTTCACTAATTTTCAACAAAACTCTTCTTGCTGCCTCTATGCCATTTCATTGACCCTCGTCCAATTTTTCGTTCATTCCCTCAATATGCCCATCGCCATCCGCACAGCAGTTGGCACTTCGGCGCTAAAATAAATATATCATTCGTAATTAAGTTTTCCGAAAAAACAACACTATGGAACCTAAAACCATTTTTTATGACGAGGGCGGATTGGCACCCTGCCTCACCAGATCGGTTTCCGTGTTCTTTTTTTCCGGCTTTTCTTGCACCCGATCGCCACGGGTTCTCGTTTGACCGATAGCGTCCTATTCGGAATTTTGGCACATGTATGTTAGAAGTTAGAAGCGAAACACGATGAGTAATGACGACTACATCATCGGAACCCGCAGGGAGCATCAATTTCAGTGGCTCATGGTGTTGGCCTTGTTCGGATATTCTTGGAAGTCTAAAACGCTGGAATCGTTTCGGCGGTTGCAAAGTTAGGCTTCTTTGAAATTTTCTTCCGAAATAACTTGTGCAGGTGACGACGGTATGGTACCGAGCCGAGAACGCAGCCGCAGGTGGTTTCCATCGTTGGTCGCTTTCGATGTAGCACATGTGGGTTGGAAGGAGTGGTCGATGCGAAATCATTAGGCAGAAACAGACGCCAGGGCAGTACTCTCGAACATAATCATTGCAGCACTCCGCAACGAGTAATAATTTACCAAATAATTACAAACCTGATTGACTAACCCACATCACCCTTGACAAAATGCACAGATATGAGATATTCAGGTCACGATCAAAAGTTTGAGAAACGCCATCATATACGATCGCTTTTTCAAAGCGAGTTTACTGGGAAACTGATTATCGTTGCAAACCATACCCCATTTGACGACACTGAAATTACGGCGAAAGCAGCTACTGAATCGCAATTAAAAGTTGCATCAAACTCCGTAATCAGAGGACGAATAATTGCTTCATCTCGGTGTTCCTGAGTGAGTGCGGCGGAATAAGCAACGTTCGTCGGTACCGCCTGAAGCCATAAATCCCACACGATGCGATTATATTATCAGATGAAATAAAACTTTTGGCTGCTTTGGAAGCGCAGAGCGAAAATCATTTCTACCTCTGCGCTCCGGTTTGATGGTGGGAAAGCGAAAATCTTAATTGTGCGTGAAATGTAACAACATCTCATCGTGTTTTGGGTGTGTAGCCGCCGGGTGGAAAAAGTTTTTCGATTGTTTCACGGCATGTGTATATTCATTGCGAGCAAATGTGTTCTTGATGAGACATTTATTATTTAGCTTGGGAGGATTGGGATTGGCAGGAAATACCTTGAAGGGATTAGCGGAGATTAATGTTAGTTGAACAATAAATTTGCCCAAGTTTCGTTTACTATACATTAAGAATTGATATCTAGGAACATTTTCTTATCATGAATTATTGTTTATTCAATAGATTGTACGACAATTCTCCAAATGCAAATTCTTTGAATGTAACATTTCCCCGAATGAGATATGAGTTCAAAGATATGTAGAGTGTCTTTTTGGATTATTACCGGAAGATCCTCCAATAGTATTGAATGTTCTTGATCCTCCAAGATGTGTTAGTAAATTATCCCGGAATAAGGAAATGCAAATAAAAGAAGGCATTTTCACGAAGTAAGGATATGGTAGATGTGGTCCCTTCTTCAGAAGCAGGCATTAGCTCAAAATAAGGCAAAGGCAAATAAGTTTCCCTTTTAGTAAGCAGGTGTTTGTCCGTAATAAGGATGAATTTGATCTCTTGTTTTGATGTAGGCCAATTTGACCAGAATAAGGAAAATATACATGAGATCCCTTCTTAACCTTCCAAGATCCGAATGGTCCAGGATCACTTACGGAGTCCCGCCGCTTTTGTGAACGACAAGCGTGCTTTTTTCAAAGGCGTTGTACTGTTTACATCGGGGTGAATCACGGAAGCTTAAGCAATAAGAATTTCATCGAAAAACATTTTCCTGAATATATTTTTTGCGGAAAAACATTTAGTGGTATATTATTCTCGGGGTGTGACATTTGATAGATTATACCTTTTCAGAATGACTTTTGGTGGAATGAAGTTTTGCATAATATTCCATTAAGGGCACTCCTGACGGAATCCAAGTTTAACCTTAGTAAGATGTTGGGGTCAATATGACCCAAAACGAAACTTCAAAGTAGAATAACTTTTTACCTGATAATCCGATCGTTCTGAAATTTCTTGACTTTTAATATTTTGTGGAAATGAAGCATCTGACATGAATAAAGTATTTTAAGGTGCAACAGGAACGACCCCACAAAAAAAGTTACGAATAAGATGTTGGGGTCATATTGACCCAGAAATGTAAATGCTTATAAAACAGTCAAATTTTAACCGAATTACAAAGTTTATATACCGTTCGAAAGATAAACTCATCAATTTTGTGGCTATGTGGTGATATGCTGGTTCTGGAGACAATGGCCACCGGGAAACGACTTCCACGGGGACCTTGTCGGTCATGTAAGGGGAGCATAAAAATCGCTCCATATATGCCATTCGATCGCTAATTCTTCATATATTCTCTTAAAACGGTAATGTATGGTCCATGAGAGGGCTTCCGACGAAAGTGGCCACTCCTGGTACATGCAAGGTGCCCCCGGGGAACCCGCAGGAGGGGACATTTTCGTTTTAGCACCAAAATATACCGTGCGGCGGCTCTTTTGTCATGGTTTTCCACCAAACAGATGGTTATGCGCTTGAAATCGATAAGTGACCACATTGGCCACTCCTGGTACATACAAGGTGCCCCCGGGGAACCCGCAGGAGGGGACATTTCCGTTTTAACACCAAAATATGCCGTGCGGCGGCTCTTTCGTCATGATTTTCCACCAAACAGTTGGTTATGCGCTTGAAATCGATAAGTGACCACATTGGCCACTCCTGGTACATACAAGGTGCCCCCGGGGAACCCTCAGGAGGGGACATATCCGTTTTAGCACCAAAATATGCCGCGCGGCGGCTCTTTTGTCATGATTTTCCACGAAACAGATGGTTATGCGGTTGAAATCGATAAGTGACCACATTGGCCACTCCTGGTACATGCAAGGTGCCCCCGGGGAATCCGCAGGAGGGGAAATTTCCGTTTTAGCACCAAAATATACCGTGCGGCGGCTCTGTCGTCATGATTTTCTACAAAATAGATGATAATGCGCTTGAAATCGATAAAATATACATTGGCCACTCCTGGTACATACAAGGTGCCCTGGGGAACCCGCAGGAGGGGCATTTCCGTTTTAGCACCAAAATATGCCGTGCGGCGGCTCTTTTGTCATGATTTTCCACCAAACAGATGGTTATGCGCTTGAAATAGCTAAATGACCACATTGGCCACTCCTGGTACATGCAAGGTGCCCCCGGAGAACCCGTATGAGAGGACATTTCCGTTTTAGCCCGAAAATATGCCGTGCAGCGTCTCTTTCGTCATGATTTTTCACAAAATAGATGATTATGCGCTTGAAATCGATAAGTGACCACATTGGAAACGCCTGGAACCTATGAGGGGCCCCCAGGGAACCCGTAGAAGGGGACATTTCAATTTTCACACCAATATAAGCCGTGCGGCGGCTCTTTTGGTGTTTTCCCATCAAGCAGATGGACGTGCGCTCGAAATCGATAAGTGACCACATTGGCTACATTTGAAACCTATGAGGCTTCCTCGGAGAACACGTAGAAGATGACATTTCCATTTTCCACTAACATCCCAGTCAACATTTTGGTACCTATATCTCTTGATATAGGTTATTATATAAGAACCAACTTAATCGTATATAATGCACAGATTGGCAATATCGCGATCTTTGGATTTGCAGGCGGATACTCTACCACTGCACCATACTGCACATCTTGTACTGATTCGGATTTTTGTCCAACATAAACTACACAATTTATATCTTTACAACTGCTTGATACTTCATCAAGCCGTTTGGACTGAAGTGGTTTCGATTGTATTACGATTCACATAGTCATTCATTCGGACTCATATAGGATATTGCAAGGAGTATAAGTCATTACGAGTTTTTATTCGCACAATTACGATTGATTTTCACTACGGTAAAAATTATCGTATACGATGCATTCAATACAACATCCTTTGACAATAATCTGACAAAGTTTGATATACAATGCGATTCAGATTTTTGATGAACGCAAATGCGACTTTATTTGCTGTTTGTTATACGATATGTGGTTTACTGGGATATGTCATGCGGCGGCTCTTTCGTCGTGATTTTCGTCCAAATAGGTGCCCTTAAAAAAATAGTTTCTGGGCTACTGTGATGATTCCTTCGAACAGCTCTATAAGGATTTTCTATTCCGCATCTCAATATTACCATTAGTCGATGGTCCCTTCAATATCGACTCATAGAAGTTTGAGGTTTTCACCGATCGCCGTGGACAATGATATGCAAACGCAACATTTTGATATAAAAAAAATCTCTCCTTCTGCGAGACTCCTGCGGGTACCTTGTAGGTTGTAGATATTAAGTTCAGAATGAATGACATATGTGATAGAAAAAAACAAGATTAAACTACCTAGTGGTGATGGTGCCTTTATCGTTCGTTCAAAAGGGTTGAGAAATATATAAGAAAAATCTAATATAGCAGTTATAGGTAGATAGCTCTTATTTTTCATATTTGTTTATTTGCATTCTAAAATTTTGAGCATAAGTGCCAGAAAAGTGATTTTCCCTTGCAGCTACTGAAATTAGTATTTTGGCCATAACTTCGGAGCCCATAGTCCGATCTGGCCAATTTTCAATAGGAAACAATGGGGTAAGATTTTCGTCGAATGCTATTTACTGCGAGTAATTCGGTTGAGCAAAAGTTCCTAAAAAGTGAGTGAGGTTTTGTGTGCACAGACACTTTCAATGGATTCTTCACGGCACTCCACAATTACCGAAACTGGGTCTGGGGTTCCCCCGGGTTGATATTAGATAAATTTCAAGAGCATAACCAACTATTTGATGGAAAATTATAGTGAAAGAGCCGCTGCACGGCATGTCTTTAGGGGCCGATGTCCACGTAAAGTTTTTTCACGCTGCTTGCACGTAAACGTGTGCACGACTACATTTGATGCCGGGTACCTTGCGTGTACGCAGCTAGAAAACACGCTACGTGGGCATCGACCCTAAGTAAGAGTATGCACGGAAATGTCCTCTCCTATGAGCTCCACGACGGTACTTCATAGGTTCCAAAATGGAAAATGTGGTCACTTATTCATTTCGGTTGAAAAACGGAAATGTCACCATCTACGGGTTCCCCGTGGTCATCTCATTGGTTCCAAGAGTGGCTAATGTGGTCACTTATCGATTTCAAGCGCATAATAATCTATTCTGTGGAAAATTATGACGAAAGAGCCGCCGCACGGCATATTTTGGTGCTAATACGGAAATGTCCCTTTCTACGGGTTCCCCGAGGGCACTTCATAGGTTCCAAGAGTGGCCAATGTGGTCAATTATCGATTTCGAGCTGAATATCCGTCTCATTGGTGGGAAAACACACCAAAAAGAGTCGCCGCACGGCATATTTTGGTGCTAAAACGGAAATGTCCCCTCCGGCGGGTTCCCTGGGGGCCCCTGTAAGGTTCCAAGAGTGGCCAATGTGGTCACTTATCGATTTCACTGGCATTATCATCTATTTTGAGGAAAATCATGACGAAAGAGCTGCCGCACGACATATGTTGGTGTTAAAACGGAAATGTCCTCTTTTACGGATGCCCCGAGGGCACCTCATAGGCTCCAAGAGTAGGCAATGTGGTCACTTATCGTTTTTGAGCTGAATAACCATCTCTTTGATGAGACAACACACCGCAAGAGTCGCCGCACGGCATATTTCGGTGTTAAAACGAGAATGTCCCATTCTACGGGTTCCCTGGGGGCCCCTCATAGGTTCCAGGCGTTACCAATGTGGTCACTTATCGATTTCAAGCGCATAATCATCTATTTTGTGGAAAATCATGACGAAAGAGCCGCCGCACGACATATTTTGGTGTCAAACGGAAATGTCCCTTTCTACGGGTTCCCCAAGGGCACCTCATAGGTTCAAGAGTGGCCAATGTGGTCACTTATTTATTTCGAGCAAATAACCATCTCTTTGGTGGGAAAATACACCGAAAGAGTCGCCGCTCGGCATATTTTGGTGTCAAACGGAAATGTCCCTTTCTACGGGTTCCCCGGGCACCTCATAGGCTCCAAGAGTGGCCAATGTGGTCACTTATCGATTTCGAGCGCATTATCATCTATTTTGTGGAAACTCATGACGACAGAGCCGCCGCACGGCATATTTTGGTGTTAAAACGAAAATGTCCCCTTTCACGGGTTCCCCGAGGGCACCTCATAGGCTCCAAGAGTGGCCAATGTGGTCACTCATCGATTTAGAGCGCATAATCATCTATTTTGTGGAAAATCATGACGAAAGAGCCGCAGCACCGCACATTTTGGTGCCAGAACGGAATTGTCCTCTCCTACGGGTTCCCCGTGGGCACCTTGCATATACAAGGAGTGGCCAATGTGATCATTTATCGATTTCAAGCGCATGACCATCTGTTTGGTGGAAAATCATGATAAAAGAGCCGCCACACGGCATATTTTGGTGTTAAAACGGAAATGTCCCCTTTTACGGGTTCCCCGGGGGCACCTCATAGGCTCCAAGAGTGGCCAATGTGGTCACTTATCGATTTCGAGCGCATTATCATCTATTTTGTGGAAACTCATGACGACAGAGCTGCCGCACGGCATATTTTGGTGCTCAAACGGAAATGTCCCTTCCTGCGGGTTCCCCGGGGGCACCTTGCATGTACTAGGAGTGGCCACTTTCATCGGAAGCCCTCTCATGGACCATACATTACCGTTTTAAGGGAATCTATGAAGAATTAGCGATCGAAAGGCATATATGGAGCGATTTTTATGCTCCCCTTATATGACCGACAAGTTTCCCGTGGAAGTCGTTTCCCGGTGGCCATTGTCTCCAGAACCAGCATATCACCACATAGCCACAAAATGAGTTTATCTTTCGAACGGTATATAAACTTTGTAATTCGGTTATAATTTGACTGTTTTATAAGCATTTACATTTCTGGGTCAATATGACCCCAACATCTTATTCGTAAGTTTTTTCTAATATCCGAAGAAGGTTAAAAGTGTTCGCGTTTTCGGGGGCACACCACTCGATTCAGAGGCGGCGCACAATTGTCATGTTTGTTGATTTAGCTTTGCTGCGTCGCAGCATGCGTGAAATAATAAAAATGACAGTTGTGCGTGGCTTCCGTATCGAGTGGTTTGCCCCCGAAAACGCGAGCACTTTTAAACTTGGATTCCGTCAGGACCTTGAGGAAGATTCATAAAGTACGTCAAGCAAAAATTGTCGATTTTCAAACCCCATTTCCCCCTTCGTCACACTTTTTGTATTAAACCTCTAAATTTTTTGTATGACATGAAACGCTGCGTGGAATTTCTTCTTCCCTTATAAGCGTGACGTACTTTGTGGGTGGCTCCTAAGCAAATTGTCATTTTTCTAATGTGTAGAATACCGATTGTTTTAAGGCATATAATTTATTATCTCCTCTCCTTGCATAATAAAGAACAGACTTTTTTTCCAAAATATTTCCTTTCACCTCATAACAGGTAGACAAAATCATTTAAAGAAGGCATTATATCCTCCATTCGCATTATTCCGGGCAAACGAGTTCATTTTTTTTATTCTTTGTTAGTGTGTCTTTTTAATCTTAAGATTAAGTTCAACGACAATAAAACAAGTTCAGTTAAAGAAGAGACAATCTACCCTCTGTCTTATACAAGACAAATGTGTTCATTTGAAGAAGGTATTATATCTCTTTCCTTCGCTCTGTACCGAGCAAACGCGATTATTTAGGGACAAGCCTCTCAGAATCCAAATCTAAATGCACTCGCGTTTTCAAGGGCGCATCATTCAGGAAGGAAGTCACTCACAACTGTCATTTTTATTGTTCCACGCATACTGCGACTAGAGGTGTGCGCCTCGCGCCATGCCGCCGCCGACAGTTTTTGGCACGCCGCCGCCGCTGACATTTTTGCATCGGCGCGCCGCCGTTTAAAATTTGTCACGCCGGTGGTCTATAATTTTCCACGCCAATTCAAAATAAAAGAAGTCTGCAAGATTTTCCGTGGAAATTTTGACGATTTATTGGAATTTCCGTAGGTTTTTCCGCATTGGCGTAACTAGCCTCGATGCCTAGGGGGCTATAGGCCCTTGATCTGTTTTCTCTAGTTTCAGCTTCTTTTCAAAAATTCTCGAACATTTTACCACCTCATTAAGCTATCTTAGTGGTAATGTGATAAATACGGTCCAACCACCTAAAGCAATTGCGGATCAATCACACTCATCCATATTCTCTTTTCTCAAGCATATGCTTTCTGCTGTAGTCCATAGCATCGAAGTATGTTTGTCTGAGAATTTTATGAATATCTTCCATATTCTAGGAATTTCGACTTCCAGTGAATCCGACGGAAATGTTTCAGGGATTCAAATGCAAATGGAGTCCTGCAGGAATTCCGACGAGAATATTCCAGGAATTCCGACGAGAATGTTCCAGGAGTTCCAACGAGAATGTTCCAGAGATTCTGTCATAAATCCTCCAGGAATTCCAACGTGAATGTTCAGAGATTCCGTAGGCAATGTTTCAGGGATGTAGAAGCAAATCGTCGAAGGATTCCGAAGCAATCTGTCGAGGAATTCCGAAGCAATTCGTCGAGGGATTCCGAAGCAAATCGTTGGAGGGATTCTGATCGTCGAGGTATTTCGAAGTTAATCATCCAGAGATTCCGAAGCAAAACCTCGAGAGACTCCGAAATAAATATTCAAGGGATTCTGAAGCAAATCGTCGAAGTATTCTGAAACAAATTGTCAAGGAATTCCGCAGCAAATCTCCCAAAGTTTTCGAAACAAATCTTCGAACGACTCCGGAGGAAATTCGAAGCAAATTAACGAGAGATTTTGAAGAAAATCCTCCATGGATTATGAAGAGTATCTCCCACAGATTTCCAAGGATATCCCTTAACGATAACGAAATTGGATTACAATTGGAATGCTTCGATGATTCTGAAAAGAATTCTTTAGATATTCCAATGAGAATTCTTCTCGGATGCTAATGGGATCAGTGGAAACTATCATGCTGCTAGTCAAGGGGAAGTTCGCTGGAAAACTGTCAGTCTAGTCCATGATGGTTGACCACATGTCTTTGACTGCTGGCAAAGTATCACGTTTGCTTTGATTGACATTTTGGTGGCAATACGTTGCTGCGCAATACGGTTCGACGAAGAGTGCAGACAGATTCTGGAGGAGAAGGACGCAGCGCGGGTGGTCGCGCTGCAGCAAGGTACCCGGCAGAACGTGGAACGTTATAGACGGAAGCGGAGACAGCAGACCCGCCTTTTTCAGGAGAAGAAACGCCGCCTGGAAGAAGCGGAGTGCGAGGAGATGGAACAGCTGTGCCGTTCTCAAGATACACGCAAGTTCTATCAGAAGCTCAACGCATCCCGCAAAGGCTTCGTGCCGCGAGCCGAAATGTGCCGGGATAAGGATGGGAGCATCTTGACGGACGAACGTGTGGTGATCGAAAGGTGGAAGCAGCACTACGAGGAACATCTGAATGGCGCTGAGAGTACAGGCAGTGAAAGTCAAGGCAGCGGAGGAGATGACTACGTCAGTTCAGCGGACGATGGAAGCCAACCAGCCCCCACCTTGAGGGAAGTTAAGGATGCCATTCAACAGCTAAAGACCAATAAAGCAGCAGGTAAGGATGGTATCGGAGCTGAGCTCATCAAGATGGGCCCGGAAAAGCTGGCCACTTGCCTGCACAAACTGATAGTCAGAATCTGGGAAACCGAACAGCTACCGGAGGAGTGGAAGGGAGGGTTATATGCCCCATCTACAAGAAAGGCGACAAACTGGAGTGTGAGAACTTTCGAGCGATCACCATCCTTAATGCCGCCTACAAAGTGATATCCCAGATCATCTTCCGTCGTTTGTCACCATTAGTGAACGAGTTCGTGGGAAGTTATCAAGCCGGCTTCGTTGACGGCCGCTCGACAACGGACCAGATCTTTACTGTACGGCAAATCCTTCAAAAATGCCGTGAATACCAGGTCCCAACGCACCATCTGTTCGTTGATTTCAAGGCGGCATACGACAGTATATACCGCGTAGAGCTATGGAAAATTATGGACGAGAACAGCTTCCTGGAAAGCTTACCAGACTGATCAAAGCAACGGTGGATGGTGTGCAAAACTGTGTGAAGATTTCGGGCGAACACTCCAGTTCGTTCGAATCGCGCCGGGGACTAAGACAAGGTGATGGACTTTCGTGCCTGTTGTTCAACATTGCGCTAGAAGGTGTCATGCGGAGAGCCGGGTGTAACAGCCGGGGTACGATTTTCAACAGATCCAGCCAATTTATTTGCTTCGCGGATGACATGGACATTGTCGGCCGAACATTTGCAAAGGTGGCAGAACTGTACACCCGCCTGAAACGTGAAGCAACAAAAGTTGGACTGGTGGTGAATGCGTCAAAGACAAAATACATGCTTGTGGGCGGAACCGAGCGCGACAGGGCCCGCCTGGGAAGCAGTGTTACGATAGACGGGGATACCTTCGAGGTGGTCGAGGAATTCGTCTACCTCGGATCCTTGCTAACGGCTGACAACAACGTTAGTCGTGAAATACGAAGGCGCATCATCTGTGGAAGTCGGGCCTACTACGGGCTCCAGAAGAAACTGCGGTCGAAAAAGATTCGCCACCGCACCAAATGTGTCATGTACAAGACGTTAATAAGACCGGTAGTCCTCTACGGACATGAAACATGGACAATGCTCGAGGAGGACTTGCAAGCACTCGGAGTATTCGAGAGACGGGTGCTTAGGACCATCTTTGGCGGTGTGCAAGAAGACGGTGTGTGGCGGCGAAGAATGAACCATGAGCTCGCCCAACTCTACGGCGAACCCAGTATCCAGAAGGTAGCTAAACCCGGAAGGGTACGATGGGCAGGACATGTTGCAAGAATGCCGGACAGCAACCCTGCAAAGATGGTGTTCGCTTCCGATCCGGCAGGTACGAGACGGCGTGGAGCGCAGCGAGCGAGATGGGCAGACCAGGTGCAGAACGACTTGGCGAGCGTGGGGCGTATCCGAGGATGGAGAGATGCGGCCTCGAACCGTGCATTGTGGCGTCAAATTGTTGATTCAGTGTTATCTGTTTAGATGTTAACTAAATAAATGAATGAACGTTGCTGCTCATATCAAGCTTACTTTGATTCTTACAAATCAATTAGAAATTGCCTTTTCATAATTAACAACAAGTGCGATTTCACTGCCACATAGGAATCTTACTCGAAAATGAAAAAAAAGCTTATTTGTCGAGTCAAATACGGGACACTGATGAAGACGACCTTACTGTTGAGGTTGAAATACGTATCTGTCAAGGTACAATTAAGTGGTCGAATTGGGATTGTACAAACTCGTCTTATGACAAGGTAAGACATTTCACTAAAAAGAGCAAAATAATTTTCTTAACTCATTGGTTTCCACTCATCTCATTATGATAGGCTAAATATGAAAGATAACTATTTTGTCTTCAAACTTTTTCAGTAATTTTCAGTAATTGATTGATATCACTGCTAACTAACTTTTCAAATCCTTGCTATTTTTTTCTAGGGTGGGCTAACCCCCTCCCCATTTGGCAATTTGGTCATTTGAACCAAAAACGCCGTTTGGCTGAATAGGTTATTTGGCAGAAAATGCCGTTTGGCTGAAATGTTTGTTTTGCAGAAGAGGCATTTTAGAGCCAAATGACTCATTCTGCCGAACGACCATTTCTATAAAACGGCATTTTCTGCCAAATGATCTGGTCGGTCAATTAACTTTTTTTTCTAAACGACCATTTCATCCAAATGACATTTTTGGCTAAACGACCATTTCGTCCAAATGACATTTTAAGCCAAATAAACTGTTAAAGCAGACAACTTCTTCGGTCAAATTACCAATTTGGCCGAATGAGCCTCTCGACTGTTTGTCGCTTTCCGCCAAATGCTATTGTCAGTCAAACCATTTTCAACCTAATACCGTTTCGGTCAAACGTTTAATTCAGCCTAATGAAATTTGTCTAGATGACTTTTGACCTAACCTGTGTACCTAATGTGAACCTAATGTGAACAATACATTCGGCCAAACAACAAGTATGGCCATTTGGCCGATAGACACAAGACCGTCATTCGGCCGAACAAACGATAGACCAAGACCCATCTAATCGACAATTTTATTTAGGTGAAATGGACATACGCCGAAAATGTTGTTCGGCCGACTGGCAATTTGGCCGCAAAAGTCGTTTGGTCAAAAGGTTGTTTGGCCGAAATGGCCGTTTGTCGGCCAAATAAAAATGTTATTTGGTCAAACGGGTGGATATTTTTCACCATATTACCCGTTCAGTAATCAACATTTGGGCGTTGGACCAAATGACATTTTCGACTAACTGGCCCTTTCTGTCAAACAACCATTTCGGCTGAACGACATTTTTGAGCTTCGATGAGAAAAGTGCTTTCTTGGCCAAATTACCAATTCGTTGTATAACCGTTTTGCCCAAACGTTCGTTTCGGTCATATACAGTTCGGCTTGATGATTTTCAAATGGCTTTCGTCAAATGATTTTCGGACAAATTACCCTTCCTCTTTTCAATAATTTTCCATTAAATTTCCGAAGAATTTCTTATGGACAAAGAATTCCCTGTAGAAATCCAAAGAAATTCCTTAAAAAATCTTTTTTTTTCGTAGAAATACCAACCGGTTTCCCGTAAAAAAAAATTAAAAAATCACGTAAAGTTCTGAATAATTTTGGTTAAAATTTCGTAATATTCACCATGGAAATTCCGAAGAATTTTCCGTAGAAAATTTTAAAAATCCCATGCAAATTCCAATGAATTTCCTATAAAAATTTCGAACAATTTGCCGTTGAAATTCAATTTTTATGTTGATGTCCACATTTTGAACAATCTCCCGCTGAAAATTTGAAGAATTTTCTTGAAACTTGAAACAATTTTCCTTAGAAATTCCAAAGTGCTTCCTTGGAAA
This sequence comes from Armigeres subalbatus, assembly GCF_024139115.2. NCBI lineage: Eukaryota > Metazoa > Arthropoda > Insecta > Diptera > Culicidae > Armigeres > Armigeres subalbatus. The sequence continues at coordinate 117,797,713 of NC_085141.1, read as the reverse complement.
TTCCAAAGAATTCCCAAAACTTCATAGTAGTTGCCATGGAAAATCCGAAAATAAATTTCAAATGAATATCTTGGAGAAGCTCAGGGAATTTTCGAGAGAAGTTCATCAGATTTATCTTTCTAATTTCAAAAGATTCCTCCGTTGAAGTCTTGAAAACATTAAAAAAATGCAGTAAAAAATCTTCATAAAAAAATGAAAAATCTCCACGCCGATTCACGCCGCCGACCAAAATTCTGACAAACGCCGCCGCCGCCGATTTTCGGACACCTCTAACTGCGGCGCAGTAAAGCTGTAATAATAAAAATGACATTTGAGCGTAGCTTCCGTTTTGAATGGGGTGCCCTCGAAAACGCAAGTGCATTTAAATCTGGATTTCGCGAGGTTTGAGAATGCATTATCTCTTCAATTTGTCTTATACCGGGCAGATGCCATCATTCAAAAAAGGCATTATCTTTTCCCTGTGCATTAAACTGCACTGAAGCTTCATCATACCGAGCAAACGTCATTATTTAAAGAAAGCTTTATATTCTCATTTTGCCTTATACCGGACAGATGCGTTGATTCAGAGAAAGCATTGCCTTCTTTCACGGCTTTGTGTTCTTCTATCCTGAACATCAGCCTATTCAGTATCTGTGATATTCGATTAACTGTAAATTCAAATCACTGAATCATTATCACGACAGTATTAACGGAAAACTTTTTTGCATTGCAACGTAAAATGGTGTGGCAAATGTTGGTTAGTGACACGCGACGCTGTTGCAAAAATATCGACGACGGCAGCGGTGCACACCCGGGCGGTATTTTCGGTTTTACAACACTTCTAGAACTGATCATTTTGATTTCAAGCAAAAAGCCATTGTGAAAATATCTCAAATTCCCTCAAATTCCCCAGTTCTAAAATATGCAGAGCAATACTTAGACCTTCCTTTGTCCAACCCAGGGAGAAATGGATCCCCCTTTGTCCCCTATTCCAAAATACAAGCATTTGAAAATGACGGATTTTTTTTTTCATGGAGAACAGTGATATCGCTGCAATCCACCAATGTATTCACTTGGTTATGTAACCAAAACGTGCATTTTCTTATGCTCCAAAACGTAACGTAGAAGACGTCACTTCGAGAAAAATTAAAACTAAAAAGTTACAATCAAAATATTATTTTTTTAGGGTCACCCTTACATTATTATTTGAAATTATCATTACTAATGATACAAACGACGTAAACAATGATTTCTTCAGCAAAGTGCTGAAAATTAAATAAGGAGCAACTTTTTATGCCATCGTATAATGCTAAAATTAGAATTATAAAAGTTACAAATTTTATCTCAAAATGTAGTGTGACCACAGTTCGTTACAATACCAACCTAAAAATCAAGCTTAAATAATTAGCTTTGACTTTGCTGAAGACACTCTGGTCCTAAAATGTCATCTTCAAGGTGAACATATTTGTTTCCTCATAATTTACCGGCGTCGCCCATCGTGCATTGCACTCGAGGGTGCTATAAGGGACGGCTTGCAGAAGAACGGTACTATCATCACACGGTCGTATGTACTCCTGGGCTTTGCGAACGACATCGACCACATTGGAATCTATCGCAAAGCAGTCGTGGAGGCTTTTGTCCCACGGAAGAGGGAGACGGCGAGGATAGGCTTAACCATCAACTCTACCAAGACAAAGTACATGGTGCCAGGTAGAGATAGAGGAGAGCCTAGTGCTTGATGGGGATGTGTTTGAAGTTGTTTACCTTGGAACACTTGTGACATGTGACTATGACGTTTTCCGTGAAGCAAAAAGACGTATTTTTACTGCGAATAGGGCCTTCTACGGATTACGTGATCACCTTAGGTCCCACAATATGCAGACGGAAAAGAAAATCTGATTCTACCAGTGGTCCTTTATGGACATGAAACATGGACGTTAAAAGAGGTGGACCGGAGCTCGAGCGAAAAGTGCTGCGTACAATACTCGGAGGAAAACTAGAAAATGTTGTGTGGTGCATATGCATGAATCGTGAGCTGTATCAAGTATACAAAGAAGAAAATATTGTGAATCGTATAAAATACGTCAGACTGTAGTGGGCTGGTCACTTAGTGCGAATGTCGGAAGAAAGTCGCTTATTAAAAGACCATTGACTCAAGCATACATCGATATGTGAAACAGAAGTTACTTGAAAATTCGTTCTTAAGGACCATCAGAATGACCGAAAACATATTTTAGTTGATATCGATTCTTAGAATATCGACTCATGGAGGGTCCACTACAGTAGCTTGTGGAAGTAATAAGTGAAATCCTTTCAGCGCGATGGACCTGCCGGGATGTTTACTAATGCACGGATGTATCATTCCAGTTTGGGTTCATTGGGTAGACCGAATGTTCTGAACTCCAGGACATATTTGAGAACCAAAATTATTTGTAGTAGATGTTTTGGAGGATCGAAAAGGTCTATAGTATATTGGAAAAAAATGAGTAAAATCTTATCGACTCGATAAATACTATCGCCTCAATGGACATGCTGGGATGTTTGACGCTGAATGCATACCTCGTTCACAACTTGGTTGATCGGGTGGATTACAAGCTTTGAACTTCAGTAGCTTTTGGAGAGCCAAAAAGGCCTGTAGTACCTTGTAAAAGAAATGACCACATTGGAATCTATCGCAAAGCAGTCGTGGAGGCTTTTGTCCCACGGAAGAGGGAGACGGCGAGGATAGGCTTAACCATCAACTCTACCAAGACAAAGTACATGGTGCCAGGTAGAGATAGAGGAGAGCCAAGTGCTTGATGGGGATGTGTTTGAAGTTGTTTACCTTGGAACACTTGTGACATGTGACTATGACGTTTTCCGTGAAGCAAAAAGACGTATTTCTACTGCGAATAGGGCCTTCTACGGATTACGTGATCACCTTAGGTCCCACAATATGCAGACGGAAAAGAAAATCTGATTCTACCAGTGGTCCTTTATGGACATGAAACATGGACGTTAAAAGAGGTGGACCGGAGCTCGAGCGAAAAGTGCTGCGTATAATACTCGGAGGAAAACTAGAAAATGTTGTGTGGTGCATATGCATGAATCGTGAGCTGTATCAAGTATACAAAGAAGAAAATATTGTGAATCGTATAAAATACGTCAGACTGTAGTGGGCTGGTCACTTAGTGCGAATGTCGGAAGAAAGTCGCTTATGAAAAGACCATTGACTCAAGCATTCATCGATATGTGAAACAGAAGTTACTTGAAAATTCGTTCTTAAGGACCATCAGAATGACCGAAAACATATTTTAGTCGATATCGATTCTTAGAATATCGACTCATGGAGGGTCCACTACAGTAGCTTGTGGAAGTAATGAGTGAAATCCTTTCAGCGCGATGGACCTGCCGGGATGTTTACCAATGCACGGATGTATCATTCCAGTTTGGGTTCATTGGGTAGACCGAATGTTCTGAACTCCAAGGACGTGTTTGAAAACCAAAATGATTTGTAGTGGATGTTTGCAGGATAGAAAAGGTCTATAATAGCTTGCGAAAATTATAAGAAAAATCCTATCGACTCGATAAACACTATCGCCTCAACTGACATACTGGGATGTTTAACGCTGGATGGATACATCGTTCAAGACTTGGTTGATCGGGTAGATTACAAGCTTTGAACTTCAGTAGCTTTTGGAGAGCCAAAAAGGCCTGTAGTACCTTGTAAAAGAAATGAGTGAAATCCTATTGGCTCAATGGACCTGCGTTGCACGGAAACATCATTCAGGACTTGGTTGATTGGGTAGATCGCATGTTTTGGAGCTCCAAGACATTTTGGAGAGCCTGAAACAGTTTTCCTTTATTTAGAACTCGATTATGTTATGTCTTTTGAACGTACTAGTTTTGCACATATATCTCAGCTAAGAATATTTTGTTTCTAGACATATTTCCTGATATATACAATCTGAATAGCTTAGAGCAGAGCTTCCCAAACTTTTGGGTATGCGACCCACCTACCAAAATTCTATATGTCTTGCGACCCACTTATGGAAAAATGCATTCTACCAAGTAGTATTAAGCATCAATAGAATCAGAATGTCATCTGTTTCGGCTTCTTCCTTCTAAAAAATATTCACGTTAGCTTACATGCACAAATGCAAAAAATGACGAACATGATATTGTTTGTCAAAATGTTAGCGTATTTATTTTACTTCATTAGGGGACATCTTTTAGGCATATATGTTTTCTAAAATAGCGTGGTGATGTCTAATGAAATTAAGTTCCTGAAAAAAAAATGATGAAAAGGTTCGGCATCCGAGCTGCAATTAATATTTGTTCTATGTGACCCACCAACAATCTGCTCCCGACCCCCCTGGGGGTCGGGACCCACAGTTTGGAAAACCCTGGCTTAGAGTATCAAAAAAAAAAATGTCAGTCTTTTCAATACTTTTTATACGAGTTTTTGTAGGATTTATTGAAACCACTAATTTGTACGATATGTCTAAGAAAAGTACGTCGTCCTGAAAAGGTTTAGGATCGGGAAGGGTCGTTTGACCGAAACCCATTCGACCGAAAGCCATTTGGCCGAATGCAAAAAGGCCGAAAGTTGTTTTGCCGAATATACTATTTGGCCGAACAGACCATTAGGCCGAAAGTCATTTGGCCGAAAGGGTCGTTTGACCGAAAGGGTCATTTGGCCGAAAGAGTCATTAGGCCGAAAGGGTCATTTGGCCGAAAGGGTCATATTTTTATTTTATTTCTTTATTAAAGTGATTTTTAAGTTGGACAAAGTTCATCACTAGTAAGGGTCATTTGGCCGAAAAGGTTATTTTGCCGAAAGGGTCATTAGTCCGAAGGTTATTTGGCCAAAAGCAAGATTTGCAGAAATGGCTCTCAATATATAACGAACAACGATAAAAAAGAGGCAAGAACTGTTCCGAATCATAACAAGCCATGATAACATATTTATCAAACTTGCATACAAGTGCGAAAAAACAGAATCGGATAGGCAGCCACCAAATGGTGATTCTCTAAAAGAAATTTACCAAGGGGTATAGTCTTCCGAATCAGTTCTCTATCATGACAGCTTGCGCGGTATGCTACATATCGTATATGATAATAGATGATAAGTGAGAGACTTGTTCTTTCTCTTTAGGATTCAATCCCTGGCCGAAAGGCTCATTTGACTGAAAGGGTCGTTTGGCCGAAAATGTTATTCGGCCGAATAGGACTAGCCGAAAAGGTCATTTAAAAAGTGAGAAACTAGGAGTAAGAAGAGAGACGTCTCAATTCTCATTCCTCATTTCTCACTTCTCACTGAGACGTGAGACGTCTCACTACTCACTTCGCGTTTCTCACTTTTTACAGTGAGAAGTGATAAATGGAAAAAACAGTGAGAAGTGATAATTGAAAAAAACAGTGAGAAGTGATAAATGGAATAAAGATGTGAGACGTCACACTTCTCACTCTCCATTTCTCACTTCTCACTGTAAAAAAGAGGAGCGCGAAGTGAGTAGTGAGAAATGAGGTAGTGAGGAGAAATGAGGAGTTAGAAATGAATAGTGAGGCATGAGGAGTGAGGAATGAAGAGTGAGAAATGAGACGACTCATTTCTCACTCCTCTTTTCTCACTTCCAACTGTGAAAAGTGAGTAGTGCGAAGTGGGTAGTGAGACATCTCAAAATTCATTTCGCGCTTCTCACTTTTTACAATGAGAAGAGAAAAATGAAGAGTGAGAAGTTAGACGTCTGTCTTCTCATTCCTAACTTCTCACTTTTCAAATGACCCATTCGGCCAAATGACCTATTCGGCCAAATGTCCTATTCGGCCAAATGACCTATTCAGTCAAATGACCCTTTCGGCCAAACGCCCCTTTCGGCCAAATGACTCTTTCGGTCAAATGACCCTTTCGGTCAAATGACCCTTCCGGCCAAATTACCCTTCTGGCCAAATGATCCATTCGGCCAAATGACCCTCTCGGCCAAATGACCCTTTTCGCCAAATGACCCGTTAGGCCAAATGACAGATGGGTTTCGGCCTAATGGTTCGTTCGGCTAAGTGGCATTCGGCCATATGGCTTTCGGCTGAATAGCTTTTGGCCTAATGGCTTCCGGCCGAATGGGTATCGGCCAAAACCGACCCTTCCTTCACCCCCTACCCTCGCAAACATCCTTTTTAGTTAACGAGAATGTACATTGAGGAGTTACCATGCAAAATTTTCATACAAATCTAAATTTTAGTTTTTAGTTTTCCACGGTTTTCTTAATTTTACTCTTGATTTCCATAAGAGAAAATTACCCGTAAAAACCGTCAGAGATTACAACGAACCGATTTGTAGAAGAAATGTAGAAAATTCATCCAGCCGTTTTCAAGTCATGTAAAGAACATTAATAAGAAGAAGACCCGTGGACCTCTCATAGACCAATAAATGTTAAGGTTCAAATTACCGTCATCCAGTCATTGACGAGAAAAATAGCCACGTGCCCGTACCACCCCCCAGTAATAAAACCACCCACCGAGGATAAAAAGCAGCCTCCAGCTGGATGGGGGAAGTATTTTTGTTTCAAAACTACATCATCCAATAGCGAAGACATAATTATATCCGGTGGATGCTTTTTTTATTACTGGGGGGTGGTATGAGCACGTGGCTGTCTTTCTCGTCGATGACTGGATGACGGTAATTTGAACCTTAACATCTATGATGGTAATTTGAGCCTTAGTAAATATTTGTTATGTTTTTATTGCTTGAAACTATGAATTTGAATTAAACAAATCGAATCAGTTTTTAAAGCTTATGAGCAAGAAAGCCGATCACTCCGAAGGAAAGAATATTTGTTAAACAAAATACAATTAGTATATAAAACTAAATTTGACAAACTTAACTCAATGTGCGCTGAACTTTCTCTAAGGGAATTCATCTTCACCACACCCCGGGCACATTACGAGCCAGAAGAAAAAACTAATCTATGTGCAAAACCTTCAAGTTTAACCTAAGAATGACTTTTCCTCCGGGGCTATAAGTTACTTTCTACTCCCAGAGCGGTTATCAATTTCCGATACGTTCCACTTCCGTATACCTTCGGTAAGCTGCAGGTACGGTAAACACGCTCCGGTACTTCTCACCACTAAACTAATCGACCAACAGAGGTTGCCCTTTTCTTCCCGGCTTCCATTGTGCGCCCGTTGTTGGGGAGGGTGGAAGCTGCGCTGCGATGACGATGGCGATGCGATGAACGGAGAATAACATTCCACACTTATCGCTTGGCCCTTCAGTTCGCTCGTTGGCCAAAGCGAGTGGAATGGTTCCAGTCCGACCGTTACATAGAGCTCGATGTCAGCCCTGCGGAGACAATAACAGTGATAACCAATCCGGGGACCACTCATGCTCCAAAGAATTGATCGTAATAAGAAATAGCCTCCCCGTTAAAAGCGTTGCCCAAGTGCCTTTTAGACGCGGACGCACTTAGTGCACTCCCAGAATCAAGATTTGTGATAGTTGCCTACATTGTACAAGGGTGAAGATTTACTGTAGCACCCGGGCAAACGAGAAGGATCTCACCACCATCCACCGTCTGCAGGTTATCGAGCGAGCGGTCGCGCGCTCCGTTATGTATTGAAGTGCTGAATAAAATATTATCATATCTGCCGACCAGGGCCGCCTCGTGGATGCATCCCGGACCACGAAAGAATTGAATCTAATTGTAAAAATCCATTGAAAGTGGGTTTGAAACGGCTCTGTCCCTCTCTGGCGGAGATGGTGCGCGTTCGGTGTATGTCCGACGGATGCTTTCAGCCAACACGGCACCGTTTATCGGGTGCGCAAATTTCTCCATCACAATCGGTTAACTGCCTTGCCATGTTGGTCCCTATCAGGCTGACTTTGAGGGCTACTTTGACGACCCTACCGGAGGCACAGAACCTGATTCAGCGACTCGACGTTGCCTGTCTCTCTGCCAGCCTGAGGTTTGACACTGTTGGCGTGCTCGTTTGACCGCAGATAGTAACACCTCTCGACAACGGGAGCTCTTGCTTGAATGGAAATTCTGTACGCTGCTGCAATAGAGGTGGGTTACTCTGCAGCTCACCGCCGTGCACTGGTCATACTGGTAACTGTGGTGCGCTCCTGTTTCACACTGACCAACCATTCGGCTAGCGGTAATCCATCCGTTCTGCACAATGAGTAGTTTGGATTTGCACCATATTTTAGGCTATGTTTAATGGATTTACCTCGGATTCAGCTCCGAAGCAGGCGAACAGGTCTCTGCTGCTGATGTGGAACACCGGACTCATTACTTCTGTATTTGCATCATGAGCTAATGGTACTGAGAACTGCTTCATTCCCTAATGAAACTTTCGCTCCCAGCGGGATTTTCTCGTTTTACGCTCGACCTCCCATTCATCCTTTGTGGAGCTACCCTCACATAGCATAGATTTATGGTTATTGGTTCTTCGGCAAAATTAGTTTATTTATTATTTTTTAACACCACCATTTTTGGGCGAATGTGGGAACAAAACAAAATCATACGGCAGCAGAGGAGAAAAAATAGGATCAGGAATGCATGGCAAAAGGACCTCACGTTTGGATGGTCGCTTACCTAACTGTGCCTGCTCTGCTTGTTCGGCAGGTTAATGCCTGGAGCGCGTGCGGCACAATCATTTTAATCTGAAGTGGTTTTCAGACAACGGTCATCTATTTCTTCCCTTGAAATATTGCTTCTGTCTGTGGGAGCCGATATGAATTTTTGCAAACAAAAAGCTACCCACTAAAGAAATATTCCAAGGTCGTTTTTACACGGTTTGGTTTAATTCAATGAGAAAATTGATGGTGGTGTATTAAATATATATAATGGACTTTGATTAAACAAATCATCATCATTTGTTTTGTCTATAAATGAATGATGTTTTTTAATGCTTTTTAATTTTAAATTCATGACCAGATATATAAATGAATGAGGTTTCGCATGCATAGTGGCCAGAATGTTTCCAGGGGACATGTCACAAGCAATTGCAGTCCAGCGTGTTGATATTTACGTCCATAATGGTTTTAGTTAGTGGATGACGTGGCGGGGGGATAATATAAGGCTTTCTGTCCTCCGAAATCAAATAATTTTAAGGCGTTCGTCAGTACGTATAATGCCATCTCCCTAAATATGAGCGAGATTGATCAAAGGGGAAATGGACTGCACTTGTCCATTGGCAGCTATTTAGGTTATATCATTTGGAAGAGCGATTATCTGATTTGATGCTATAGACAAAACGTTGAATCGGTGTAATGAGAAGTATGGATATATGGATCGTTCTTCTTGTGCTTGAGCTGTGGCTTCGGAAATCTCGCGATATGTGCATGTCAACCTTCAACCTCCAACGCGCGCCTGTGATTTTACTATCGAAGGGCAACTTTCTGTTGTCGTCAAATGATTAAGTTTTGCATTTCGAAGAAAATTCATCTCGGATCAACCTTCTTTTGTATAAAATGGAGGCCCAGAAAAAAAATATCTCTAATCACTAGCAGAAGCAAAACCAAATAATTTTGTCAGAAAATTTTACTATCCGCCGACGACAGCCAAATCGATGAAGACGCAACCTTAGTGAACAATTTCGGCAGCAACCACCCGCCGGCAACCGTCGCTCGAACTGACAGACACCAAGCGATTATGTTTTGTACTCAGCTTGTCTTAGTCCAAAACACCCACTTCACGATAGTATAGGCTTTCCTCTTTCACGTAAGTGCACTTATGTAATGTTCTATGTGGGGTAATTTTCCATACATTTTTGGTTGAGGCGAGTTCGGTGCTGAATAAAATTTATATGGAGTTTGCACTAAAACTACCGGAAAAAATATAAACTGTTCTAGATCACCCGATAGAACATTTTAGTTTACCCATAACATGAAAGAAGAGACAACACACTTTAGCGTGGTGGGTGTTTTTTTTAATTTTTTTTTTTTATTTATTTATTTGCATATTATTTAATACATAAATGATAACAGTTTACATCATTCTTTGGTTTGTTTCTAACAAACATTCAAATATTTGCCGAACTGATTTCTGAAAATTTCTTTGTTACTTCAACGCAATTCTCTTATACCTTTTTTGAAGACAAATAAACTACACTTTGGAAAGTATTTACAAACATAAGCGAAATAATGACAGACTAACCATAAAGCGAATCTTCGACGAGCACATTTCATGTTCAACTCACTTATAACTATATCTTCTACATCTGTATGTTTCAGAGATACTAATTAAAAAAACCCAGATTAATCCACCTAGCGGTGATGGTGCCTTTCTCGTTCGTTCAAAAGGTTTGGAAAAATCTAAATTAACACCAATATGTGGATTTTTCATATTTGTTTATATGCATAAAAAAAAATTCTCACCAAACGTAAACAAATCGGATGAGCCTAAGAGCAAAAAATGGCATTTTATTTTGTAGTTTTAAAATTAGTATTTTCGCCATAACTTTTGACCCAATTGTACGATCCAAGTTTCTATAGGAAACAATGGAACAAGATTCTGCGTCGAATGCAATCAGTTGCGAGCGACCTGAGAAGCACACATATTGCACACCAATCACAGTAACTTATATATGACCGGATTCAGTCACAAGATGGTTACTGCAACCAGATTTGTTGAACTTGTGTTGCTTGGATAATAGATGAAGTCTAAGTGCTAAAAAAGTGAGCTAGGCTTTTTTGAACTCTTTTTCACAATAAATAGTAATTTGACCATAACTTCTAAGCCCATGGTCCGATCTGGTCAATTTTCAATAAGTAAGAAAATATGAGACATCGTGGATGCACTTTAATGCGAGCAAATCGATTGAGGAAAAGTGCCTGGAAAATGTGTGACATTTTTTAAGCGATTTTTTCGTATGAATTTGCATTATGGCCATAACTTTCGATCCCATAGTCTGATCTGGCCAATTTCAAATAGAAAACAACGGGACAGGATTCTGCGTCGAATGCAACTTGTTGTGAGCAAATCGGTTAAGGATAAGTGTACGGAAAATTAGTGACATTTCTTCGTGATTTTTTCGTATGAATTTGTATTTTGGCCAAAACTTTCGATCCCATAGTCCGATATGGCCAATTTTTCAATAGGAAACAACTGAACAGAATTCTACGTCGAATGCAACTTGTTGTGAGTAAATCGGTTGAGGATAAGTGCACGAAAAATTAGTGACATTTTTGACGCGATTTTTTTGTATGAATTTGTATTTTGGCCATAACATTCGATTCCATAGTCCGATATGGCCAATTTCAAATAGGAAACAATGGGACAGGGTTCTGCGTCGAATGCAAGAATAAGTGCCCGAAAAATGAGTGACATTTTTTAAGCGATTTTTTTGTATGAATTTGTATTTTGACCATAACTCTCGATCCCACAGTCCGATCTGGCCAATTTCAAATAGGAATTAATGGGACAGGATTCTGCGTCGAATGCAACTTGTTGCGAGCAAATCGGTTAAGAATAAGTGCCCGAAAAATGAGTGACATTTTTTGAGTAGTTTTGCGCACACACACACATACACACACACACATACACACACAGACATCACCTCAATTCGTCGAACTGAGTCGATTGGTATATAACACTATGGGTCTCCGGGCCTTCTATAAAAAGTTTGTTTTTGGAGCGATCATATAGCCTTTACCTTATATTTAGTATACGAGAAAGGCAAAAATGGTAAAATTTTCGATCCCATAGTCCGATATGGCCAATTTCACATAGGAAATAATGAGACAGGATTCTGCGTCGAATGCAACTTGTTGCGAGCAAATCGGTTGTAGATAAGTGCCCGAAAAATAAGTGACATTTTTTACGTGATTTTTTCGTACGAATTTGTATTTTGACCATAACATTCGATCCCATAGTCCGATATGGCCAATTTCAAATAGGAAACAATGGGACAGGATTCTGCGTCGAATGCATTTTATTGCGAGCAAATTGGTTGAAGATAAGTGCCCGAAAAATGAGTGACATTTTTTACGCGATTTTTTCGTACGAATTTGTATTTTGACCATAACATTCGATCCCATAGTCCGATATGGCCAATTTCAAATAGGAAACAATGGGACAGGATTCTGAGTCGAATGCAACTTGTTGCGAGCAAATCGGTTGAGGATAAGTGCCCGAAAAATGAGTGACATTTTTTACGCGATTTTTTCGTACGAATTTGTATTTTGACCATAACATTCGATCCCATAGTCCGATATGGCCAATTTCAAATAGGAAACAATGGGACAGGATTCTGCGTCGAATGCAATTTGTTGCGAGTAAATCGGTTGAAGATAAGTGCCCGAAAAATGAGTGACATTTTTTTAGTAGTTTTGCGCACACACACACACACACATACACACACACATACACACACACACACACACACACAGACATCATCTCAATTCGTCGAACTGAGTCGATTGGTATATAACACTATGTGTCTCCGGGCCTTCTATAAAAAGTTTGTTTTTGGAGCGATCATATAGCCTTTACCGTATACTTAGTATACGAGAAAGGCAAAAATGTTACCCCATAGAAAAACCGTGTACTATGAAGAAAGTTCGCCTTCGGTCAAAGTCCTTCTGATAGGGGAACTGCACCGGTTTTGGCCATGTTCCTAATTTGGCCAATTTTGCGAATAACTCCAAAAATAAAGCAATTCGTAAGGGTTTTATTAGTTCCAACAAGAGATACATCCCTCACGCTTCAACGCTGTTTTTAACTGATCGAATATTTTGGAAAAAAACATGAATGTTTCAGGGTTGGCCAAATTAGGCACTAAGTTGGCCAAAGCCGGTGCACTTCCCCTACTCTTCTCAACAATACGGATTTTGAATCACTAACAGCCCATAACAAAATTTAGAATCTTGCGAGCAACGAACCGAGATCTCTCTCCGCGGAATCTTCAAAAATTCTGCAGCAACCACAGCGATGATCACAACTGATGCCGATATTGGGATACCTCTTCGACGCTTTAGGACCGCTCTCTGTGGAATCCCGACCAAAATGGCTCACGCGGGTAGTAGTAGTAAAAGTAAAAATTCATTTCATTCGTTTCAGTTTCGTTTTACAGTGTCTTTTGCATTTTTAATGTTCGGCAGATTTGGCCCTTCAGCTCTAGTTTTATTTTTATTATTTCTAAATTATTACTTTGAGTTAAAATCGAATATTTCAAAATGGCCGTGAAGTGGCGCTGGCTTTTATAAATTTGATAACCTAACTTATCCTACACTTATACTACTACTAACTGTATGTACCTGGCCTTGCTCGGAGTTGCTAGTTTAATTCGTAGTATTATCACAATCGGAAAATGAATAAACCAATTGGTCAACAGGATAACTGTATTTTCTTATTGGCTTGAATAATACAATAAGTTTGTTCGAATGGATGGAATCATTAACATCAACCAAGTTACCACGCCAAACGCCATTGCCACCGAAACAGAACATTGAACGTTGAAATTTGACTTTGTGATGCTATTGTCCGACGGCCATTTAATGATTCTTCGCTAAGACGCCACCATTTGGAATACATTTTCAGCATCGCCAAAACCTTGCTTCACATAAAATGCTGGGTCTGTATAAAACTGATTTTCTTTTCACAATGCACCGTCCCAATCATTAACAGCAACGTTTGCTCGAACCCTGCGTTGAAATTCCTTTTTGGGTTGCTGCTGTCGGCGACGGCCACTCGCCAACGCTGCAGCTGACTAAAGAGCGTCTTCATGCTACTATGTATGCTTCGCTGCGTCCGCTCTGCGTGAAATCTTGTTCTAACTGAGGATCAAATACCAAGAACCAAATCCACAAGTTGCTTGATTTTGATGTCTGTGCTTGCGATGAGTTAGGGACAGAAGGTCGAAGGGACAAAAGGCCAAATGACAAAAGGTCGAAAGAAAAAAGGTCGGATGGTCAAATGGTCGAAAAGGACAAAAGGTCGAAAGGTAAAAAAGAAAAAAGAAAAAAAGAAAATGGTCGAGAAGGACTTTCTTCTTCCTTCCTTTTTCTTCCTTCTTCTTCATTTTCCTTCTTCTTTTTTCCTTATTTTTTCCTTCTTTCTACATATCTTTTCCTTCTTGTTCTTTCCTACTTTCTTCTTGTACCATTTCTTCCTTCTTTCATCTTTCTTTTTACTTTTTCCTTCTTCCGTCTATCTTTTTCCGTCGTTTTTCACCCTTCTTCCTTGAAAAAAGAAGAAATTCATTTTATCTGTCATTATTTTTTGTTCTTCTTTTTTCTTCCTTCTTCTACTTTGTTTTTTCCTTTTTATTTCTTCCGTTTTCCATGTTCCTTCTCCCTTCCACCTTTATTCTTCAACCTTTTTCCTTTTTCTTCTGCCTTCTCCGTTCTCCTTACTTCAATTTTTTCCTTTCTCCCTTGCTTTTTCTTCTTTCTTTCTACTTCCTTCATCCATCTTCATTCTTCTCTTGAAAGGAGGCTTCCGAGCCTCTTGAAAGAAGGCTTCCGAGCCTCTTGAAAGGAGGCTTCCGAGCCTCTTGAAAGGAGGCTTCCGAGCCTCTTGAAAGGAGGCTTCCGAGCCTCTTGAAAGGAGGCTTCCGAGCCTCTTGAAAGGAGGCTTCCGAGCCTCTTGAAAGGAGGCTTCTGAGGCCTCTTGAAAGGAGGCTTGAGCCTCTTGAAAGGAGGCCTGAGCCTCTTGAAAGGAGGCCTGAGCCTCTTGAAAGGAGGCTTCTGAGCCTCTTGAAAGGAGGCTTCCTGAGGCCTCTTGAAAGGAGGCTCTGAGCCTCTTGAAAGGAGGCTTCTGAGCCTCTTGAAAGGAGGCTTCCTGAGCCTCTTGAAAGGAGGCCTGAGCCTCTTGAAAGGAGGCTTCTGAGCCTCTTGAAAGGAGGCTTCTGAGCCTCTTGAAAGGAGGCTTCTGAGCCTCTTGAAAGGAGGCTTCTGAGCCTCTTGAAAGGAGGCTCTGAGCCTCTTGAAAGGAGGCCTGAGGCCTCTTGAAAGGAGGCCTGAGCCTCTTGAAAGGAGGCCTGAGCCTCTTGAAAGGAGGCTTCTGAGCCTCTTGAAAGGAGGCTTCCTGAGCCTCTTGAAAGGAGGCTTCCTGGAGCCTCTTGAAAGGAGGCCTGAGCCTCGTGAAAGAAGGCTTCCCTAGTAGCACGCAGGAGGCTTCTGAGGCCTCTTGGAAGGAGGCTCTGAGGCCTCTTGGAAGGAGGCCTGAGCCTCTTGAAAGGAGTCTTCTGGGTCTCTTGAAAGGAGGCTTCTGAGTCTCTTGAAAGGAGGCTTCTGAGCCTCTTGAAAGGAGGCTTCTGAGCCTCTTGAAAGGAGGCTCTGAGCCTCTTGAAAGGAGGCTTCTGAGCCTCTTGAAAGGAGGCTTCTGAGCCTCTTGAAAGGAGGCTTCTGAGCCTCTTGAAAGGAGGCTTCTGAGCCTCTTGAAAGGAGGCTTCTGAGCCTCTTGAAAGGAGGCTTTGAGCCTCTTGAAAGGAGGCTTCTGAGCCTCTTGAAAGGAGGCTTCTGAGCCTCTTGAAAGGAGGCTTCTGAGCCTCTTGAAAGGAGGCTTCTGAGCCTCTTGAAAGGAGGCCTGAGGCCTCTTGAAAGGAGGCTTCTGAGCTCTTGAAAGGAGGCTTCTGAGGCCTCTTGAAAGGAGGCTTCTGAGCCTCTTGAAAGGAGGCTTCTGAGCCTCTTGAAAGGAGGCTTCTGAGCCTCTTGAAAGGAGGCTTCTGAGCCTCTTGAAAGGAGGCTTCTGAGCCTCTTGAAAGGAGGCTTCCTGAGCCTCTTGAAAGGAGGCCTGAGCCTCTTGAAAGGAGGCCTGAGCCTCTTGAAAGGAGGCCTGAGCCTCTTGAAAGGAGGCTTCTGAGCCTCTTGAAAGGAGGCCTGAGCCTCTTGAAAGGAGGCTCTGAGCTCTTGAAAGGAGGGCTGAGCCTCTTGAAAGGAGGCTTCTGAGCCTCTTGAAAGGAGGCTCTGAGCCTCTTGAAAGGAGGCTTGAGCCTCTTGAAAGGAGGCCTGAGCCTCTTGAAAGGAGGCTTCTGAGCCTCTTGAAAGGAGGCTTTGAGCCTCTTGAAAGGAGGCTTCTGAGCCTCTTGAAAGGAGGCCTGAGCCTCTTGAAAGGAGGCTTCTGAGCCTCTTGAAAGGAGGCTTCTGAGCCTCTTGAAAGGAGGCTTCTGAGGCCTCTTGAAAGGAGGCTTCTGAGGCCTCTTGAAAGGAGGCTTCTGAGCCTCTTGAAACGAGGCTTGAGCCTCTTGAAAGGAGGCTTCTGAGCTCTCTTGAAAGGAGGCTCTGAGCCTCTTGAAAGGAGGCTTCCAAGCCTCTTGAAAGGAGGCTTCTGAGCCTCTTGAAAGGAGGCTTCCTGAGCCTCTTGAAAGGAGGCTTCTGAGCCTCTTGAAAGGAGGCTCTGAGCCTCTTGAAAGGAGGCTTCTGAGCCTCTTGAAAGGAGGCTTCTGAGCTCTCTTGAAAGGAGGCTTTTGAGCCTCTTGAAAGGAGGCTTCTGAGCCTCTTGAAAGGAGGCTTCTGAGCCTCTTGAAAGGAGGCTTCTGAGCCTCTTGAAAGGAGGCTTCCGAGCCTCTTGAAAGGAAGCTTCCGAGCCTCTTGAAAGGAGGCTTCCGAGCCTCTTGAAAGGAGGCTTCCGAGCCTCTTGAAAGCAGGTATGTGCGTTGAAAGACAGACATCAAACTCGTGCAACTTACGGGCTGGGCTCAAATCCTCAGTTCAATTAAGATAGTGGTCCCCAGCATGCTCACTATCAAGGGCCGCACAACGATTTTGAACAGTTGAAGCGGGCCACAGTATATTTGTAACATTTGTTTTTTATGTCATATCGAATTTAACACGACAATTGACACGATTGTTGATAGTGAACGTATTTTATGGAGTTAAAACTCAAGCAATTTCCTATTGAATTTGGCAAATCCTAACTTATTTGAAGAATGAAAATATTCTTTTTGCAGACATGACAATATTATTTTTATCTGTCGTTCAACATTTATATCGTTTAAATCTGCGAAAAAATACACATCTTCTATTTTCATATCCCGAGGTTTGCCGTAGACTTACATGACATCTATTAGGTGATGAATTTAATAATCATGTAAATCATGGCTCATGGTTTGTATGGCGGCTCAACGGCTCAACGGCTTTGTATGGTGGGCATAAAACCCCCCCCAAAGACTAAATTTCTATAAGAATGTTTTTTTTCGAGAAAAATTTTTTTAGAAACCACCCTTACGTCCAACTGGTGCTCGTATTTAGGACCAACAACCTCCTACTTTTTTTTCTCATTCGTTGCTCTTTGACACTCCACATTAACCCTGTGGTACCAAGTACAAATACATGGCCGGCATGTCGCGACTAGAGCGTGTGAGGCCATTAATGCAAGCATGGAGACATATTTTCAAGACTTCTTTTCCATAAACATTCCTACACACATGACCAGGCACCCAAAATATAATCCACTACTTCAAAAGATTGTCTCGAATAAAACAGCATCCGACCACCCGCAATGTAAATTGTCTCATCCTCCACGCACTTCCGACAAGGGTATCGATTTTTCGCCACAAAACAACAACTACCTAAGAGATAAATCTGCAGCACGTTACCTGAAAGCCAATTTCCCTATCCAGCGGGGCTTTTGTCGGCAAAGCTACTCCCACATCCTTATTGCTTCCAAGTTGTACACCCTTGCTTGATGTCTCTGACATGGTTCTCCGGTACGCACATGCGGTAGCCGAAAGGTCGACACCCACCCATATGATGATACCCATCATCCGACCACGCACGGCAACTTTAGCTCTTCGAGACATCTCACGCAATTTTCGTAACTTCGCCGGTCTCGAAAGCAATAAAACAGCCATTACCGGCATTAGAGGGTGTAAAATTTAAATGACGTGTAAATAAATGCGAAAGCTTCTTCCGTTTATTACCCGGACCTTTGGGTGTGGAAAGGCATCGCACGGCATGTGGTGGCCTTCCGAGGCACGTGTTACGGAATGGGCCTGGCATCCCATCTGCTTCCCCGGTGCGTGTGCGTAGGACTGATATAAACACACCAATAACATTAGAAGAATGTTCAGCAAATACTTCCGGAACTTTGAACAAGATCAAAAGTTTTTGATGTGAGTTTCCGCCTGCCGGGTTCTTAATTTCCCGGGTAGAAGGTGGAGGGATCCATGTGCTGTGCTTGGAACTGGAATAAATGACGACTAATTGGAATTCAAATTGAATTTAGTTAGCTTAAAATTCATGCATGGAGACCTTCGCGGAAATCGTGTACAGCTTTTCGTTTCAATTTTTTTGTAGCATATCGATCCGCTCGATTCGACCCATAAGCACGTTTGGAGCGAACCTTTGGATACCCGTCAGGTGGAATGAAGATTTTAACATTCCAACCATTACGTGCAATTTCCCCGAAAGGTGTTTGTAAACAAGGCCATAACCTTTTGGTTCTCGTTGCCGAAACTGGTCCCTTGTGCCAAAATTGAGCTTAACGGTGTTGATCGTAAAACTGCAGCTCCTATGGCAGCAGGTAGCGTGGGTTGGATGCTGACACTCATGTTGCCTGGTGCCGAGTTTACCCATCGGTCTTCGGTGCGAGCCATAAGGCGTTCGCCTGTGTGCGAAAGTCTGCAGCTACTGCAGAGCCAGCCGAAGCGATTAATCTAAATTCCACAGTATTTGACGGGTTGTTTGGCAGACGAAGAAAAAGCGATTCGATAATGCTCGGAGTGTCTGTTTTGGGATTTCAACCAAAATCAAGGGTGGTGAGATTGGACCAAAATAAAACAGCAAGCATTACCAATAGAAAATTCAAGTTCCCATATGCTTATTATGAGAAAATATATATTTTTGAATTGTCGATGTTTTTCCGACTTCCGTACATCGAATTATGCTTTTGAATTGAATGACATCTTGGATGAATTGTCCATAATAACAGAGGACTTTACACAATCATTTGTTACTCCGAGTACGATAATGAAAAGATTTGAACCAAATTGCGCTTCTTCAAGATGAGTATTATGCGACAGACAAACAGACATAACACATTGCATATTCACTCATTGAATTCATTGTCGTTCAAACACTAAAGACATCTGTTGATTTCAGTTAGTTGAGCAAAGTGTAGCAGTCAGGAAAATTGTGAATAAATTTGTAAATAGCTTTGGTGTATAAGGTAGATTGTAAGAATTTGCATCTTTCAATCGCCAATAAAATGTATATAATTGTCCCTCGACGTAGGCAAACGGGCACTAACCAAATAGCCATCCTCCAAGGTCGAGGCCATTTGTTTTTCGGATAAGGTGGGAGAGGGAAAGCAGCACAACTTTCGTGTCGGATTATCCATCGTACCAATAAGGTCACGATCATACACGAAGGGAGTCGGGAAATTACGTATTTCCGGTTGTGTCCGAGCCCACCTTCCTTGATCTGAGGATTCACGGGCTCAATCATTTCGTCCGTGATCATCCAATAAGTTGGAGGTGTCCGCGTTGGTTTAGTAATGTTTCGTTGTGCATAAGTATGAACCCTTTAGTGACGTTAAGGGTAATTAATTAATTGAATAATTTGTTCGTTTCATAGTAGGCCAAGATTAAGTGTGCGTTGCAAGATTGTGTGCGGTAGTAGAGAACAATTATAAAGAGAAAGGTTAATTGACGTGCTCATAGTGTGATGTTTAGTGCTTGTGCTCAAATTGTTCGTCCAGCCAGATTGGCGTGTATTTTCCCATCCGCAGCAATCACATCGTACCCCAACGCGACATTTCTCCCCGACGGACGAAATATTCCTGGCGATCGTCACCTGCTAGAAGCGGACCGATCCGTCGCCATATCGGTCCGAGAGAAGGCCAGGGGACCTCCACGTGGACGAGATCCACCAGCCGGTCCGTAAAACCGCCGGCTAGCAACCACCATCGCGATCACGTCTCGTCAGCTTCATTAAGAAGCGTCATCGCCGGCGTCAACAAGCCGGGAGCGTCGACCCCACCGGCAGGTCATCGACTGGGTCAGTAAGCCCAAACAAACCGGTGAGTCAGCAAACCTTTTTTGATTGAAGTGCGGCGTCCGAGGAGGGCGCCGCGGAGGAATGTTTTTTGTGCCAGTCTTAGACTGAAGAGCCATCTAATGTGCTAATAGAAGCCGAAACATATTTCGCGAGTCGCAATCCACCGACGACCGCTTGGGTCCGCCATCACGGACCCGTGAAAACATGCGTGCGTGAGACGGTTTGCCACCACCGAAAATTATCGTCGAGTAGCAGGAGCGCAGGCTAGTTAGCAGCTAAGCTGCGCAGAAAAATGACGTCACTGTAAACATAAAGCGCAGAGCACACAGTCAGAATATAGAGAGAGAGCTACACACTTAGCTCATTTTACAGTATTCGGTAAATTTTACCGAAATCTCAACCGCGGAACTGTTCGGTAAATTAATTTACAGATTTTTTGTAATTTTTTCCATTGCTCAACTGTCAAAATCACCGAAAATCAGTAAAATAATTTACCGAACAGTTCAGCGGTTGAGATTTCGGTAAAATTTTACGGAAGTCGGCGATTTATTTTAAGTGTGAAGGGAAGAGAAAACGCACACAAAATAGGAGATAGACATGAATGGAACGAACACAAATGTTAAACGAACGAAACACAAACCCCGAACCAATATGTGCCCCTGTTAGTATTAAGTTAATAAATATGCAATGTGTTTGCCTTAATAAAATGTTTCTCTGTAGTCCCCCTAGCTATTTGATTGAGTAATTGTGTTTAACGTCACAGCGCGATATTGTTTATTAGTTTTCGAGTCCCGTCCTCCAAAGGGGCTGTCCACAAACCACGTAGACCGAAATTTCACATTTTCAAACCCCCCCTCTCCCCTAGTAGACTTTCGTAGACTTTTCCGAAACCCCTCCCCCCCCCAATTGAAGTATACGTAGACTTTTCCAAATTTTACAAAATATCATATGTGATTAGACAATTAATATCTAAATCCAATTTAATCCTCAGTCCACTGCTCCGGAAATCAAACCTCCAAGTCAATTAATTTAATTTCTGTTGAATTTGATTACTCCTAGGGGTGTGCACCACCGCTGCCGTCACTTTTGCATCGGCGCGCTAAAAATTTGTCACGCATCTCTCCACACCGGCTCAAATTTGTAGAAAACCGAAGAATTTTCAGAATTTTAAGTTTAAATGAACATTCTGAAATATTTCCTGTGGAATTTGGAATGGTTTCCTACGTTTTTGCAGATTTGGAGCAATTTCCTGAGATTTTTTTTTAATTGTAAGACATTCCAAAGACTTTTCCGAATAATTTGCGGTGAAAATTATAGGAATTTTCTGTTGAAATATTGGTGAATTTCTCTTAAAAATATCGAATAATTTTTCATGAAAATTGCTGAGGCTTTCTTACAAAAAATGCATTTTTTGCGGAAACTCAAAGAGTTTTTGATGGGAAATTCAAAAAATTTCTCGTGGAAATTTTCAACGGTTTTCTTAGAAATTCCTAAGATTTTTCATTGATTATTCCAAAGAATTTGCATTAGAACTCCCAAAGAAATTGCCGTAAAATATACGAAGAGTTTCCCATGGACATTTCGGAGAATTTCGCTTATATATCCAAAAAATTCCTCGCGAAAATTCCGAAGAATTTTCGAAATTAAGAAAAATTTCCCAGAAAGTCTTCAGTGAAGGGTTTCTTGCGGAAATTTCGCGGAATTCCCCGTTGAAGTGCGACATAATTTCCCGTGAAAATTCTAAGGAATCACTTGTAGTTTCCAAAGAAGCTCAGCACAGAAGAATTTCCTGAGAATATCCATATGGTTTTAAGCCGAAGTTCAGACTATTACTTCAGTGAAATTCATTAGATTATTTCGATTAAGTCTTGCAAACAAAATCTGGGAAAATCCTAAAAAACAATCAAACAAGGGAACTTGGCACATAAATTCTGTATCTGCTTCTGTATAAATTGTTTTCCAAAAAAAAAAAAAAAGTCTACGTAAACTTTTGGTATACCCCCCCGTCCCCCTTCGTAGACTAACGTAGACTTTTTCGAAACCCCTCCCTCCTCCTCAAGAGTCTACGTGGTTTATGGACAGCCCCGATTGAAAAATTGATTCAAAACTGATTTTTTGGAAGCGAAATGAAGTTGAGATCGTTTAGACTTGCTTATGCACTGTGTGTCTGTTTTTGCTGTAGCATCTCGAGCATTACACTTGTTTTAGACGATTTTATGTCACATAAAATCTGCCTGGAATCCGAAATGTCTGGCATTGTGGATGATTTCTCTTTTTCTCTTTTTGATGCCAAAAAGTCTGACAGTGCCAGATATGTCTGGCATAATGGCAACCCTGATCATGGCTTGTTATGATTCATAACAGTTTTTTTCCTTTCTTTTATCATTGTTCGTTATCTATTGAGAGTGTTTCCTGCAAACCCTGGGCAGAACTACGGCCATGATTCCTACAGTTTTTCGTCCAAGAATCCTATATGGAATTCGTTTACGACTCCGATTGGAATCCATAGAGGAATTCGAGTCCATCGATTAGAATTCCGAGTGGGAATTTTGGTATCGGGATACATTGTTAGCCATGGAATTGGGATGCATATTTGAGAGTGGGACTGTGTGTGGGAGCTCCTGTGGAATCCATTCCGGACCAAGGGTATAGCAAAAGAGGACAGCACACCCCCCCCCCCTAAATGGTGAAAAGATTGAACGGGTACAGAAATGAATTCCCTTAAACATGTGCACGATACGATCCAATCATATTCAGACATAGGTGGGTGAAATTCAAAAGATTCCCAAAAACTTATTAGTGTATCCAGTATCCATAATATATGAAAGTTCAAAACAACTCGAAACATTTCGGGCTCAAGAATTCTCATTGAAATAATTCTAAGCTCCCCTGGGAACATTTGAATTCCTCCGTGAAGTTATCCACAAATTCCTCTGAAAATAGTACGAAAATCCTTCTCATGTAATTGTAATTCTCCTTATCTAGAAACCCGTCAATAAATATTTTTTTTAGGAAATTCATGAGGAAATTCCTTGAAGATTTCTTTGCTTCTCTCCAAGTTTTATTTCTAGAGATTTCTTTGGCTATTCTTCCATAAAAATCTCCGCCATTTATTTAAAAAATGCATTCGAAAGTTCCCTCAAGAATACGTACGGATTTACCTCGCAAAATTCCACCAGAAGTTTCTTCATCAATTTGTGACGGAAATCCTCCGATTTCGTTCCATAATTTTCTTGGAACTTCTCCGGGCATTCCTCCAGGAACTCTTCCTTTTATTCCTCCGGGCAGAGATGCTTCCTGAACAGAATATGAGCCAAGAGCGAGCCTTGGTGTTCTTAGTTATGAACTCTGAACACAGTTCAGTGTGCACTGGGTTAGTACGCAAGCTAAACGATCATGGTAACTAAGATTCTTTAGATTTGGAACTATGCAAAAAGATACGAGCATGCTTGATTTCTATCCGTTAGATGCCTACGTGTTCCATTTCTAGCCGAAAATGTGTAGCATGCCATCGCTTGAATTTGTTTTCTTAAGATACAAGTTGCTAAGGTAGGTCAGTGCTCTTGATCAGTGTGAAGTGTTCAGAACGTTTTGAACACGAACATTTTTTCACAGAAGTTCATTTCGGAGTTCATCCAGGAGTTCTTACGAAAGTTCCCCCGAAAATTCTTCCTGTAGTTCTTCAAGAAATTTCTCCAGAAGTTCCACCGACAGTTCCTCCGGGAATTCCTCCAGAAATTCATTCGGGAGTTCCTCCAGAAATTACTCTGGGAGTTCCTTCTCAGAGGAACACCCGGAGGAACTGCTCGTAAAACTCCCGGAGGTATTCTCGTAGAAACTGCCGGTAGATCGCTCGGAGGAATCCCCGAAGGAACTGCCGGAGGAACTCCTATAAGAACTCCCGCAGGAAGTTCCAGAGAAACTATCAGAAAAACTTCGTGATGAATTTTTGAAGAAATCCTAAAGGATTTCCTGAAAAAGTCTGAATGATTTCCTGGTAGAGCTACTGGTGGAACTTCCGGAGAAAATCTCGGAGGAATTCACGAAGGAACTTCTGGAGGCATTTCTGAAGAAATTCCCGGGAGAATTTCAAAGCCAGTGAAGCTACCAGAAGAATTCTCGGAAAAAATCTTGAAGAATTCATGCTATAGACAAATCTCGTCTAGCTGAAACCTTTGTAGGGGTATGTAGCTGGACCATCATAATCATCAGAGGACCTCCCGGAGAGTTCCCTGAGGAGCTCCCAGAGAAATTCTCGGAGGAGCTTCTGGAGGATTTTTCATATAAATTCCTGAAGATGCCTTAATGAATTCCAGAAAGAAAGCCAGAATGAATCCCCGGAGGAAATTCTGGAAAAAATCCCGTAAGAATTTTCAAAGCAACCCCCGTAGGAACTGCCGATAGAAGTACCGGAATAATTCTCGGAGGATATCCTGGAAGAGTTCTTGGAGGAACTACCGGTGAAACTCCTGGGAGAATTCCCGGAGGAATTTTTGGAGAAACTCCTGGAGGATATCCCAGTGGAATCTTGGAGTTTTCACCGGAATTCTTTCAGGATTTCTTTAGGAATTAATCTAGGAATTATTCCGAAAATTCCATTGTTGATTTCATTTTCTGTATAATTTCTTATAAATTTTCGGTGGAATTCCTGAGGAAATTCTTTGAAACTTTCACGGAAAATTTTATGTAATTTACACATTTTTCGCTAAATTCTCAGGAATGTTTACTGGCAATTCTGCTGAATTTCCTCGGAATATTATTAGGTATTGCATGGTGCAACTTTTCAGAAATTTTTATGAGAAACAGCACGTAAGAATTATCTCGAGAATTCCCTGTAGAACATGTAAATAAGTTCTTGGAGTAAATAATGGTGGAATTTTCGGATCAATTCCCGGCGAAATTGATGGTGGAATTCCTAAAGACATTGCCAAAGAAGGATAGGATTTCATGGGAAATTTCTCAGATATCGTTGGTATCTAAAGCAATTTTTTTACTAATGCGCTCGACGAGGATTTACATATTTTCGCCTGTGGATATTTTCTAAATATATCACTGTGTCAGCATTACAAGTGCATGCGTGCGTTTAACGCAACACTGTGGGCTGCTGCATCAAATTGTTTTAGCTCAATTAGAGATGTCAGCTAATTCCGCTGGTTGTTGATGATTCCAACTTTTCGAAAGATTTTATGTCTAACATGCTATAATTGCGACCTCTCAATCCCGTTCGGTTGTTTTTCGTCTAATACGCTATCGACTGGTTTCAACCTTTTAGGTGACTCTGCGTCGATTAGTGTACAGGTGCGATTGTTGATTGATTAACAGTCGAAGGGTTCGCAATTCATTGTAAGCACCATAACATAAAAGATGGATGGTTTTACAAATTACGATATTTTATTCAGGAATAGATTGACACTCTTATAAATAGGTCGGTTTTGAAAACAAACACGAAAATAATTAAAACTTTGTTAGTCTTTGAAACCATGTAACGGTCATATTAAATTATCAAATAACGACCATGGTCTTTCGATTTCGGACTATTGATCGTCCAGGCCGATTGATAGTTTAGCATAGTAAATGAAATAATAACATTAAGAACTTTTTTTATACCAATCATTTGCGGCCATTTTTTATTTTGCTTCACCCTTCTGATTTTCAATATGGCATCGGGGATCGATTTTAGATTTCCAGTCATCAATCTACAGATCAATATTAATTAATTTCACCTATGATTTTATTAGCATTAGCTTTATTATTGAGCAGTTTCATAGGTTGTGCAAGCCTACACTATTGTACACGGGTAGTATGTATCACTTTCGTCCGTAACCACAGAAAAAGATTTGGGATTAATCTTTGTTTCTTAGAGGAAAGCAATACGTTTTTCAACAGTTGAGATCTGTCCAGGCCACGACTTTACAAATGCTGAGGAAAGGGGATGTATAGTTAGTTGGACACATACTCCAGAAAGATGTAGAGAACTCTACGATCTCTCATAAGTGTTACAAGAGTTTTTTTTTCGAGGGGTTGGAAGGGCTTAACAATGAGAAACGTTTGGTGAACGTTAATATATATACAAAAATTTGATTATCGCACTTACTGTGTTCAATTATGTGGTAGACAGAGTACTCTATAACTGGTTCCCGAGGAATGGGATTTCCAAAATGGAGAAATACATACAAATTGCAGATAATTATGTAAAATGAGTTCCTGCCGATTGTGACGCTTCAATCGTCCGCTTCAACCTGTCGCCCAGCACACACGACTTACCTGTTCGACGGATGGTACGAGAAAGAGGCCGACTTCCTCGCGTAGCAGTGCTCGAGCTCTATGATGCCGACGCGCACATATCGCCGTTGAACGCCATGCCGTTGATGTGCCTCCTGTCGGTTACTACATTCGTAACGGGCGCAGGGGTGTGCGACCCCAATGCGTTATATTTACTGTAGGGTTACCAACTACCATCTCACATCCCACTTCTTCTCAGGAGAAAAAAAGGTAAACAAGGTTAACCTGAAATAATTCATTAATTGTTTATTACAATACATCGTTTAAGCTTTTGTGTTCATTAAAAGTTTGATAATTTGAATTAAAGTTTACAAATAGTAAAGTATTTAATTGATAGCTGTAACGGGAAAAAAAGGAAACAGTTCGATCATAAATCCATATTTTGTAAGCAAAGATATATTCACCTGGACGTGGAATTTCCAATGAACTCACGTAGTTGTCCAAGTAGGCTGGTGTCCTTCTATTCCTCTTAGGTCGATGTTCCGACAGGATCACTTCGTCTTCCTCTTCTCCAGCTCTTCCGGATCGATGTACTTCGGGCAGTGTTCCTTCCTCCGGGTTACATGTTCTTTTTACTTCGCTGTTCAAATGGCGTTCAGGGCTGCGCCAAGCGTAAATCCGTTTTGTTTGCGATACGTGTCGTTTTATTGTCGTCCCCTCGTCATCAACAAGCAATAGATTTCCGTTTTCCTCTTCCAACACCGTATACCTTTTAATGCAAACCTTGTTTCTCCTTTCGATCGTACAGGACGTTCAACAACTACATTGTCCCCGGCTTAACTTGGCATTTTCGAGCATTGCGACGGATGTCCGCATGATATTTTCCTTGTAGTTTAGCTTCCCTATCCATTCCGTTTAGGAGTTCATCATCGAGATTTAGCTTCGTCCTATCTAATAGTGGCAAACCTCGCATAACCTTCCGTCCCAGCATTACCTCTTCGGGTGCTACTCCTGTGACTGCGTTTGCAGCGGCGTTATGTGCACGGACTGCTGACTGAAGTTCGACCTCGTAGCTAGTTCCATCCGTGGAAGCTACGGCCATGGCCTTGTTGATTATCTTCATGTAATTTTCAACAAGGCCGTTTTGCTGTGGGTAAAGCGGTGTTGAAAATATTGTTGTGATACCTCTTTCGGAACAATATGTTTTGTACTCCTCTCCATTAAACGGAGGACCATTGTCACTTTTAATGTTTTTTTGAAAACCTTCTCTGTCAAAAATGCTTTCGAGCACTTTCTTTGTGTGCGCAAAACTTGTTGATCTCACTGGTCGTGCAATCAAATATCGGGATCTATAGTCTACCACTACTAGAATGTTAACGCCTCCGAATTTCGCGTATGGTCCATTAAAGTCTAATGCAATGGTGTCCCAAACAGTTTCTGGGGCAAAAATTCGTTTCAACGGTGTAGGTTTTTCAGGCCTTCCATTCACGGTGCACATTCTACAGCTTTTGACCCAATTATCTGCGTCCTTCTGTAAATCTGGCCACCAAACTCTTCCTCTAAGTATGCTCTTAAATTTCGCAGTTAGTGGATGCCCATCATGGGCGACTTCTAGTGTTCTTTGCCGGAGTTCATTGGGAATCACAGCGCAACCATTTTTAACCAATATTCCATTTTTTTCATATAAATCCTCTCCGACTGATTTATACCTGCGAAGTTCTTCGGGCCATTCTCCCGTCTCCAAAGCTTGGAAAACCAGTTGTAAAGTGTTATCCCGTGCCGTTGCTTTCCGAATTTCATTTTCGGTCAAGAAATCTACAGCGTTTGCTTCCAATCTTGCGATTTCCCAGGGACTGGAACTCTCGTCAAAAGGACCATCGGTACCCTCGTACAATCGAGACGACGGGTCAGCTATATTTTCCTTTCCTCTCACGTACTGTACGTCGTAACTGTAAGGGCTCAGTCTCAGTGCCCATCCATCTGCTCTCGTAAGGGCTCTTCTGGAGTTTTCGCGACATCTGTTCAGTACAAACGTAACGCCCCTCGCATCTGTACGCAATCTAAAGTGTTTTCCCAGCAGAAAGTATGAGAAATGTTCAACAGCCCATACGGTACTAAGTGCCTCTCTTTGATTTTGAGGGTATCGCTTTTCTGTTGGTGTTAATGCTTTTGAAGCAAAGCTTATCACACGATGTTCATGGTTTTCCAATTCTTGCACAAGAACAGCGCCCAATGCATTTGGAGACGCATCCGTATAAAGGTAAGTTTTATCGGAGTTGGAAAAATACCCCAACGAGACAGTGCAGTTCATTATCTTTTCTTTGATAAGATCGAAAGCAGCGCTTTGTTGCGTTCCCCAGCTCCACTCTTTAGCTGAAACCAAGCTCCACAGAGGGTTTGTAATGCATGCGAAATCTTGAATGTAGGGGCTGATGAATGAAGCAAGACCAAGGAAACTTCTTAATTCGGAGACAGTTTTTGGGTACCGGAATTGGCGAATGCTTTTGATTTTGGCTTCATCGATGTGGAAACCGTTCTCATCTAGTTCGTGACCTAGGAAACTGATACGAGTTTTATCCAATTCACATTTTTCCTCATTTAACGTAAGATTGTTCGACCTTAAAATCTCCATTACGCGAGCAACTGTGATATGCAACTCATCTAATGTCGCAGCGAATATTAAAATATCGTCAATGTATACTATAACATTGTCAAAATCCTTCAAAATACGAGTCATTTCCCTTTGGAATATTTCTGGCGCGCAGTTTACCCCAAACATCAATCTTGTGAAACGATACATTCCGTTTTCTGTAAGGAATGTCGTTAGATCCCGAGATTCCTTGCAAAGTTCGAGATGGTAATATGCGCTAGTGAGATCCAATTTTGAGAAAAACTTTGCTCCATGTAGTTTAACTTTCATGTCGTTCATCAAAGGAAGGGGATAATACTCGCGTTTTATGGCTCTATTCGGAGCCCGCATATTCACCACAAGCCTGAAGTCGTCTTTACCTTTAGCGACAGCAGACATACCACTAATCCATTGAGGTGCTTTCTCAACTCTTTCTATTATACCCCGGGCCTCCATTTCCTGTAGTCTCTGTTTGGCCGCCTGGCGGAATGCAGCGGGAACGTTGTAGTAAGCGTTTCTTTCTGGTGGAACGGATTTATCTACGCTAAACTTAACCATTACTCCGGGCATTTTCGGAAATATATCTGTTTTGTTTTGCTTCTCGCAATTATGCACTCTTGCACCGACTTCTAGCAAACGCATATCATTTGCCGTTTCACGTCCCAGTAACGAACGATTTCCATCCGGTATTACTAAGAATTCTGCGCTAACAATGGGTTTCCCAATGAAACTCGACTCCACTTTTGCTCTGAACACATGTTTCACTGCCATCGGTCTGTTTGCAGCAAAAGCACGAACTTCCGTTAATAGTGAGCGATCCACAAATTCAAGAGTAACAGACCCTTCGAAAACTCTTCCGACAATTTTTCCCAATCCTTACCACCAATCACGTTCACATCAGCTCCAGAGTCTACAAGAAACTGTATTGGTGTTGATGACCCAACTCGGCATTCTATAAGCACGTCTTCGAGAGTTAAAACGGAGACGCACTGCGAATTGAAAATAAATTGAAACGAATAGCAATTTCAGTTTTCCAACGATAATTCAATGTTTATTAATAATTAAAAGAACTTGTGAAACGAGTTTACAGTAAGCGAAGCAATAATGAACATAAGACAGTTTCTGTAGTGAAATAGATTTATACCTTCTCCTCAAATGGTCTCTTTGGGGACTGTTTCGGTGAATTCTGATTGGGCTCAGGCTGAAAACTTGCGCTCTTAACGGAACTGATACTCCTCTTTCGACAAGCTGCGGCAAAATGACCCTTCATTTTGCATACATTGCATCTCCTAGTTTTAGCCGGACACGATCGTGGGTCTGGGTGCGCTGTTCGATTGCATCTGTAGCACAGATTCGATCTTCCTTGCGTAGCTTCAGTCGAGTGTTGATCGACGTGGTTCGATCCGCGATATGCTCGTTTACGATTGGCGCCTGCTGGATAGACAATCCTGTTCACCGCAAACACCTCCGATTCAGCTGGACGCTCTTCGTCTGCCTTTTCATACGACTCATTACGAGTTGCCGCTTGTAGGATAACTCCGGTATCGTGCCCATAAGTACGCGCTGTTCTTGCCAGTTCTTGATTGGTCATACCCTTCAGAAGCTGTGTGCGAACGAATCTGTTCTGATCGTCCAAATGGTAACCACATGATCGAACTTTTTCCATTAGGCGTGCGTGGTAGCAAACTATTGATTCACCTTTAGCCTGATGCATCATCAAGAAGGCCTCATGTTCTGCAGAGCTGTCAGTCATTGTTCTTAAGTATTCGCCTATATTGCGTACGAAACTGTTGTAGCACAGGGGATCTTTTAAGTTGGGTCTTAGGCCAGCAGCACGTACTATCGTTTGCAACGATTCACCCATGGCGAGAAAAAGCAATTGAGTGCGTCGCATCGGATCGTTGGCATTGCTAAATGATGCTGCTATCTCGAATGTTTCCAAATATTTTTGCCAGGTTTCCCACATTTCTCTTGCCGGTACGTTGCTCGGGAACGGTTTGATATGGTCCCATCGAATATTGAGAGTTGGTTCTCGATTTAAATCGGCCGTTTCCGGTACGAACCAGGAGTTATCATTGCTTCGGCTAGTCTGTGAGCTTGCCCGGTCCTGTGCTCCGCGATGTTGATCCAAGATTGCTTGCGTTAGATCAACAAAGGCACGTTCCAAGCGATCCATCCTACCGCTGTCATTAGATTCTTTCGTATGATCGTTATGTATTTTTCTTGGATCTTCGTGACCATTGCTTTCTACGGTCTCAAACGCCAAGGGCTCCGGGACTGTATCTTCCGTACTAGAGTCGTCGCTGTCAAGTTCAATGGGAGCTCGAACGTATTGTCCTTTCGACATCTTTGCGCTTTATCCCTATCAATCAAGCAAAATATTCCTTTTTAGGACACACAGAAACTTCACTATTAAAAAGAAAGGGACACTTTCCGTATGCGAATATTAAGTAATAAGCAGTTCTATTATCAATACAGCCTGAGACAAGCGTAAAAACAGTCGTCCTAACATGCCACAATCTTCTGTTAAAGGTAAAACCAAGATAAGTGAATCTGATATTCGCTTTTATCGAAAAACAGTAAGATTGCATTGTATATTGTAAATTTATCTTGTAATCCGTTAACGTCGAAAAACAAGCCTTGCATTTGAGAAATTCCATTCGAAGTCACAATTATAAACCATAAGCACAACAAATAGTTGCTCCAATAAACTGGAGATCACTTGTAATTGCATCAGTGACCACGTTTTACCCTTCAGACAACCAGTGAGAATAGAGAAAACAAACACAGTTGCCTTGCATCCTGGAGATTCCCATCGGAATTCGATTGCCAAAAGGCCCCGTGGCATTCCTCCATGCTCCCGGAAACTGTCACCGACGAAAACAAACCAGTTGCCCCGATAAACATGAAATCATTTGCTAAATTGCATCAGTGGCCCCGTTTCATTCGTCAGAAAACCAGTGAGAATGGCGAAAACAAACACAGTTGTCCTGCGTCCTGGAGATTCCCATCGGAATTCCATTGCCAAAAGGCCCCGTGGCATTCCTCCACGCTCCCGGAAACTGTCACCGACGAAAACAAACCAGTTTCCCCGATAAACATGAAATCATTTGCTAAATTGCATCAGTGGCCCCGTTTCACTCGTCAGACAACCAGTGAGAATGGCGAAAACAAACACAGTTGCCTTCGTCCTGGAGATTCCCATCGGAATTCCATTACCAAAAGGCCCCGTGGCATTTCTCCATGCTCCCGGTAACTGTCACCGACGAAAAACAGTTGCCCTGATAAGCGAGAAATCATTTGCAAATTTTCATTAGTGGCCCCGTTTCACTCGTCAGACAACCAGTGAGAATGGAGAAAACAAACACAGTTGCCTTGCGTCCTGGAGATTCCCATCGAATTCAATTACCAAAAGGCCCCGTGGCATTTCTCCACGCTCCCGGAAACTGTCACCGACGAATCAAACACATTTGCCAAAGCTTAATAAATTTCACGTGTTTGCCCCTCTTTCGAACGAGGGAAAAATGCAGTCTTAGCATCACTGAATGAAAAGAAAGCACTCACCTTTATCGCCGGAAACAAAAGCTACTTCCGAAACGTCTCTTCCTCACACTATTTCTTTTTCACAAAATTTCTTTCACTTCACTTTAAAAAATTTCACTAAACTAAAAAATTACCGCAAGTCGTGTATGAAGGGCGACAGGTTTGGACAAAATTAAAAAAAAAATCAAAGCCGCATGGTTTCCAAAGAAAAAACGGCTGCTGGCAGGATCGCCATTTGTGACGCTTCAATCGTCCGCTTCAACCTGTCGCCCAGCACACACGACTTACCTGTTCGACGGATGGTACGAGAAAGAGGCCGACTTCCTCTCGTAGCAATGCTCGAGCTCTATGATGCCGACGCGCACATATCGCCGTTGAACGCCATGCCGTTGATGTGCCTCCTGTCGGTTACTACATTCGTAACGGGCGCAGGGGTGTGCGACCCCAATGCGTTATATTTACTGTAGGGTTACCAACTACCATCTCACACCGATCAAGAACAAGATTGCCAAATTCAAAATTTATTGTTTGAAGGTATAGTTTGTTTCCACGATATTTTTAAATTTTATGAAATGATAGACGCTGACAGATTACTCCATAATTATTTACTTCAATTATGACAAAAGATCAAATATGACTTTGTTGTACATATAAAAATGACTATAGCAACTGTGATTAATTTCACACATGATTTCAGGTCTAAAAATTGATCCATATGGCGGCACACCTGATTTTCTATCTGCCGTTGTAAATTTCAAAACAGCTTTGAATATTATTTTTAGGAATCTGATGCTGGTGCTCAGTTCCGTAAGAATAACATTTATATCGGGAATGCCAAACAAAAACCAAATAATTTTGTTTTAATCATTTTAATTCATTCAATAACACATTCACGGCTGTTTTTTTTTTGCCGGCAATAAATGTTTTTTTTTTAACTTTAATCTCACATAGAAGCTCCGTTTGTTGGTTTGCATTCGGCACCCTTATCCTTAATCTCTTCGGATACATTATCCCATTGGCTGTTTGGGAAATGTCACAAAAATCGGTTTCCACTGCGGAACCACTTCTTTCCGATCCAAACAGAGCGCGGCCATTGTACGTGAACCATGGAGTAAGAATAAGGCAAATGAACCCAACGTAGGTAGGCACAAAGACTCCGAAACACGCTTTATGAAATCCCTCTGAGGAGAGCACGAAAACAATCAAAATTCAATTCACGTACGAACCAAACAGACGAAAAAAAAAACAGAAAGATTGCTTTTCATTTTATGACAATTTTATTGCACGTCCTCGTCATGACCGGTCGAATCCGGAGCGCGTCCCACCGGAAGCCGAGACCCGGTCCCAGAACGAACGCTGCCTGGCGGTCCCAGCCAGCTGATCCGCTTCTTAGAAGATCATCAACCGAAACGAGTGGACTATAAAAATGTAAAATTGGGACGCCCGGTGAAAATCAAATTTTGTCTCGGTTTTCCCCCTGCAGAAATAACAAACCTTCCTACAGCGGAGCTGCGGTGGACCCGTGTCGAACTGTTGATAGACCAATTGGGAGGACGCCGAATGGGCCATTCTCTACCTCCACCCCATGCTTACGAAAGACGAACCTGTCCATCTCGCGGGACGCGTTCCTCGTTGTGCTTCGCCAGGAACGCAATCGAGGATGTGACATATCGTATTTTGATGAGCTTTTATAATATTTTCGTTCCCTGTCAAGTTTTATTTGCTTCGCTGACGGTTCGACAGCATTTGCGGCCATTTCCCAGAGGATTTGGAAACGATAGAACCGTGGCGCAGCAGAGAAGCAAATATGCCGAAGGCCATTCTAGAAATGATATTTCTTTGAAAATATTTTCGCTACCTTACTGAGATGAGTTTTGCCTTTCTCGGACAACTGCGTCGCAGTGAAAGACGATATAATCATTCATGGCAGCGAACTAAAATTTTCATAAAGAAATACAAAATTTCCTTAAATAATGCAAAAGTTCCATAAACAATTAGGAATTTTCCACAAAACAAAAATGGATTGACACTATTAAAAGCAAAAATTGCAATAATGAAAGAAATATTTTTCATAAGGAAATCAAAATTTTCCATTGAAAAAAAATTCAAATTTTCCATAAATAAACTTAATTTTAGCAATGAACAATTACAAAATTTCCAACAAAATAAATGTTTTTTTTTATTTTTCATTAAAAATTAAAAAAAAACCTTTCCACAAAATAATTAATAAATAGAAATAACAAAATAGGGAAATAATAAAATTTCCATATTTTTTTTTTAAATCAGTAAAATTAATTAAATTTTCTATGAACAATAAACGCTTTTAAAGACGGGTCACCTATGGAAAAAATGCTCAGTTTTATTGGCTACAACAAGATAGAAGATCATCGCAGATAGGAGGATTAGTCTGAGTATACACTAGCTCCGCAATTCCCGAGCTTCATATTGGTTGTCACAGTATTAAGGCATTGGGAGGAAAATCGAAAGAAACCGTCGTCGTCGTCGGACGGCTGATGAAATTTGGGAACTTTTCATCCCGTTAGGGAATTTGAATCCAAACTGCAAGTGCCACTGCGGAAGCCTGTGGCCATTCGATTCAGAACTTTGATTTTTCTCGTTCAGTTTGCAGCGGTCTTGTTTAGAATGGTGAGTAAAAAGCGAAACGAGTAAAGTTATATTATCGCATTAGAGAATTTTCGGTTCTTTCGGGTCGTATCATGGGAACCGAAATGATGGTTCCGGAGATGAGCTTTCTCAGCGAAGATTATTTTTTCAACTATCTCAATAATAATTTGAAGTGGAACTTTCGGCTACTTCATTTCTTTTACTCGCATTATTTGGCATTGTAGTTCACCAGTCAAGAAGTTTCAATTGCTAGGGGACAGTTAGATTACGGGGCTTGCTTGATCGAAAAAACAGTGGTCAAATGCAAACTACATATAGTTTCCATAATAATGTTAATTTAGTTTTCCCTCACATTCGTACCTATAGACTGTATAACGGTTTTGAATGACAACGAGTTCAGCTAATTTGTTTAAATGAGATTCACTCAGCCCAATGTAAAAACCAATCAGCGGATAACAGATTTGAATACAGTATATGTGTAAAAGCTTATATTTGTTTGTATAAAAACCTAGCAGAATTTTTATATGACAAGATTTTCTACAGAGCTGTAAGATTTCTTTTTTTGGGGGATTCATTTGATCAATTATTCGGTCAATTGAAGAATACTGAAAACAATGATCCCACCACTGGCTATATGATCGTCCAGTAAAGGCTATATGATCGCTCCAAAAACAAACTTTTTATAGAAGGCCCGGAGACCCATAGTGTTATATACCGATCGACTCAGCTCGACGAATTGAGGTGATGTCTGTGTGTATGTGTGTGTGTGTGTTTTTTTTTCTTCCTAAGCAATGGAGGGGGAATCTGCTCAACAGACATCTTGGGTTGACCAGGAAGTGCGGGGTTAGGGGCCACCTTCAACGAGGCAGGACTGCATCCCCGACCCGCTAAACCGTTTCCATTGCCGCCAAGCCCATCGTCCCTTCGGTACAACCAGAAAGTAATGCTTCAAAGGGGGGCCAGTGCATAACGCACCCTCGAGGTTAGCTGCGTGTCCTTGCAGCATCGAACATCGTGACTCGCTTGACTCGTGACTCGTGCCAGCGCGTTGCCGGCTTTCCAGATGGCCTTACCACGCCCTATGTCCTCGGAAGGTGGGCAGGGTCGACTTCGCGCCTGATTTTCTCTGCACGACTGGTATCAAGAATGATGATGCCGCGTGCACCCCAAATTGACCTTTCTGCAATAGGGCCTATTCGCCAGCACACAGAGGGACTTGCCGACGCGGTGCCCCAGCCTTGACGAGGACCCCTTTCCGTCCTCGGGCTCGGAACCCGCCCGGTTGACCGACGCCGCGAAAGTGACGATACCATGTTGTTCTTCACGCGGCCACTTGTTCGATAAAAGGATCGAGTTCGACCACAGGGCACCGGTATGACCCATGAAGCCGACTCCGAACCCTTGGACCATCTCTTATTTGCGTCTGAACTAGCCATCCCTCGAGTCCACGCGCCACCTTCTGTGTAGCTCCGAGACGATTTGGACGATAGCCGATAAAACGGCGTTCCAGCCAACTTCATCTTTACACATCCTCCGGACTAGGTTGTCCGGGGTAGTGTCCAGACCACATGGGGCAAGCATGTGGTCACGCATTGTGCGAAAACGCGGGCAGACGAACAACACGTGTTCCGCCGTTTCCCCTAAACCTACGCACACCGGACACTCGGGCGAGGCCGAGTGTCCGAACCGGTGTAGGTACTGTCTGAAGCAACCATGGCCTGTAAGGACCTGGGTCAGGTGGAAAGTGATTTCCCCACGGCGCCTCTTGACCCACGTACCTATCTCCGGTATCAACCTATGTGTCCATCTACCCTTAGTGGAACTGTCCCACGCACGCTGCCATTTGACCATTGAGGCCAACCTGACAGTCCTACGGATGCCTCTCGTGCCGCGCATTTCGAAGCACTCTATGTCTTCACCGATAACGATGTCAATAGGCATCATACCGGTTATGACGCAAAGTGCATCGTGCGACACGGTACGGTACGCGCTCGCAACTCTTAGGCACATGAGCCTATACGTACTTTCTAACTTCGTTCTGTAGCAGTTAATACGCAGGGCCGTGCCCCAAGCTGGCCCTCATACCTCAGTATGGACAGAGCAACGCTAGCCAGAAGCTTGCGCTTGCTGGCATAAACCGCAGAGCTATTGGACATCATCCGGGACAATGCCGCTATAGCTGTGGAGGCACGCTTGCAGGCGTAATTGACGTGGCTACCAAAGGTGAGCTTATCGTCGATCGTTACCCCCAAGAGTTTGATGGAGCGTTCAGAGGTGACCGTGCAGTTGCCTGTCCTTATCACCGCTTGTTGCTCCGACTTTCGGTTGTTGACAACAACCACCTCAGTCTTGTGGTGAGCCAGTTCTAACTTCCTGGAACTCATCCACTCCTCCACAATTGCGATCGAGTGGGCTGCAGTCGACTCCACCTCTTCGATCGATTCGCCGTAGACCTCCAGCGTAATATCGTCAGCGAAGCCGACGATTGCCACGCCCACCGGGAACTTCAACCTCAAGACACCGTCGTACATGACGTTCCATAACACCGGATCCGTATGGAACCTTGCGGAACCCCTGAGGTTATGTCAACGCACTTCCGACCCGCCTCCGTGTCGTATACCAGTACTCGATTCTGGAAGTGGCTTCCGAGAATCTTGTACAGGTACTCGGGAATTCCAAGACGCAGGAGCGCATCTGCAATAGCTGCCCAACTGGCACTATTGAAAGCATTCCTCACGTCGAGAGTCACTACTGCACAATAGCGAACTCCCCTCCCCTTACGCTGGATAGCTATCTCCGCGGATTTGGTAACCGACAAGATAGCGTCTACGGTCGACTTACCCTTTCGGAAGCCAAACTGGTTACTCGATAGACCATCCGCACCCTCCGTGCGTATCAACAACCTGTTGAGGATGATCTTCTCGAGCACCTTCCCCGCCGTATCAAGCAGGCATATTGGTCTATATGCCGACGGATCCCCCGGTGGTATTCCCGCCTTTGGCAATAGGACCAAGCTCTGCCTTTTCCATGCTTCAGGGAAGACTCCCTCGTCCAGGCATCTCTGCATGACAGATCTGAACATCTCGGGAGCCTCGGCAATGGCCGCTTTGATGGCCAGGTTCGGATTACCATCCGGGCCTGGCGCCTTACCTACACTAAGGGACTGTGCAATCCCCGCAAGTTCCGCCACAGTTACTCTTCCCTCGTCGGCCACCCTGGCTCCTGGCAGCTCCACAAAGGGAGGCCAGGGGCTTGGGTCGTGACGTGGGAAGAGCCCCGCGATGATCCTCTCCAGCATCTCTGGAGACCGCTCTGTAGGGGCCATCGCCCCACGTGTCTTGGCCATTACGACCCTATAGGCGTCACCCCATGGATTCGCGTTGGCACTTTGACAAAGGCCTTCGAAGCAGGCTTTTTTGCTTGATCTAATTTCAGTCTTCAGAGCGGCTCTAGCAGCCACGAACGCCTCCCGTCGTTCAACACGCTCCTCTTCTGTGCGTGCTCGCTGCATCCGCCTCCTTGCCCGTAGGCAGGCGCGGCGCAGGTTCGCAATTGCTTGAGTCCACCAGTAAGCCGGTGGTCTCCCATTCCTAGGGTGGACTTTCCTAGGCATGGTGGCATCGCATGCACGCGAGAGTACTGTTACCAGCTGCTCGCCGCTCAGACCGAGAGTATTGTGCTCGCGGCGGAGCGCTTCCTTAAACACCTCGTCGTCGAAGTATGATGTCTTCCACATACGAGGACTAGGCCTCGCCCTTCTTCCGTCCGCTGAATGCTGGTCGTATAGTCGATACTGTAGCGAACCGCCAGGTGGTCGCTGTGAGTGTAGCCATCATCTACCCTCCAGTTCGAACTACTCGTTTGGCCAGGGCTCCAGAACGTAACGTCGATAATCGACTCGGCACCGTTCCAGCTGTAGGTATTTTTGGTACCGACATTAGCCAAGTCCACATCCAACATGGCCAGTGATTCCAGCAGGATCTGCCCCCGTTGATTCGTGGATCGGCTTCCCCATTCCACGGCCCAAGCGTTGAAGTCCCCCGCTATCACCACCGGCCTACGCCCCATCAAGTTAGCCGTCAACCAGGGCCGGATTTATGGGGGGGCCGGGGGGGCCGTGGCCCCGGGCCCCCACAAATCTTATGTACCAAAACCAACCTTTTTTGTACATTTTGGGGCCCCCACATACCGTCGGCCCCGGGGCCCCCTTCCGGCTAAATCCGGTCCTGCGTCAAACAATCTAGCATTCGACCGAACTGCTCGATCGACCATCGAGGAGGCGCATAGCAGCTGCAGAAGAAGACCCCGTTGATTTTGGCAATGACGAAGCCCTCGTGTGTCGAAGACACCAACTCTTGGACTGGGTATTTCCCCGTTATATCGCCGCCATTTGAGACCCATCGGTGACCCAATTACCGTTCCTGGCGGGTACCCGGTAAGGATCTGCTATGATGGCGATATCCGTCCCCCATTCAGCAACTGTCTGACACAGCAGTTGTTGGGCTGCATCACAGTGGTTCAGGTTTAGCTGCGTTACCTGCACTGTGATTTTGCAGCACGCTTAAACGCCGGGTACTTCGAACCCCCCATGGGGTGCTTGCTGTTCGCAGCTTTGCTGGAACAGATCAAACAGTTGGGAGGGTTCGTGCAGCATTGTGCCTTATGTCCCTCCAATCCGCAGCGTCAACAGAGCTTGCTTCTGTCAGGGCCTTTGCAGTCCCATTGCTTGTGCCCCGGTTCCAGGCACTTGAAGCAAATTTCGGGTTGCTCGTATATGCCCACAGGGCATACCGACCACCCCACCTTGACGCTCCCTAACTTGACTACCTTGGAGGTGTCAGCTGCAGGTAGCCGAACCAATGCTACCTGTGTCCCTGCTGGACCTTTCCGTAGCCGAACGGCTGCGGTGGACGCCTCCACTTCACACTGTCGCCGCAGTGCCGTGACGAGCTCTTCGACTTCGGTGATCTCGTCCAGGTCTTTAATCCTTAGATTCACCTCCGTCGTGAGTGCCCTCACCTTGACCGTCTCGCCTAGGACTTCCTCCGCCAACTTCTTGTAGGCGGCGCCCTTTTGCGAGACGCCCCGCTTTAGCTCGAGGATCATCTCGCCCGTCCGGGTACGTCTTATTCGACGTACGTCAGCGCCGAGTTCACCGAGCTTGACGTCACTCCTCATCGCCTTCAAGACGTCCGAGTACTTAGCCTCGTCCGTTTTGATGACTAGGGCATCGCCCCTGGAGCGATTGGCGCCTACCCTAGACTTTCTGCTACTCTCATTCGCCTGGGCCTTCATTTCGGCCCTTGACGTCTTCGGTTTCCTCTTATTCTTGACCAGGGTCCAGGAGGCGTCACCCCCCTCTATTTCCCTGGTCTGGGGCGGCTGAGAGCTCTCAGCCTGCCGTAACCCCTTACCACTGTCTTTTCTGGGTGGACGGACCTTTCCAGGTCCTTCCTCCCCCGGTTTTGGAGGTACCTGGCCGGGGTTCGGCTTCCCAGCCCCACTACCCTTGTTCGGGGTAGTAACCCTCCGCGTTTTGAGGCGGCCCCCAGGGAGCTCATCCCCTGGAGACTGTCTTCCCCGTTTTTGTGTCTGCTCCGTTGGAGCAGTCACCCCCGACGTGCCCGCAAATACTTGAGCCTCAGTCTTTGGTACCACCGTCTTCGCTGGCAAGCCCTCGGTCGATTCGACCTTGCCCGAGTCCGCGAATTCTTGGGCCTCAGTCTGGGTAGACCTCGACTCCACGGATTTCACGGGTTCGCACTTGGCCGTCCCGACCGCTGTTTCCAGCTTGGCGTCCAACATCGACTTTCGAAGTTTCAGCAAGCTCCTCTTGAGTTCCTTACTAATATTATGCTTCGATGACG
This sequence comes from Armigeres subalbatus, assembly GCF_024139115.2. Classification (NCBI taxonomy): domain Eukaryota; kingdom Metazoa; phylum Arthropoda; class Insecta; order Diptera; family Culicidae; genus Armigeres; species Armigeres subalbatus. Next base: position 117,756,924 of record NC_085141.1, on the reverse strand, counting down.
CAAAGTCGATGATGGCGTCCAGCTGTTCCGTCGCCATCTCGAAGGCTGAAAGCCCATCGCGTTTGCGGTTCATGGCTTTCACAAGCCATGGGCCGTCTATAACCTCTACCGGCGGAGCCTGGGAGATGGTTAAGTCACCCACTCTGCCGCTGCGCACTGAGCTGCCGACTATTGCCTCTGGCCTCCTAGGCAGAGACCTGAACAACCCACCTCTTGCGAAGGGGTTGTGGCCTACACTACTACCACTAGTTGAAGAATTGACTTGGTTTTCCATTTTGGTCCCACGAGTTGCTCGGGAAAAGAGGTCCACCACGCCAGAGCCCAGCATGACGCGGTAAGGGACAATTACTGTGGAGGGTGCCCAGGTACCCCACAGGCTCCGTTAAAGGCCTAGCTTATTATTTCACCCCCCTGGCCATGCATCCCCTCGGCACGGGTCGCTTGACGCCTTGGGATTAGGGGTTAGGAACGATGGTCCCGTTGGTCGCACCCACTCACTCTAGCTGATGTCAGAAGGACAACAGTGCCCAGGCTGCACTACCAGCTAAGTACGCAACCCTTAGCTGGCGGTCAATTGTCATCGGAAGACCCGTGGAAGCGTGAGATTGGAACTTGTGAGGACCAGAGCTGTGTAGGTCGCTCCTTCCCAGATGTCAACTCACCATTTCGCAGCCCAATGTATGTGTGTGTGTGTGTATGTGTGTATGTGTACAAATTTTGAAGACACACTTTTTGGAGCTTAGCATTGCCCGGTTTACTCGCAATTAGTTGCATTCGACGGGGAATGCGGTCCCATTGTTTACTATTGAAAATTGGCCCGATCGAACATTGCATTTGTTTTTTCACATTGTTTTTTCCCAAAAGTCCCCCCTTGGAAAAAAAATTTAAAAATCGAAAAAAAATTTTTTTTTCATGAATGGTGGAAATGCATAGTAATGAATGCAAAAACATGCAAAATGATAGAAAATATGCGATCTATTCCCCTAAAGTGCTTTTTTGACCTTTCTTATGTTATTTTTTCAGTACATTTTACGATGCACGAGAAAGGCATCATCGGCGCTAAATGGATTAATCTGGATTTTTTTTTCAAATTTGCCATCTTTTTCCATGTGATTAAAATAATTAAAAGTTTGGATTTCAATGCATCCACAAAACCGTATTCTAAATGTACAAACATGCATACAGTAAATGAGCGCACTGCAAAATACATTATCAAACTTCCGCACTTGTAGAAATAGAGATTCGCGAAGTGCTATTGAAAGTAAAAATGTATCCATCTCGGAGTGGAGAAACTTTCCTCTTTTTCAAATATAAATCAGCATTTGAACCTTGGGTTGAAAGATGCCGATCAGCTTTAAATGGAAAATAGACAAAATTGCAAAACCACCTCATTTCCCCGTGCATAAAAATCCACACATGTGCAGGCAGACATCTCCGTTATGGATCGATTTGAATTGATTGGAATATTGCACTCGACTTGCCAAGCCGGCTTTTAAATACTCGTCAATGGAATGAGCATAGCCTTTCGGTAAACCTTGGTACATGAGGCAACGTGTTTTTGTCCGGCTTCATGATAGTCATGCCTAAAAACAACAGCAATGTTCAACGGGGCTTCATAAACTGCACCCGGTGAATAAAAATTCCTCAGCTAAGCACTGCCAGACTCAAAAGCATGGATGATTGTTCATACCAAAATAATGATGCTTTCACTGCGCTACAATCAACTATACGGAGCAAAAGGATATTGGTTCACTCATATTTCTCCACATCACGGCACTTACCGGACGATGCTCGAGAATGGAACTCGAAACGGCACAAATAGCATTCGGTACTCGGGATGGGATCGAATCCTACTTGCAGCCAACGCTGACCGTCTGCGTGTGTGTGTTTGTGTTTTATGAGGCGCTGATGAGTGATCGATGAATGGAATAATTAATTCGGAACAATCATTATTGAATATTCATGCGCCGAGAGCGTGTGAGAGCTTTTATTTATTTACGGCCATCGAGACCGGGTGAGGATTTAATTAGTGCTTTCATTAACATACTATCGTGCAACAGCAGCCACGCATAAGCCCAATAGGTAATGAATTCACACAATACCGTGTGCCTATTTTAGTGCGGTTTTGTTCTTGGTAAACCCAGGCCAGTTTAGCTGCATTTCATCGAGGTAAATTATGATAGATAAGTTACTCCCACGTTCATGTTTGTGAAAGCTGTGCTACTTATTAACACTGTAAATATCGAGCATGATTTGTAACGTGTAGTACCAAGAAAATAATCTGGAACTAAAACTAAAAATAGAGTTTATTTAGTCAATTTGATAATCAAGATTCCCGGCAATTTGAAGCGCGATAGGCAACGTATTTTAGAATCAATAAAAATATTGATTTATTAGTTTAGTAATAGAAGAACAGCGATTATCCCTTCTTACATCTGTCACTGATGTAGCATCTATTCTATTAGACATTCGTGGATTAATGTATTACATATTGAAGAGGCTAACCTAAATTGTCAAGCTGCATATGTGAGGATGGAATAGTTGACAGCGTTCATAATCAGTTCTAGCTTCTACGTGTTGTCATTACCAAACAAGGTATAGGTTCACTAGCATGAATGTGTACGTCTACTTTGAGCGTAAAAAGAGGGAGCGCTATGTGGAATTTGGAGCGTAAAAAAAAGTTTGCAATCTTTTAGGTGCCTAAGTAAAGTTTGATATTTAACTCACTTTTAGTCTTAAGATGTGTATTTTACCAATTTCGGTATTAAGGTCGTCCTAAATGTTTTCGTTGTCATGGTCGTCCAATTGTTTGAGTGCTGAGGCCTTAAGATGTTCTTGATACGCCAAGAAATTAAGAAGTCATAAATGGTGCAGATTCTTGATGACGCACAGTAAGACGTTCATCATCATTTTCAAGTATTTTAAATTTTTCGAGAACCTCCTGGAGCTTGGACCTGTGTTTTGTGATACATTGGATATAATGCAACCATTGCATATGTTCATGGTCATCCAAGAAAACCCAGGAAAAGGCCTTAAGTTAAACAGGTTTAATCAAAAAAATTTCGGCTAGTTTCAAAAGTGGTACAACCCCTTTCTGGTACATACAATAGAGTGCGTCCATTGCATAGGTTCATGGTCATCCAAGAAAATCCTGGAAAAGGCCTTAAGATCTATACACGTAACCAGAGATCTTACGAAAAGTGGCATATGACATTTGTGGTACATAGAATTGAACGCCTTCACTGCATATGTTCATGATCATCCAAGAAAATCATGGAAAAGGCCTGTAAATCTACATGCGTAACCACAGATTTTTTGGCTTGTTTCAAAACTGGTAAATGCTCTTTGTGGTAATTAGAATGCCTCCATTGCATAGATTCACGGTCATCCCAGAAAACCCTGGAAAAGGCCTTGAGAACTTCATGCGTAACTAGAGATCTTTCGGTCTGTTTGAAAAGGTAAACATGCCTTTTATGGTACGTAGAATCTCCATGATCATACAAGAAATCCCGGAATAAGGCGTTAGGATCTACATGCTTAACCAGAGATGTAGCAGTCTGTTTTAAATTTGGTACTTGTCATTTGTGGTCCATAGAATAAAATGCGTTCATGGCATATGCTAATGGCCAGGCTAGAAATTTATGGAGTAAGACTTCTAGGCTTACACAAATAACTAGAAGGTCTTTAACCTGTTTAAATACGGCACATGATCTTTGCGTTATTAACCCGTTTTTTTCCTAACATTTTCGGCGTAAAGTTGTCTCGTTCCAATTTATTCACATTTTGCATTTCCAAGGAATAAACAGTTTCGTACGCGATATGAATAAAGTTTGTATACTATCTGGAACACATGACAACAAGAACTACTTGGAATGCGAATATATCAAAATAAGGTTACACACCTTGTTTGATCTTCAATAACTGCCTAGAGCTAATGACAACAACTTGAACTACTTGGAATGCAAACATATACCAATAGCCTCCCGTTCGCGGGTGGATCTGCAGATCATTAATGTATCGAGTTCATAGTTCCTAGTACCATGGAAACAACTAAAGCTACATGGAATGCATACATTCACTCAGATGAGGTTGCGCAACTTGTTATTTTTTCAATTAATGGCTCCATCACGGAGGTTACTTCGAACACATAACAATAACAAGCAGTAAATGGAATACGAACATACACACTATTTACCCGATTTTGTCATTCTCCGATTTTGTCTACCCCGAATTTTGTCGTTTTTATTATTTTTAAATAATATCGCAAACAACAATGATTTTCATGAAATAACTTTAACCGCCCGTGGTTTATTATGAATTATTTCAGAGAACCTGTCAAGAATTTTGTAAGCCTCTTCAACAAGAAATTACGGGTTCCGTTCACGTGTTTTGCCTTTCCAAGGCATAAACAGATTCATATTTGCAAAACAAATAAAAAAATAGGGAAAAAAAAATTGTCACATTTTCTATTTCATCACCTCAAAACTCACTAGAAGTGATAAAATCGGGATATTACTGTACCAATAAGGGGTCACAAAAAGTGTTTAATGTTCAATAACTGCGTTCATTACGGAGCCCACGACAAAAAAAATACTTTGAAGACAAACATATACCTAGAAGGTTTCACACAACTTGTTTATACTTCAATAACTGCCTCCATTGCGGAGGTTGATCCACAGAGACTCTATGGAAATCGTAGACTACCTGGGACCCACGACAACAGTACAATGTATGCTAGAGCGTTAAAGGTTTTTCCATTTTTTTTTAAATTAAGATCAATTTCAGCGTTGATAAAAACTCAAATTCTTAAATCACATAAACGATTCAACTCAATCATGAGTTGAAACGCACCCAACTCAGCACCAAAAATTCATGCCTGAGTTGAATCATCCATTTAATTCGTAAAGTTTGTCAAAGAGCGCCGGGATTTTTTTAGAACTATTTGTTGTCAAACCTTGAGAATGGAACTGATCTACACGAGGGCCGTTGTGTCCACCGAGTTTGATTCATAAAAAAAGTTAATTCGAAAATTGCATCATTTCTGACAGCCAGCAAATGCGTACACGGTCATGTATGTCGATGGAGGCATCAACTGTCAGGACCGTGCTTCAAGTTGGGGGAATACTCCAACCGCAATATTGTTAAAGTAATCTGCGTCTCCATCGACCGTGGGCTCACATTTCTGCCTTATTTCCGCACCAGGGTAAATTTAATCAAACCCCTTTCGAAACCGACAACAGGGGTATTAATCTCCGCATTGGAGAAGCTATTATACACAGCCAGCTTCTGTACGGTCTAAAACTCACCTGAATAGCATACCGTGACCTGCTCAACGTTCTGTCCCGACCTACAACATTTATGTTCGAATCGTCTCCGGTCTCCTACCTGCCACACATGCCAAGTCTGCCTACGCCGAGGCATCTTGCTACTTTGCCACCGCGTTTTGGTTGCTATATGCATCAAGGCTAGGGGCCCTCCTTAGCCGTGTGGTAAGACGCGCGGCTACAAAGCAAAACCATGCTGAGGGTGGCTGGGTTCGATTCCCGGTGCCAGTCTAGACAATTTTCGGATTGGAAATTGTCTCGACTTCCCTGGGCATAAAAGTATCATCGTGTTAGCCTCATGATATACGAATGCAAAAATGGTAACTTGGCTTAGAAACCTTGCAGTTAATAACTGTGGAAGTGCTTAATGAACACTAAGCTGCGAGGCGGCTCTGTCCCAGTGTGGGGATGTAATGCCTAGAAGAAGAAGAAGATGCATCAAGGCTGCTTCCTTCGCCGCTTCGACTGCCGGAAATAACAGGATCCTTCTGTAGCTAGCAGGGCCGATCCGCCCTTAAACACGTGGCTTAAGCGCCACTCCACGGGGGAGACCACGTGTGCAGATTTATTGCCCGGACGAGACTCTCCTTAGGGCGAGTCCATTTAATCTCCTCGAAAGGAATTTTACAGATCGTTTCAGCTAGCTAGCGAACCAACGACCGAACGGGTTTACCCTAGTTATCGCAACTTCCTCATACAACCAGAAGGCACTCAGAGATTTCGGTAAGGGATCCACCCATACTCAAATGCGATGCAACAGGTTATGCTGCTCGCAACATCTCATCATCGGAGATCCGCCGATCGTTGCGCAACAAACAACAGATAGGAGGTGGTCTGACTGCCCCCTACGTCACACTCCCATATGGTGGAGGACGGGACTCGAATACAACAAACGCGATGTGACGTAAAACACATATAAATCAATCAAACAGCAGGGAATTGGGACAGAACTAACATTTATTATAAACAAGAGTCGAAATAGCTTTTAGGTTTACATGTATTTGGTTTCATTGCTCATTTTCATTCATGTTCAGATTGTATTCGTCCTCTCTATTCTATCCCTACTATGTGTGCGTTCTCTCTCCCTGTCTAGTTCTCATGTGCTCATGCAATGAGAATAAATAGAAGGTGAGGAAGAAGACCAAATGCAATTGTATTAGTGGATGATGAAAAATGTAAACAGCAAATGGTGACGTACATATTTGCACGGCTTCTTATGGGAGCTCGTTCGAATGTAGTAGTGAAAGCTTTTTCACCATACACAAAAGGCACGCACACAATACATGGATTTCCATACCTTAGTATTTATTTACATTGGTGCTCATGTGCTTTAAATGTTCTTGATGTGACGTCACATTTCTAGCAGCGCATCGGTGGGGCTAGTCTGCGCTCCTGGTGACAAGAAAGGTTTAGCGGCGGCAATTCGTCACGCATGGTGTCACCAATTTTTGTGAATGGCTTTATGGGCACATTCCTTCAGTCTTTTGACTGGACAAAAAACAACAACTCCGAGGCGCCCTCACCGGACGCCCCACTCCACAAAAAGAAAACTTCCACTGGATGGACTCACCAGATTCTGATGGCTTACCGGCCCAGTCGTTGACCTACGGGCAGGTCAATGTGCCCGTCTCGAGCAGCGACGATGACGCCAAGCGCCTGCTTGGACGATGGCGGTTGGCTTGCCCGCTCTAGCAGCGGCGATGCAGTGATGGCGACACGCGGTGGCAGATCGCGATGGCTGTTGACGATGGCTGAAGCGGACCGATTTACAGACCCTGTCCAAGTGGAGGTCCCCTGGGTCTCGCCCGGACGATATGTTGGCGGATCGTCCGGCTTCCAGCGGGTTGACGGTTGCTGGGAATGCTTTCGTCCGTGGAGGGGAGGAAATTCGCACGCTTGGGTGCGAGTCTGATTGCTGCGAATGAAAATAGCCAAACGGCTAAACAGAACACTAATGTCGTTTTCGGTTATTGCTGGGTCGAACCTAGTTCTGCCCCGGATCCGCTCTAACAGCTGTCAAAACGTTCAGTTATTCGTTCAGGTTGGATCGCGATCCGCACCAGATCCGACCCAAAACGAACGAGGTTCGCTCTGCCGATTTATCGAGATCGAACCTAGGTTCACCAATACATTCGAACACAAACTGTCAAACAGGTGTTTATGTTTACGCTAAAGGAAAATGAAAACATGAAAGACACGGAAGGGTGCGGATGGGTATTTGACTTTTAATCGTTTTTGTTTCATTTGTTGAATTTATCAATTGTGTTGCTGTCTTGCACGTAAAAATGGATTATTTTAATTGTGTGTTGTCTTCAAGTTTCTCTGATGGTGAAATGGGTTCAGATACCGACATATTTTTTGCAGATTACTTCAGACGGTAGCTCCGTTATAAACAAAATGATGGTTAAAAATTTTGATGATTTTTATTTACTATTACGTTGTGTATTCGATTATATGCTTTAGGTATAATTGTTCTCTCAATGGGAAAATAGCGTACCGGAGTATCGGATTATTATTTATACCAAAATGTTCATACCATTATTTTATTCGTTATTGCAGCTCTGTGAATAATTTGTTTAAGATTAAGGATTTGAAGAATATAAACATAATGTATTAACCCTTTATATGGCAGTGATAACTATATTGCCATCAACAAATGATACGTTTTTTTGATTATTCACAATAGTTTTATTAATTAACTTGCAGAGGGTATATTTGCTACCTAGTAACACTCCAGATGATACTTGGCCAGAAAATAAATTCAAATGTAAATTTAGGAACAGTTTTATACGAATTGAGCATAATTTTAGAGTGGAAGAAGGATTTTTAGTTGTAATTCGTTAAAAAACCGACAAAAACATATTTTACCCCGTTGATATTTATTATGTTGAATCTCCTGTTATGTAGTGGAAAATTATGTAGAGAAAAATTATTTGCCTTTCTTGTATATTTGGTTTTTGCAGTTTTAAGGAAATCGCGGTTTATCACAAAGGATCCTCTTGGGAGGAAAATACAAAATGTTAGTCAACTCTTGTGCGATTTGATTCTTTGTTTTAAAATAAAAGGCCCCAAATCTCAATAAATTGTCTATTGGATTTTTACAAAGTGTTTCCATATTTTCTTGTTCTATTACATTTGAATGGCATAATTGATAATTCAAATGTAACACAATCACTGTTATCCAGAATGCCACTTAGAACCAGTATAACAGTTTATCGGGAACACGGATTGGCATAATTACCGGAAATGTTCCAGAGCGCCAAAATTCCTTCACGGCAATCCACATTGCCGTCGCCATTCATCACAAGCTTCTAATCACATAAATTTATTGATGGATTAACTGTCATTTTTAAAATAAACAATTAACAGAAGAAAATCTGACTTCCCCATTCAATTTATATAATAAGAAACAAAATAACACTAATAACAAAATTCAAAAGATAAAATCTGTATAAAATCTGATAAAATATTTATATTTCTGCCTATCAGCTGGCAGTGCGAATTGAAAACAAAACAGATGATAGGGCTTGAGATCTCACTAACACCATCATACTGACTCGATCCCGATTCGTTTTTCGTTCGGTTATTCAGAGTCGGGGTCGGACCTGACCCAGGTCTAAAACCGAAAACGACATAAGCACAAGCACAGTACAGCACATATCGAGCACATTACCTTATATCGTTGGCTTTATCTTAACTATCGCACACAAATCCTGACTACGCACACTTTACTACTAATCTAAGGACGAACAAATATTTAATTAATCTTATGCACTTAACGTCACTCTATTTAACATACTTATTAGACAAACGAATAAACTAACAAACGCGCACACTTCCTATACACTGGCTGTTCACAGACGAAATGGCAGAATCTATGTTCCCTCAGATTAAGGAAAGTGAATCCCGGACAATCCTGAGATTCGCCATTTCCCGAAATTTCTTCGTGCACATTCGTGATTGCACAATTCCGAAGGATAACTCGGTACGCTGGACCTGCTGCCGTCTCTTTCCAACCTTTCGAGGCGACAACTAAACTCGCCCAAGGAAAGATTGGGCAAAAATTTATGGCTTGTTGCCTATGCTAAGGGACAGTTAAACATTTAAAACATTTTGAATGGCATTTTCGCTCATTCACATATAAACAGAAACACATTTACTATTTACAAAATTCTGACCGTTACACTTCTTCTTAATGAAGGGGACTGCATTCTGCGAACGGCCTCCGTCTCCCCCCAGTGCAATCGCTGCGCTTTAAAGCAATCACCTAAGACACCCATGGATTAAGGACATTCTCGTCAATGTATACAACAATCGACAACCTTAGCATGGATCTCGGAACATTGTGGAGTGCCAGGGAATGTAATAGCTGATAATCTGGCTGGTGTCGCCAGCGTTTTATCACTTCGGTTCCCCTGGCTGACGCCAAAAGCTGGATTAATATAATCGTCAGTCAGGATTGGGAGAACCAGTGGGTGGCCTCCAACTCCACGCAGCTACGGAAGATTAAGAAGCTCAACAGTTCCCTGAAACGACATGTCCAGCCACAGGGATCAACAGATCCGGACTGTTTTCGAAATATGTTTGGTGTTGAATTCTGTCGAACATGTGATTTGCCGGAATCCGAAGATCGACGCTTCCCGATCCAGCTACGGAATCCTCTCGAGTATCCGAGACCTAGACGCTTTGGCTGATGAAATCACCAACCTAGTAGCCCACGTCTGCATCCTTAAAGACGAAGGTCTATATCAGCAAATTAGGTTGCCTTCTTGGGCCTCCAAGGGTTTTAAGATCGACCCCTCTCAGTGATCAAACAGAAATTAATAATGATCAGCTAACATCTTTCAACTTGTCCGTCGTCACCTTCCACATAAATTGTTTGGTTTGTTTTCGCAATGGCTCTAGAAATAGCCATTTTCCGAAGATCATATGATGTCACTACACAATATGCAATTCAACGTTTTTTTTCCCGAAGCATTGGAAATCTTCAAGAAGCGATCTAATCTGCCGTATTGTCCGGACTGTAGTCCAGGATGTTCTGTGTTTCTCTTCTTCTTCTTCTTCTTATTTGGCATTACATCCCCACACTGGGACAGAGCCGCCTCGCAGCTTAGTGTTCATTAAGCACTTCCACAGTTATTAACTGCGAGGTTTCTAAGCCAGGTTACCATTTTTGCATTCGTATATCATGAGGCTAACACGATGATACTTTTATGCCCAGGGAAATCGAGACAATTTCCAATCCGAAAATTGCCTAGACCGGCACCGGGAATCGAACCCAGCCACCCTCAGCATGGTCTTGCTTTGTAGCCACGCGTCTTACCGCACGGCTAAGGAGGAGGAGGTTTCTCTAGTATATGTCAATAGTGAACCAAACACAGAGGTTTAAGCAAAACAGTTGAAGGATAGGTCTGACTTACATTGTGTAACCGTACGGTTACATAGTTGTTAAAAATGATGTGGTATCGTAGGGCAAATTATTTTGTTAAGCGAGATAACGTTCGTTTTGAATATTGCGGGCGGCTGGATATCTAACGCTTCGAACGCGTTTGATGGGGGCTGGTGTAATTACAGCTTACCTGACGGATGCACAGGAACGTAGAAGAGGAGCAAAAATATGAGTGCCTGAGTGGATGGAAGTGTTGGAGGGTTTTCTTAACAGTGTCGAGGGGTCAGTGTGTGAATACCAGGCAACCCCGCAGGTGGTGAATTTTCTTCGCAGTAATATTTTACTGCGAATTGTGCGCACCTAAAACGTGGCCCTAGAACTTCGAAGCCTTTATTGTCACCTGGATCGTGCCTCGGGAGTTATTCGAACAACGATAGGATCAGCAGTATCGAGTGGCCATCCCATCCCATCCCATCCTAGCCAAGGGATTGCACTACTGTTGTCGAGTGCGCCTTCGGCCCCGACGCCCATTCGATTTGGGCCAATACGTTCTGAAGCCTCCGTGTAGGAAAGGCCAACCAAGCTTCCGCCAGCCGCATAACGCGGCCATCTTTGCTGCTACCGACGATTTCGACCAGGCACCCCTCCGCCCCCGTGTACGAGAGGCCAATCAAGCTACCGCCAGCCGCATAACGCGGCCCCTTTTGCTGCTACCATCGCCTCCGTGTAGGAAGGGCCAATCCAACTGCTGCCAGCAGCCTAACGCGGTCATCTTTGCTGCTATCATCACTTTCGTCTTGGGCCAGGTGCCCCGTCGGCTCCGTGAACAAGACAGCCCAGCGGCTACCGTCGCTTTCGTCTGCGCCCCGTCGGCTCCGTGTAGGAGAAGTGTGCCACGCTACTACTGGCCGCCTAACGCGGCCAACCGACACGCCCCATCAATCTATCACCCGCAGTTCATCTTCCGCGGCCCTCCGGGCTGCTACGCTACATTTCGCTATCGACCAAGACGGCCACCATTTCCAAGGAGATTAGAGACAATCCTGCTACGCCGCCCGCCTATTATTGATAAT